>NC_090928.1:1000268666-1000571696 GCF_040938575.1 Ambystoma mexicanum
CAACAGTGGGGTCCTACAGGTGGTAATGCTTCCCCTTCTCAGTGCGGCCATTGATGTGATCTCATATTCTGCGCAATAGTCTCTTGCCAGCCTAAATGGCCCCACACAGTAGAAAGTATCAACTAAGGTTCATGAATTTTCTTTAAAGGATCTTTTTGCACCAAAACCTCTAAAAAATGAAGGCCTTGTTCCTGGAAACTGTTTTTTTCTAGTCTCTCTGAGGATCATCTATCATGTTGTTTTGTTAAAAAAAAGGCCCCAACCAAATGTGTTAAAACGCATGTAGAAATCCCTATGCAGAAGTAGCAAGAATCAAAGCAGTGATGTATGTGATGCTTCAGGTAGGTTTCTGTATAAGTAGGTTTATTGTACATCTTCTAAAGTTACATATTAGGCACAATACAATGGAGCTGGAACCATTGGTCCCCACCACCCAGGCTTCGGCCTTCCAACTGCTCCTCCTGGGGTGGACATCATTCTACTAGACATGACATTCCAAACTCCATGAATGTCATCACACAACCATTCAGATAATACACAGATACAGCACACCTCGCTCCATTCCACACAGACAAGACCGAGATAAGACAAGTGGCCATCACAGTGACACTAAAGAATATGTGTGTCAATCTGGTGGGATTCTGGGAAGCTATTTGTGACTGAGCAACTTTGCTTTTGAACATTTTATGACTTATTTTTTTGGTACTTCCATCACAGCAATGTTTAACTGAGTTGAACAGAGGGAACCAAGAGTCTAGACTGTGCATTTGCAGAGATTCTGGAAGGGAGACCACAACAGTGGAATCCATTATTTGGTTGATTTAACTATGACTGCCGCTCATGGTCCTTTATTGTCTCATGTGGGATCTGAAGCGGCATAGTGGCAAACTGTGGTAATGCAAGTAAGAGTACAGGCCACTTTTCAGGATTGAGCACATGTGCGGGGCTGTGTGTATCTCACACTTGATTGTATGATAGGTGTTAATAGCCAGTAGTCACTTAAATCACTACTGAAAGGTGACATATATGATTGTTATATGTGGCTCATCCAAGGATTCAAGGTCAAGCTGGATGTCACCTGACATATGACCGAGCACCCTATGAGCACACTATGCCAGCTAATGAGTACCATGATCTGTGAAACAAGTCGATTTTTAGAAGGTATCAGAGCACCATTGGGTTTCCTTTCATTTAGAACCAACCTCATAAGAGTTTGCATCAGTAGAATATATGGCAAATTTCAGTCCCAGTGTCAGTCAGCCACTAGTCCATATTTCATTTACACACAAATCGGATGACATTCAAAATCAGTTGATTGCTATATTGTTGGTTAAACCAACATACCTACAACTGTACAAACCGTGATGATGATTAAGTCAACTCAGTGTTTCTTCAATCAGAAGTCAATAAATATAATGCTGAGTATGATGAACAAATCACTCCTCCATTAACTGCAGAGATGGATCAATCTTTGGTGTTAAAAATAGTTGTTCAAACAAAACCAGTCGCCATGGCTCTTTTTAATATGTTAATCCATGATATTTATTATAATAGAATGTCAAAGATAAAAAAGCCATGATGCAAGAGAACCCAGACAATACTTGTCAAGGTTCTTAGACAGGGCTGGTGCTACAGCTTGGATGACCACCAGCAGGGGATCCTATCAGCAAGGTTAGTCAAAAGCCGAGGCTACCAGTCAGTGACTGGCTGGACCTGCGAATATCAAATTTCCCAACATCAAAATCATTACAATAATGGGTCCTGGATCCTCTTCAGAGATGTGCGGCCTGGAACACAGATAAATCCCCCCAAACCATAGAATTGATGGGATCCAAGGATCTCAATTCATGGCTCCCCTTCCCTGACACCTTCATTGCAGGCACAACACACATCTTTCATTCTGTTCATTCATGCTGGAATCAGAACAAGTGGCTTTTTAAAGAAACATTACCAGTCCATGACAGGGTACTTGTGTTCTATCAGAGTTACATGGAACATTTGAACAATAGCAGTCCCGAGTGGAGACAAAGGGCCATAGTACAGATGCAAGAACCAGCTCAATAGTGATAATAAGAAGGAACACATACTCACGCATAGATGCAGAACTCCTATTCTGAGGTTGTGCCAAAGATCAATGATGGGTGATTGGACTGGTGCAATCCTAGGGGCCGGGTGCCACCACCCATTCCATGATGCCTGCCCCAGAGGAGGATGCCCCATCCTCCCCAGTCCATCACATACCCTAGGGTAAACTGTGACCTCAGAACCTCTAAAGCCCCGTATTGACAAGCCACACGACTCCTTTGACTTTCCAAGACCTAACATTCCTGAATCATATGCATTCTAGGGAATAAGGGAGGGAATGAACAAAAGTCCCTCTGCCTAAAAGACATGTTAGGGAAGACCAGACCACACAGTTGGTATTGCAATCACTATCAGGGGCTCCCTTGACACTCGGACAGAGGTAATGTAATGTAATATAATGTAGGTGGTCTTGTATAGCGCACATCTGCCAATATTGATGACCTCGTTGTGCTTGTCTCTGTAAGAATAAAGGGTCTGGTTACCCACTGATGTTGCTCAATTAGTGTTGATCTGCTAATGGCTAGGCCTATGCAGGCTGTCTCTGGAGGTTTTGGGTGTATTGATTAAGGCAGTAGGAGATCTTAGAAGTGTGTCGGTTAGCGGTGGGAGTAGGCCTTATAACCATGCATTCAAACCCCAGGCCATTTACAGACATGTCCCATTTCACTCTCTCCCAATGCCACCCTTCACTTTCTTTCTCCACCTCTCTCTCGGTCTCAAAGAGATACACTGTACACCTAGAGGAACAAAACAAGCATCTGCGAGTTGGCAGATGAGAGAAAGGGGTGATTTGGAAACTCAGACTTTACCATAACTTGCTAAGGCTTATGGGAGGCAAGAGGTTACGTTTCAGTGGAAGGGCAGCTTAAAATTTGAGGACCTCAGTCATCCATTTCACATTCTTTAGTATGTTGGTTAGCCGGCTAAGCAATGCCACAAACCTCAATCTAACATGCACAGGTGCTACACTCAGTGGTCAGCTAGGACTTTTCACTGTCCAGGGTAGGGCAAGGCATTGTCAGGCGTTCGTGGTTGGTCTGAATTTGGCAACAGTTTGGTTACTCAAAAACTAAGATTACCTGGAAAACTAAAGAAGGCCTAATTAAAATTCTTTCAGCCAAGATTCACCCATTAAATCATACCTCAAATGTATGTTTTCTATAATGTTACATTTAGAATACACCAATGTAACTACTTTAAACCATAAAGTATTCTACAAAATTAACAAAGTAACACAATCATTCATTCAAGTAAAAAATGAAAGTTAGAACATGTCATCGGGTATGTAACTACTTTAACTATACCACAAAACGCATAGCTACCATTCTCAAAAAATCTACTATGTCCCGAAGAAAAATATGGGTTTTTTCTATCCACCTTGGATTTTTCCCCAGAACCCAATGATTAGAAATATGTAAATAAAACAGCAATGTGCCCCTTTGGGCCCCCTCCTCTCTCTCTTTCTCACCTCATTTTGCTGACCTTGCCAAGAAGGCCCACTTTCAGTTCCACTTCCTCACAGGCATTCTCCCTTTCCTCACCTTCCCCCAGAAACTCAATGTCTCCAGAGCTCTGATTCTCTCCAGGCTGGATTACTGCAACAGCCTCTTCCTTAAACTTCCTCTTTCCTCCATCGAACCTCTTCAACTAATCGAAAATAGGACTGTGAGACTTATTGTTGGCCTCAAGCCCAGGCACGCATCTCTCCAGCCCTAAGATCTCTCCACTGGCTCCCGGTGGTTGCAAGGATCAAATTCAAGACCCTCTACTTCATCCACAAGGATTTCTGGGGCCTGGGGCCTTGCTACATCCAACCACTCACTCAAATACCTTCCTGCTAGAGTCCTTCGGTCCTCTAGCTCCAACTCTCTGCAGATCAGACGTTTCTCTAAGCAGAGTGTGGGGGGTAGGTCTCTTTCTTCGGCAGGAGCCTCCCTCTGGAACATCCGCCCTGCTCCTCTCCAACTTGAGCTGGCCCTCCTTAAGTTCCGGAAGCTCCTCAAGACCTTCCTTCGCTCCTCTTCCTTCCATCTCCCCCTCCCCTGCTAGTCTCCCTCTGCGACTGGTTTCCTGTTTCCTTTATGTGTCTTATTGGGGTCAGGCGATCCTTCCACCAGTCTTTCCCAGCACCCCTTCTTAACTGCTTTGCCCTCGGGCACCCTTCCCTGACTATCCTGCTGAGGCTGGTCCACCTCCGTCCTCGCACTTGTCCCCTACCACTTTTGCTTCCCCTTGGCACTTGCCTCAGTGGACTCCCATTAGTACTTGCCCAGTCCCAGGGCCCCCTGCCCCTGCTTTTCTCCCTCCTCACCTTCTCCCTATCCCATCCCTGATCTGCCCCCTTGCTCTGCACTTCTTGTTACTGCACTTGCACAATCCTAATGTCGCAAGGCCTAATAGGACAGTTACTGTTGTTTTGTCCTCTGTAGCCCCTCCCTCTTTTGTCTTGTGGCGCCTGGAAACATCTTTTGCTGTATAGGCACCATACAAATGTTCAATAAATAAATAAAAATAAAAATGCACTTCACATAAATGTTGTACAAAACATGTATAAAACATGGCACATACAATGTACTATCTATGAGGGTAAATAAATAAGATAGTGTTTGTTATATTTTCCACATCAGGTTATTCAACTAATTATGTTTTCTTTTCTTTACAGATGTACAGAAAATGATGTTGGTGTATACAAAAAAGGATACTAAAGTGATTCAGCCTATAATCAAAACTATGAATCTACACTCAGTACTCATATTTTAGAAAATGATGTTACCATTTCACAATTATCAGTATAAAACAACATTGAGACTACAACTTGAAGATGTACGAAGACAGCAATCACAACATCACCACTGTCACAAAATACTACACCTTTCAACCAAGACCTTTACACTTCCACTAAACCCACACCCATAACAGGACTAGGGAAAGGACGGTGAAGCACCTGCCATGCAAGTACACCCGAGCCCCACGATTCACTGACACTGGTAATAGCAAAACCCACATCACAAACCAGGGCATAGAAAATAGGCCCAATGTATTTTATAGCTACAAAGTGCTCATTTGCAATTTTATCTCGCCTGTTATCTGCTTCCCAAGTCCTAATCTGTACCTACTGACCATCACCAGGAATCAGCTAATAATATACACATGTTCACTACAGAAACACCACTTTACCATAAAACAGACATACAAACTTCAGCAAACAGACGAATGCCCCCCCTAATAAATGTGCAGATGCTTTTTATGATGCATAACAAAAACAGCAGCAGAAACCCAACACAAGCCACCTAAACATCACATATTTTCATTTTGAAATGTTCATTCACAAAACATATTACACCAGGGAGGTCAGCGAAAAGAGAGCCCATTGCCAATTCAAGTTCCCGGGCACGCATAAAGATCACGTACTTTCATTTTTAAATGTTTATTCAGAACACATATTATATCAACCAGGGCAAGCAGAAAGAGAGCCACTGCTTTCCCGTGGCACTAATTGTAACAAACCCCACACCAACAGCAAGGCCAACAAAACAATATATCCAGGGCATGCCCTTCAGCTATGCTCCAAGTTCACTTTTCCCTGGACTTCATTATAACAAATGCCACAGCATAAACAAACCTACATAAAATGGGCCAATATACTTGATAGCTGCAGAGTGCTCAAATCCACTTTCTGCTCCCTGCTCTCTGCTGCCCCAATCACAACCTAAACCTTTTTTGACTACCACCAGGAAATGGTTAATAGTAATATCTACGAAAACTCCACACTACTTCACATAACATATGGAAATTTCCTTTCTTTAAGTCAAGCACCGCCTGTCTTGCTCAAGCAGATAGACATTCACTTAACCTAATATTATCAACAGCACCAATAATATACTGGCATATGCTATCATAATGGGTTGTGGGAACAGCATCATAAACCCATCTCAAGTTAATAGACCAGTTAAAGTTCACCACAGGTTTTGCATCATGTTTTGCAGAAAGCATACTATACTGTGAGAATCCAATCTGCAACAAATCTACAAAAAGAAATGTTCAGAATCATCAAGGAAATGGTTAATAGTAATATCTACGAAAACTCCACACTACTTCACATAACATATGGAAATTTCCTTTCTTTAAGTCAAGCACCGCCTGTCTTGCTCAAGCAGACAGACATTCACTTAACCTAATAATATCAACAGCACCAATAATATACTGGCATATGCTATCATAATGGATTGTGGGAACAGCATCATAAACCCATCTCAAGTTAATAGACCAGTTAAAGTTCACATGTTCTCATATGTTGGAAAAGGTAATGCGTCAATGCACATACAATAATAAATACATGTACATAAATGAAATCACCACAGGTTTTGCATCATGTTTTGCAGAAAGCATACTATACTGTGAGAATCCAATCTGCAACAAATCTACAAAAAGAAATGTTCAGAATCATCGAGGAAATAAATAAAAGAATGTGTGCAACAACAACTTTGTAGGGTCACAAATTTTATGCAACAGCATCACAGCCCACATAAGAGCAGAAATAGAAGCAACCCAGCAAGCAATCAATGCATTCAATAGTACCACATACAAAACACTGCCAGAAACCAACACCCCAACAACCAGCACAGTACTGAACCAATTTGAACCTATATGCGAGGAAAACTTCCACAGATTACTAAAAGATACCAGCATATCTCTCAGCGACCCATGCCAACCGGATATCTACAAAAAGCTGCAAAATAATCAAACACCAGCCCACTACACCTGACTACTAATGGATCTGTCCCTAAACAAATGAATAGTACCAAAATCATTCAAATCAGCATACATCAAACCCCTCCTAAAAGATGAGTCGGGAAGAACAGTTGACCCTACTAACTACAGACCCATAGCATACCTACCATATACAGCAAAAATCCTAGCAAACCAAGTGTACAAAAAACTACTCAATCATGTTGAAAGGAAGAGAATACTTGACCAATTCCAGGGTGGATTCGCACCAATGAGGGTAACTGAATCAGCGCTCCGCTCCATATGGGATGACCTAAACATAAACATGGATAACACCCAGTCAGCCCTCATACTACTGGACATATAAGCTGTTTGAGATACTATCAAACACACAACTTTAATTAATAAAATGGAAGAATGCAGTATTCAAAGCTCTGCACTACAATGGCTGAAATCTTTCCTCACCAACCAAATCAACAGAACCAACCAACTGCCATTTAAATCAAACACAAAAGTATCGCCTGTGGTGTACCTCAAGGATCAGACCTCTCCCCATTCACTCATCAACATTTACATGGCCACCCTAAGGAAATTCATTCAAACCCATGACCTCACAGCTTAAAACTATACAGACGACACCCAACTCAGCTTCAAGATGACCACCGAGCACAACCCTGACAACACCCTCAATAATTGGTTTACCAATATAATCACCTGGATGCCAATCCACAACCTCAATCTAAAGCCAACCAAAATAGAAATAATGATCTGCCCACGAGAAGACAATCTAACATGCACATCCCTCACTTGATTTTGTCGATTTTTATCAGGAAAAGGAGTTGAATGTAGGGTTGTTAAAAAGTGGGTTTCGAGGAAAGAGGGGTGGTCTTTGTTTTCCCTTATGGTTTCACCTTTTCCTTACAGAAAGGTATTGAGGTATGATGGGAGTCTGTTTACAATATCCTATGACAACTGAGGAGATATCGAGTAGGGGTGTATCGGAACGGGAGGAATACCATGTCACGCCTAAGGGCGTGTCGCCCTTAGTCCCCAAGGACATCCTGCCCATGTGATCCTCCATCGCTCGTCCACCCCCAGGGTTGGGATCCAAGAGCAGTAGCCCTCCCCTTGCCACTTGAACAAAGGATCCCCGGGAATAACCTTGGAGAAACGCCTCACAATATATATTCACTGAAAAAAACCTTGTGCAAAGTGCAGTTAAGTTGAGCATATTTAATGTAACATAACCATTGAAATTCAGCAGATATGGAAAGCCATAACCAGCTTAACTCGGCACACTACCGTTGATGTCCTCTATAATGCAATTTTGTATGTCATTGTGCATCCCTTCTCTCATAATATGTATGTGCTCATGGGCTTTGCAACAGAAACATGCCGAGTTAAGCTGGTCATGACTTCCTAGATCTGCTGAATTTCAAGGGTTTCATTGTGTTAAATATGCACAACTTAACTGTACTTTAACAAAAGTTTTTTCAGTGAATATATATTGGTAAATCTGCACAACTTAACTGTACCTTATCTAAGTTTTTTTCAGTGAATTTCAAGGGTTTCGTTATACCATAATTTTTGTGCATGCCACAGAGGCCAATGAGAACAAGCCTTTAGCCGTGGCTACTCTACATGTCTGCCAAGCCCATTAGCGAAGGTCTGACCAGTGATTATGGCCTTTGTCCGTGCCCGCTGTATCTTTTAAAAAAATTGCATTTTTTTCCTGCTCACTAGCTATGGCCTTCACCGATGACCATTGGCCCTGGCCTTCGTCCGGGGCCGTTTACAAGTTGCCCCAATAGCTTTCTTATGGTCCCAGTAGCCATGGTCTTTTGCCATGGTCAATGTCCACAAACTTTGGCCATGGCCACTGTACATATTGCTCCAATAGGTTTCCTAAATGGGCCTATTAGCCATGGCCTTCGGCCGTGGCAACACCACTAGGTTTCTTCTCAGCACATAAGCCATGAGCAGTGGCCACAGCCTTTCGCTGTGATCCCTTGACATGTTGCCCCAATAGGTTTCATTAGGGCCCACTAGCCATGGCCTTCGTCTGTGTCCACTTTCCATATTGAAACATTTGGTTAGTTAAAGTAACCCAATAGCCATAGTCTTCAGGCACACCGATTAACCCCCACTTCTCTGTAGCTGTAACATTCCACTTTTTTGTATTAATTCCATTTTTTAACTCTCTATTTAAAACCTTTTCCCGTAACTGTGTTTAGTATAACATTGATAATAATGCTGTACTCCAAATAATTCTGATTATTTATAAAATAACACTGGTTATTCGTAAAATAACCCAGGTTATTGATTAGACGCACTTTCGATTTGCAATTCCATTTTCTTCTATGACCACAGTTATGCGAAAATAACCCCTTTTATGAGAAAACGTTTGAGCTCTGAACTTGATCCCCAGACAACCCTCCCCAGCCCCCAATTTCACATTTACCCCACCCTACCTCTAGCCTGACACCATTTCATCCTCGTTCCTGTTCCAAATTGCATTTATTCCACTTTTAGTTTTCGGGTAATCTCAGTTATTTCGGAAATAACCCCGTTGATCAATAACATCGAACAAAAAACAAATGGCGATATTTTTCAAAGCACCATGGGAGATATAGCTACAATTATGTAAAAAGGGGGCACACCATTCCCCGTCAAATATTTTAACAACGACTGGACGGAATAACCCCAGGCCCCTCCTGGACATGGAGTCAATGCTTAGTGTCCAAGTTGTTTCATACCTGGTCCAATTCAGTCCAGCTTTTTTTGTTGTGCTCTGCACAGAAATGTGGAGTTTTGGCTTTCTTAATACCTTTTACATTATTAATGTTTCCCAAAATTGCGACAAACATTTTGTTTGCTAAGTATCAGCTGCATCCATCATGCAAGTCAAAGGTTATTAGCAATTACATTTTTGGGCTTCCTATGGAACTTGATACTCAACTTAACTATAGTTCAGCGACTGCTGCACTATAATTTATGAATATATATATGTTAAGAAGCATCTGATAATAGTAGCAGCCACGAGGGCTTGAGGAAGCTAGATGTCGAGTCACACCTACATTCTCTGATGGCTACTTAATTAAGAAATGTAAGTACATGGAGTTTTTTGAAATAGAGGAATCTGTGGTAGTAGGATGTCCGTTAGGAATGAGTTTATGGAGTACTTTTCTAAAATGTTTGAGATTTGGAGCGAGGCACAGGGCAACAGGGAAAACATCTTTGAATGTTGAGTCACCTACTAATGCCAGCAATGCTGCATGTAAAAGTACTTATTATGACATAATTCAGTTTGGTACAAGATAAACATTTTGAGAACTGACAATCAAGGAGCTGTTGTCTGGTAGGTAAATTGTTATGTAGATCATGTCTATGTTTTAATCACTGATATTCCATTTAGATGGCACTTGGGTGATCCTGGGCAAACTACTTCATTGCCCTTTGGTTCAGTTCTCTTATTTGCTGAAGTTAGGATAATTTAGAAACAGTGTAAATGCCAGAACAAACAAGCTTTAAAATAGTGGGGCATTTGCAGTTACTGCATCAGGGCACTTACAGTTATGACACCAGGCCAGAACATGCATGTATCTTGTCTCTGTTCCAGCATGTATGTGAATGAAGATTGCCCACGCTGATAGTGCAGGGAAAGTCTTGATTCTATTAAAGACACAGAGGTGAGTGTATAACTTTCTTTAATGCTGCCACTCACAGCTTTTCAAAATATAAACACTTAATCTTGAACATTTTTATTTACTCATTAGTCCTTCCTGAGAAAGGGAAATTGAAAGTTTAAAATGTTTCCAAAAAACGCAATTTTCATAGATCTATCCTGATAGTTCTGTCCTGGGCACGACAAGCCCCATGAACCTCCAGTCTCTGTAAGTGTAGGGCTTCCCTCCTCTACCTATCAGGAGTTGGTCCTTGGCATAAGAAGCCCCTGCGTTAGGTTCTTTCCTCTTTCTTTTGCTGTCACCTCACTGATAAGTAGAATTGTTCTTATCACGTTCATGTGTAATTAGAGCGCTGCGAATAAGGCATTGTTCTTCACAACAGCAGCGTATGATCGCTCTAAATATTGTGGAATTGTCCTTATATCACGTTCATGTGTACTTAGAGTGCTGCAAATCATTATTTTCACTGCGTAGGATCATAGCTATTATTGTATGTATCTCAAAGAGCCACAATAGTATGCATATATCTGACAATCATGAAGACTTTTATCATTTCAGGGTGGGATATAATGCTGGCCTCTGTGTCTTTAATAGAATCAAGACTTTCTCTGCGCTATGAGCATGGGCAATCTTCATTCTACGTCAAGACAGGAGGCGAGCATTATGCTTGTTCAAAGCTCGCCACCACTCTATTAGCAATTTCAGACACAGTAAAATAAAATATCTTAAACGTCGCTTCTGAAGACCAATCTGAAGATTTCATAATGTCTTGTAAGGACACTCACGCTGAGAAAGCTTGAGAGGCCATAGCTCCTCTGACTGATTGCGTGCCAAACAAGGACAGGTCTATGCCCGCCCAGTGTATCACTTCTCTAACCCATCTCACTATAGTCGCTGTGGCCACCGCGTGGTATGGTTTCCTTTGTGCAATTAGCAGCTGCGTAACTCCGGCTGGTCTAACGTGCACTGCCGCTGCTTCATAATCCTTAATGCATTGCACTACGCATATCTTACAGTTTTCTGGGAAATAGGGGTAGAAAATGACACTAGAATCAGTCTTAGTTCTTTTGGCTATGTTGAATGCCACACCTTCGGGCTAAAACATCTTTCTGCCTATCTCTAGAGCCTTCACATCTGACACTCTTCTACATGGCGTCAAGCAAAGAAGCATAGCTAACTTCCCCGACAACTGTGAACAGGATAAACTTATATTCTTGGGTCAGCTGAGAAAAGGACGTAACATGTCTCTGACGTCCCATAGCACTGCATACTCTGGCAGTTTTCTCATTTTCATCCCCTTGAGTAGCCTAATGACTGCTGGATGCGCCCCTGCTGGCAATCCATCTACCTTATTGTGTCCTGCCGACACTGCTGATCTATACACTCCTTTTGTTCTGTAGGCGCAACCGGTGTGGAACCTGTCCGCTAAGAAATTCAGTACATGTACTATAGGGGACGAAATGGGATGAACACTGCGGTTCGAACAACATTGGGTCCACTTGCCCCAAGCGGCACCATAGCTCTGTATGGTGGAAGGCGCCCAGGAGTCTCTGATACAGTCGGCAGCGAGCTGCAAAATGCCTGGGAGCTCCCATCTTTTCCTGAAACCCTGCAGGTTACTAGGCAAAGTGTGCCTGCTTCCGCTAGGGCGTGTGGCCGACCAGCCGGGGTGAGGAGAAGATCTAGCTGATGAGGAACTATTCTCGGGAAATCCAAGTTCCATCTCTACTGGAAACCACGCCTGGGACTTCCAGAACAGTATTATCAACAAAAGCTCCACTTGCTCCCTGCAAACCTTTGCTAGAACTCTCATCAACATCACAAATGGTGGGAACGCCTAGTATACTGCTCCGCTCCATGGGTGCAAGAATGCATCTGTTCCTACAGCACCCGGGTCTATCCTCCAGCTTGGGTTTCTGCGCATTCAACCTGGACGTGAACAGGTCTTTGTCCAGAGGACCCCAAATTTCTAGTATCTGCTTGAACAGCAGGGGATGCAGCCTCTAGTTGCTGGAGTCTCTGAGATACCAAGAGTTCCAATCCGCTACACTGTTCTGAATACCTAGTAGATATTCGGCTGAAACTTCTATCTGATGTTGGAGGCAGTAATGCCAGAAGTCCTTTGCTAGTTCTGCTAACATTCTGGTTTGTGTACTTCAGAGCTTGTTTAAATAGCAAACTGCCGAAATGTTGTCCATCTTAACAAGACGCACATCTGGTTTTGTCCTTTGTAAAGGCTTGCACGGCGAAAGAGCGTGCTAACAGCTCGAGGCAATTTATGTGGAGTTTCAACACTTTTGACAACCATTCACCTCCTGTATCTGCCTGATCACAACTGGCACCCCAGCCTGCTCTGTTCGCATCTGATTCTATAACTAAGTCTGGTACATTGCCGAAAATCGCTCAGCCATTCCAGGCTTCCATATTTTGCAGCCACCAGTGGAGCTCTTTCAGAGCTTATTGGTCTAGGGTCACTATCTTATGGTTACTTATTTATTGTTATTATCTATTCCCATGTACTGCACTGTCCCTGCCCCCTTCCCATGCACTTGCACGATCAGAATGACACCTGGCCTAGTAGGATCGTTGTATGTCCTCTCTTAGTTTCCCTCCCTTGCCTCGTCGCATCTTCAAACACTTGTGTATAGGTGTGGTATAAATGCCATATCATATAAATTCATACCATAATCCCCCATTGTAAATGCTTGATCTTGAGTCTTTGCAAGGCCCTGTAATTAAGAGGCACAGGGAAGATTGCTTGGATTGAGGCTGCTAGTAGACCCAGTATCCTGGTTAGACCGCAAAGAGAAATAACTTTCTTCACTATAACTGCTCTCAGTGCTTTCTTGATTGCTTTGATTTTGCTGTTTGGCAATTCTAGCACTGCTTTTCTTGTATCTATTACAAATCCAAAAAACTCTATCCTCTGCACTGGTTGGAGCTGCAATTTGTCTGTGTTCACAATAAACCCTAGTAAAGCTAATAGGGTACCTATCCAGTGAACTTTCTTCTGAAGTGCCGCTCTGTTCTGGGCTAAGACCAGGATATCATCCAAATAGATGATGATCCTTATTCCTCTTTTCCTTATGGCAATCTCTGGTAATCGCTCTCTATCGCGTTCTTGTCCACCAGCTGGCGAAGCTTGCTTTGTAAGAGATCTTGCTCTTCTTGTGGCATGTGGGCTCTGTCCTTTGCAGTGGTTTGCCTGTAAACTCTAGGGATATGCCTTGCACTGCTTGCAAAACTCACATGTCACAGAAAAGCGCTTGCCATCCGCGCAAACATAGGAGAGTCCTCCGTCCCACTCTGACCTGCTAAGTGTGCAGTGTACTCACCACCTGCTGCGCTTGGCTGTCTGTACGTGCCTCTTTCTCTGCGCCCTCTGGGGAAAAGTGCTCTCGCTGGGAAAAACAAGTCCTGGTGTCTCCCGTCACAGTACTGGGCTCTAAGACCTTGGAGTCTTCGCTGCAGATTGAATCAACTGGACATCCAACCCTGGTGACGCCCGGCTCCAGGAAAAACACGCCCTGGAAATATTCTCTTGATGGAACTTTGAGCTTTCTCCAGGGTGGAGTAGGTGCCCACGAATTGCGCCATCTCTTTAGCGAAAGCCTCTCCAAACAATAATCCTTAAGCTCCTTCATCTGCCTCATATGTGGCTAGGTCGCTGAGCTTACTATGGATTTTTAGCAGGACACCCCTCCTCCTTTCCAAGGACAGTGCACAGTTTGCATTGCCTAGAAGGCATACTGTGCATTGGGCCCAGTTTCCTAAGGCTTGGCATCTACTGGCTTCGCAGTGTCTTTGGCCTTCTCTGCCAAGTCCATAATTTTAGCCAAAGGCTCTGCCAGGTCTAGTAGTTTATCCAGGCATCCACTCCAGGCGCGGCTGATGCCTTTCCTAATGTCTCTAGATGCTTTGGTTACGAAAGTGACCATCTTCGGATCTAGATCGGGTGTCTCTGCTAGTTTATTGGGCAACTCTGGCCTGGGACATTCATATCTCATCCGTGCCCGCACCTCTCTATCGAGGGGCTTTCGGATGTGCTGTAACATGTACAGCGCTACTCTCGGTGATGGAACCTACTCAGAGGATCTTGGATGTCTGATGGACTCTGGGTCGAACATATCATTGATTTCGTCCTCTTCCTCTGGGTTTGGTGGCACTTTGAGGGGCTTGGAGGAAACCTCCTCTTCTTCTCCCTCGATGTCTGGCAAATAGCCATCGTCCTCTTGCCCTAAATTATTCACCCCTGGGGTATGGGGTCGGTCGAAGGTTGCAGACTTCAACAAAAAAGGCCTGGTGACTGGGTCGGCCAACTCTTGTGGGAAAGGACCCTTTTGGTTAGGCTCAGGGGTCAAAGAGATCAGCCTCTTCTGAGCTTTCTTGCATGCCTTCTCTTCAACCCCTGCGTGGGGGTGTCTTGCTGACATCCCTTCACCAGGGCTTTCTGCCCGTCTTTTTCTCGCAGCTTGCTGGTCCGCTTTTTATTTGCACAATAGTGCCTCCAGCATATCTAGCCGCTGCGCAATGGGCTGTACCCCCTTGGAAACAGCTTGAGATAGAGAGTTCCCTAGGACTTTCTTTAAACTAAGCGTGAGCTCTGTTTCTCCCTCTGTGGGCTCCTCCACCCACCCATTCAGGAGTGGTTGAATGAGATGTGTTTCCATAATGAGCCATGAGATAGCAGGGACTGGCAGGGCCAGTAACTCGACTGTCAGCTTTCTGTTTGTTTTTTATGTTTTTTTTATGGCTCTTAGCAGGCACACTGTCTGTCTGCACCCCTGTCTGCTCCCTCTGAGGATTTCTTTTTTTTTTGTAATGAAGAGACCATTATTATTGGTCTCCTCGTAATGCTTGTGCTGTGCACTGCAAAGAAAACGGAAGGAAACTGTTCCGAACACCCAGGGGATGATGGGAAGGCTTGGCGCCTCCCGCTCCCCTGGGTCCTACTGTTAGACAGCTTAACGGCGCGGGAGCATGCACGCCGCAGCAGGTAAGCTGACTGAAGGGGTGGGGCCGGTTGCCTAATGCAAGTGCATTCGCTCGTGGCTCCAGCCCCTCTTCCTAATCAAAAATTGAAATATAATTGAGAGGAAATGCAATAGTAGACTTTCTGTGGCAATGCGTTTAAAGTAATGTATACATAAAATACGAGCACGCACATGTGCACGAGATATATACAACAATAGCTATGATCCTAAGCAGTGAAAATAATGATTTGCAGCACTCTAAGTACACATGAACGTGATATAAGGACAATTCCACAATATTTAGAGCGATCATACGCTGCTGTTGTGAAGAACAATGCCTTATTCGCAGCGCTCTAATTATACATGAACGTGATAAGAACAATTCTACTTATCAGTGAGGTGACAGCAAAAGAAAGAGGAAAGAACCTAACGCAGGGGCTTCTTATGCCAAGGGCCAACTCCTGATAGGTAGAGGAGGGAAGCCCTACACTTACAGAGACTGTAGGTTCATGGGGCTTGTCGTGCCCAGGACAGAACTATCAGGATAGATCTATGAAAATTGCGTTTTTTGGAAACATTTTAAACTTTCAATTTCCCTTTCTCAGGAAGGATTTATGAGTAAATAAAAATATTCAAGTTTAAATGTTCATGTTTTGAAAAGCTGGGAGTGGCAGCATTAAAAAAAGTTAAAGCATAATGCTCACTACTTGTCATGATTTGTGTCGGTGCAAGGTGAGTGGACCTGAAATCTAGCCCCTCTTGGTCCGTGCCAAGGCTTTAATTTTGTTTTTTGGCCGTGTGTTGGAGCCCATTCCCTTCGTTCTCGATCCCTTTCCCCACTTCCTTGTTCCCTCCCTCCCGCCTCCCAGCCCGCCCACCTCCCCTGATTGGTAGCCTGCTCCGTGTGCTTTGGGCCTAACAGCCGTGGTCTCTCCGTGCACGCAACCTTATTTGTGTCGGTGCAAGGTGAGTGGACCTGAAATCTAGCCCCTCCTGGTCCGTGCCAAGGCTTTAATTTTGTTTTTTGGCCGTGTGTTGGAGCCCAGTCCCTTCGTGCTCGATCCCTCTCCCCACTTCCTTGTTCCCTCCCTCCCGCCTCCCAGCCCGCCCACCTCCCCTGATTGGTAGCCTGCTCTGTGTGCTTTGGGCCTAACAGCCGTGGTCTCTCCGTGCACGCATCCTTATTTGTGTCGGTGCAAGGTGAGTGGACCTGAAATCTAGCCCCTCTTGGTCCGTGCCAAGGCTTTAATTTTGTTTTTTGGCCGTGTGTTGGAGCCCAGTCCCTTCGTGCTCGATCCCTCTCCCCACTTCCTTGTTCCCTCCCTCCCGCCTCCCAGCCCGCCCACCTCCCCTGATTGGTAGTCTGCTCCGTGTGCTTTGGGCCTAACAGCCGTGGTCTCTCCGTGCACGCATTCTTATTTGTGTCGGTGCAAGGTGAGTGGACCTGAAATCTAGCCCCTCTTGGTCCGTGCCAAGGCTTTAATTTTGTTTTTTGGCCGTGTGTTGGAGCCCAGTCCCATCGTGCTCGATCCCGCTCCCCACTTCCTTGTTCCCTCCCTCCCGCTTCCCAGCCCGCCCACCTCCCCTGATTGGTAGCCTGCTCCGTGTGCTTTGGGCCTAACAGCCATGGTCTCTCCGTGCACGCATCCTTATTTGTGTCAGTGCAAGGTGAGTGGACCTGAAATCTAGCCCCTCTTGGTCCGTGCCAAGGCTTTAATTTTGTTTTTTGGCCGTGTGTTGGAGCCCAGTCCCTTCGTGCTCGATCCCTCTCCCCACTTCCTTGTTCCCTCCCTCCCGCCTCCCAGCCCGCCCACCTCCCCTGATTGGTAGCCTGCTCTGTGTGCTTTGGGCCTAACAGCTGTGGTCTCTCCGTGCACGCATCCCTATTTGTGTCGATGCAAGGTGAGTGGACCTGAAATCTAGCCCCTCTTGGTCCGTGCCAAGGCTTTCATTTTGTGTTTTGGCCATGTGTTGGAGCCCAGTCCCTTCGTGCTCGATCCCTCTCCCCACTTCCTTGTTCCCTCCCTCCCGCCTCCCAGCCCGCCCACCTCCCCTGATTGGTAGCCTGCTCCGTGTGCTTTGGGCCTAACAGCCGTGGTCTCTCCGTGCACGCATCCTTATTTGTGTGGGTGCAAGGTGAGTGGACCTGAAATCTAGCCCCTCTTGGTCCGTGCCAAGGCTTTAATTTTGTTTTTTGGCCGTGTGTTGGAGCCCAGTCCCTTCGTGCTTGATCCCTCTCCCCACTTCCTTGTTCCCTCCCTCCCGCCTCCCAGCCCGCCCACCCCCCCTGATTGGTTGAGTCGTCAGCGCTCTCCAGGCCGTGCCCTGATTGGCTAGCAGGCCCTGAGTCACCAGCCATTACAGACCCGCCCAGGGCAGCCCCCTGCCCGGCAGCCCCCTGCGACTAAGGACCCTGGGACAAAGGACAGCTCATACAGAGACAGCTCCCAACCGTATCTGCAGGTATCCGCAAGAGAAGCAAGAAGCCAACAATAAGTAAGTGTGGGAAGGGCAGGGCCTGAGGCAATCACTTCACGCCATACTACCCAACCATGCATCTAACAAAGCATTAACTCTGTTTTACAATCATTGCTGTAGCATACTTACACTTGGAAACTCAAATCTATACATGTATGAGTAGATTTAAACGTGCGCCCAATAGCCTCCCTTAAAAATTACACCTTGAAGTGCGCACAATAACCTGTCTGTGGAAAGCCACATTTAGAAGTGTGCTCAATAGCCACCATTGGAACTGCACCATTTGCTATAGAAGTGTACCCAATTGCATTTAGAAGCTGTGACCATTTGCATTAGAAGTGTACCCAATTGCATTTAGAAGCTGTGACCATTTGCATTTAGAAGTGTACCCAATTGCATTTAGAAGCTGTGACCATTTGCATTAGAAGTGTACCCAATTGCATTATGAAATTGTGCCCAATAGCCTCTCTGAGAAAGTAGAACTTAGAAGTGTACCCAATTGCATTTAGAAGCTGTGACCATTTGCATTAGAAGTGTACCCAATTGCATTTAGAAATTGCACCCAATAGCCTCTCTGAGAAAGTGGAATTTAGAAGTGTACCCAATTGCATTTAGAAGTTGCGCCCAATAGCCTCTCTGTGAAAGTTGAATTTAGAAGTGTACCCAACTGCATTTAGAAGCAGTGACCATTTGCATTAGAAGTGTACCAAATTGCATTTAGAAGATGTGACCATTTGTATTAGAAGTGTACCCAATTGCATTTAGAAATTGTGCCCAATAGCCTCTCTGAGAAAGTAGAACTTAGAAGTGTACCCAATTGCATTTAGAAGCTGTGACCATTTGCATTAGAAGTGTACCCAATTGCATTTAGAAATTGCACCCAATAGCCTCTCTGAGAAAGTGGAATTTAGAAGTGTACCCAATTGCATTTAGAAGTTGCGCCCAATAGCCTCTCTGTGAAAGTTGAATTTAGAAGTGTACCCAACTGCATTTAGAAGCAGTGACCATTTGCATTAGAAGTGTACCAAATTGCATTTAGAAGCAGTGACCATTTGCATTAGAAGTGTACCCAATTTCATTTAGAAGCTGCGACCATTTGCATTAGAAGTGTACCCAATTGAATTTAGAAGGTGTGACCATTTACATTAGAAGTGTACCCAATTGAATTTAGAAGGTGTGACCATTTACATTAGAAGTGTACCCAATTGCATTTAGAAGCTGCGAGCATTCGCATTAGAAGTGTACCCAATTGAATTTAGAAGGTGTGACCATTTACATTAGAAGTGTACCCAATTGCATTTAGAAGCTGTGACCATTTGCATTAGAAGTGTACCCAATTGCATTTAGAAGGTGTGACCATTTACATTAGAAGTGTACCCAATTGCATTTAGAAGCTGTGACCATTTGCATTAGAAGTGTACCC
Source organism: Ambystoma mexicanum (assembly GCF_040938575.1). Taxonomy (NCBI): domain Eukaryota; kingdom Metazoa; phylum Chordata; class Amphibia; order Caudata; family Ambystomatidae; genus Ambystoma; species Ambystoma mexicanum. The sequence goes on from NC_090928.1 coordinate 1,000,288,040, forward strand.
AATTGCATTTAGAAACCGTGACCATTTGCATTAGAAGTGTACCCAATTGCATTTAGAAACCGTGACCATTTGCAGTAGACGTGTACCCAATTGCATTTAGAAATAGCCCCTCTGAGAAAGTGGAATTTAGAAGCGTACCCAACTGCATTTAGAAGCTGTGACTATTTGCATTAGAAGTGTACCCAATTGCATTTAGAAGCTGCGACCATTTGCATTAGAAGTGTACCCAATTGAATTTAGAAGGTGTGACCACTTACATTAGAAGTGTACCCAATTGCATTTAGAAGCTGTGACCATTTGCATTAGAAGTGTACCCAATTGCATTTAGAAGGTGTGACCATTTACATTAGAAGTGTACCCAATTGCATTTAGAAGCTGTGACCATTTGCATTAGAAGTGTACCCAATTGCATTTAGAAGGTGTGACCATTTACATTAGAAGTGTACCCAATTGCATTTAGAAGCTGTGACCATTTGCATTAGAAGTATACCCAATTGCATTTAGAAGCTGTGACCATCTGCGTTAGAAGTGTACCCAATTGCATCTAGAAGCCGTGACCATTTGCAGTAGACGTGTACCCAATTGCAATTAGAAATAGCCCCTCTGAGAAAGTGGAATTTAGAAGTGTACCCAACTGCATTTAGAAGCCGTGACCATTTGCATTAGAAGTGTACCCAATTGCATTTAGAAATGTGCCCAATAGCCTCTCTGAGAAAGTAGAATTTAGAAGTGTACCCAATTGCATTTAGAAGCTGTGACCATTTGCATTAGAAGTGTACCCAATTGCATTTAGAAATTGCGCCCAATAGCCTCTCTGAGAAAGTGGAATTAGAAGTGTACCCAATTGCATTTAGAAGTTGCGCCCAATAGCCTCTCTGAGAAAGTTGAATTTAGAAGTGTACCATATTGCATTTAGAAGCTGTGACCATTTGCATTAGAAGTGTACCCAATTTCATTTAGAAACTGCGCCCAATAGCCTCTCTGAGAAAGTGGAATTTAGAAGTGTACCCAATTGTATTTAGAAGCTGTGACCATTTGTATTAGAAGTGTACCCAATTGAATTTAGAAGTTGTGACCATTTACATTAGAAGTGTACCCAATTGCATTTAGAAGCTGTGACCATTTGCATTAGAAGTGTACCCAATTGCATTTAGAAGGTGTGACCATTTACATTAGAAGTGTACCCAATTGCATTTAGAAGCTGTGACCATTTGCATTAGAAGTGTACCCAATTGCATTTAGAAGGTTTGACCATTTACATTAGAAGTGTACCCAATTGCATTTAGAAGCTGTAACCATTTGCATTAGAAGTGTACCCAATTGCATTTAGAAAACGTGACCATTTGCATTAGAAGTGTACCCAATTGCATTTAGAAATAGCCCCTCTGACAAAGTGGAATTTAGAAGCGTACCCAACTGCATTTAGAAGCTGTGACCATTTGCATTAGAAGTGTACCCAACTGCATTTAGAAGGTGTGACCACTTACATTAGAAGTGTACCCAATTGCATTTAGAAGCTGTGACCATTTGCATTAGAAGTGTACCCAATTGCATCTAGAAGCCGTGACCATTTGCAGTAGACGTGTACCCAATTGCAATTAGAAATAGCCCCTCTGAGAAAGTGGAATTTAGAAGCGTACCCAACTGCATTTAGAAGCTGTGACCATTTGCATTAGAAGTGTACCCAATTGCATTTAGAAATGTGCCCAATAGCCCCTCTGAGAAAGTAGAATTTAGAAGTGTACCCAATTGCATTTAGAAGCTGTGACCATTTGCATTAGAAGTGTACCCAATTGCATTTAGAAATTGCGCCCAATAGCCTCTCTGAGAAAGTGGAATTAGAAGTGTACCCAATTGCATTTAGAAGTTGCGCCCAATAGCCTCTCTGAGAAAGTTGAATTTAGAAGTGTACCAAATTGCATTTAGAAGCTGTGACCATTTGCATTAGAAGTGTACCCAATTTCATTTAGAAACTGCGCCCAATAGCCTCTCTGAGAAAGTGGAATTTAGAAGTGTACCCAATTGTATTTAGAAGCTGTGACCATTTGCATTAGAAGTGTACCCAATTGAATTTAGAAGGTGTGACCATTTACATTAGAAGTGTACCCAATTGCATTTAGAAGATGTGACCATTTGCATTAGAAGTATACCCAATTGCATTTAGAAGCTGTGACCATCTGTGTTAGAAGTGTACCCAATTGCATTTAGAAGCTGTGACCATTTGCATTAGAAGTGTACCCAATTGCATTTAGAAGCTGTGACCATTTGCATTAGAAGTATACCCAATTGCATTTAGAAGCTGTGACCATCTGCGTTAGAAGTGTACCCAATTGCATCTAGAAGCCGTGACCATTTGCAGTAGACGTGTACCCAATTGCAATTAGAAATAGCCCCTCTGAGAAAGTGGAATTTAGAAGCGTACCCAACTGCATTTAGAAGCTGTGACCATTTGCATTAGAAGTGTACCCAATTGCATTTAGAAATGTGCCCAATAGCCCCTCTGAGAAAGTAGAATTTAGAAGTGTACCCAATTGCATTTAGAAGCTGTGACCATTTGCATTAGAAGTGTACCCAATTGCATTTAGAAATTGCGCCCAATAGCCTCTCTGAGAAAGTGGAATTAGAAGTGTACCCAATTGCATTTAGAAGTTGCGCCCAATAGCCTCTCTGAGAAAGTTGAATTTAGAAGTGTACCAAATTGCATTTAGAAGCTGTGACCATTTGCATTAGAAGTGTACCCAATTTCATTTAGAAACTGCGCCCAATAGCCTCTCTGAGAAAGTGGAATTTAGAAGTGTACCCAATTGTATTTAGAAGCTGTGACCATTTGCATTAGAAGTGTACCCAATTGAATTTAGAAGGTGTGACCATTTACATTAGAAGTGTACCCAATTGCATTTAGAAGATGTGACCATTTGCATTAGAAGTATACCCAATTGCATTTAGAAGCTGTGACCATCTGTGTTAGAAGTGTACCCAATTGCATTTAGAAGCTGTGACCATTTGCATTAGAAGTGTACCCAATTGCATTTAGAAGCTGTGACCATTTGTATTAGAAGTATACCCAATTGCATTTAGAAGCTGTGACCATCTGCGTTAGAAGTGTACCCAATTGCATCTAGAAGCAGTGACCATTTGCAGTAGACGTGTACCCAATTGCAATTAGAAATAGCCCCTCTGAGAAAGTGGAATTTAGAAGCGTACCCAACTGCATTTAGAAGCTGTGACCTTTTGCATTAGAAGTGTACCCAATTGCATTTAGAAATGCGCCCAATAGCCTCTCTGAGAAAGTAGAATTTAGAAGTGTACCCAATTGCATTTAGAAATGTGCCCAATAGCCTCTCTGAGAAAGTAGAATTTAGAAGTGTACCCAATTGCATTTAGAAGCTGTGACCATTTGCATTAGAAGTGTACCCAATTGCATTTAGAAATTGCGCCCAATAGCCTCTCTGAGAAAGTGGAATTAGAAGTGTACCCAATTGCATTTAGAAGTTGCGCCCAATAGCCTCTCTGAGAACGTTGAATTTGGAAGTGTACCAAATTGCATTTAGAAGCTGTGACCATTTGCATTAGAAGTGTACCCAATTTCATTTAGAAACTGCGCCCAATAACCTCTCTGAGAAAGTGGAATTTAGAAGTGTACCCAATTGTATTTAGAAGCTGTGACCATTTGCATTAGAAGTGTACCCAATTGAATTTAGAAGGTGTGACCATTTACATTAGAAGCGTACCCAATTGCATTTAGAAGCTGTGACCATTTGCATTAGAAGTGTACCCAATTGCATTTAGAAGCTGTGACCATCTGTGTTAGAAGTGTACCCAATTGCATTTAGAAGCTGTGACCATTTGCATTAGAAGTGTATCCAATTGCATTTAGAAATTGCGCCCAATAGCCTCTCGTCCGTATTATGCCTTGGAATGCATGGATCATTTAAAAGAGCATACCTCATATCACACTCCACGCTTACTCTCTCCTTACACCACCACTCAACTAGAACACAGAGATACTATGACACCATTCGGTATAACTGTTCTCATATCAACATCTGCCGCTCACTCCCCATCACTCTAAGTAATCATTGCTGGTCTCGCACCCCCAGCCAGGCGTTCTCCTCAGGCCTAACGCTGACACTCTCAGTCTGGATAATTACGGCCAGATCGAACACATACTCCTGACCGATCAGCCACCACACCTAACGCTAGGAAGCAGCTACCACAGGAATTTCGCACCAGCTGCACACATACCAGATGCGCACACGCACCTTTGGACTCTCTCTTCTCCCTCTACTGACCAGAACTTCGGTTCCCAAGGGCGTTCAACCTACCAGCGCCTTCAGACCATACCAATGGTATAAAAGGCGCTATATAAGTGCAAAATAACATAACATAACATAACATATAGAATAGACAACAGATACATGCTGTTCACTAACTGCTCCAGCAGTAATACGTGCATCACTATTTTATTAAGTTTAGGAATAAAGAGAAAGGGTGGTAAACTGAATATCGTGCTAAAGGTACTTTTACCCCAAGTGAAACAGGAATCAAACAAGGCGTGAAACACACCAATTATTACCACAATATCATCTCAATAAATTAGGTGATTTACAATGAATTCTGCATCCAAAATGACAGCAGACTTCACAAGTCTACGCAGAACTAACAAGATCCCATAATTGCAATACATCAAGGAAGTGTGTAAAGAACATGAAGTTCCTGAAGAAGCACACGCTGTGATACTACATTAACAGTTGAAATAGTTTGAAGCATGCTTAGGAGATTTGAATATTGCTTCAAGAGTCATTTTGACAAATATTATTTTGAATTAATGGTCATGTAATCAGTCCATTTGTCCTATTGATTGGATAGGGAAAACAAATCCCAGGACATTCTTTAGATAATAAACTATTGCTAATAGGTAACTGAAGTTAGTAAATCCCATTTTCATTCCTCATACGCTCATTTGTGACAAATACACGGTCATTATTACAGTGCTCACAGGCTGTGCTAGAAATATCCCGTGAAAACAGCCAGCGCGGTGCTTTGTGTCCAGCTATCATTCAAGGCTAACATATGTCAGCAGTTGCTGCCCGAGCACGTGCCCTTTGAGATGATCATACTGCATTCCTCTAGCACGGCTGCTTATCTCCGAGAACTCCAGGTCCTTGTTCTGTTCCCATTTGCAGCTCCCCTCTACTCGATCTTTTAGCAGAGCAGGGAAAACATTGCTTGTCTTCAGACAAAAACGGATTCCTTTGCCAAGCCAAAAACTGAAACGCACGAGGCTGATGGGCAATTATCTCCATGGTCGTTCAAAGGAGAATGAGAGAGGGACCCGGGGAGCAGTTCAGTGTCTCAAATAGTTCATTTTACAGACACGTTTATTTGACAGCTAATAACTGCTAATGTGTTCTGTGACTTCGTTGGTCAGGCAAGTCGTTCCTGAAGAGTCCTGAGTTATTATTTTATATAAAAGACTTTTAAGCATAGAAGTTGCAACTTCTTAATAAAAAACCAAAAGAGGCACGTCCAGGATAATATTCACACGTTGTTTATTACAATTAAAATAGTGATTGTATCCAAAATACTATCAAACAATCACAATACATATTATACAAGTGAAGCAAATAATGCAATTTTGATAGGAAATTGCAACATGATAAGGAACTGGAGAATACACATGCCCCCAACCAATCCAGATGCTCTGTGTCTCCCCTGCTGTCTTTTATCAATAGAGCCTTTTCTCCCAAGACCAGGCACAGGCAAAGGCTGTGCATTGACAAATTCTCAATGCTCGAACTATTTATTTACCTTGACATTTCAAGTTACACTTCAAAATAAAATCATTTTATATATATATATATATGCATATATATATATATATATGTATTACACAGCCACTGTTCGGTCCGCGGACAGTTTCCTGATTGGCTAATCGGCTTACGTCAAGTCTGCGGACATGCAACTTGTTCGCTGATTGGATGGTGAAGAGCGTGAAGTGCGTCAGAGTTTTTGAAACGCTCACCATCTTGGATTCGCGGACTTCACCGCTGTCCGCGGACATCGCGGTAAAAACATGTTAAAAAACACAATATTGCAGTTGTCAAATTTATGAAATAATCTCTGGGGAGGTGAGGGGTGATGAGGATGGGATAGGGCTGCAAGAAGCAAAAAAACTGGTGTTTTTTGCTGTGAAAGCCCGCAAACTGTTCGGATGTTCGCGAACAGTCCTGTGGAAGTTCGCGGGCACCTCAGCATAACAGGGTTGGTGAAATGCAGTTCTTGGATGGCTTATAACTTTGGCGCCACTTAATGGAACTGCATGAAATTTTGCATGTATATTCCTGACCTGATTCTGAGTGAGTATGGAAAGATTGGTGGGATTCTGTCGTGAGGGGGCAAAATTAGAGGGGGGATCCCAAAATAATGTAAAGGCTTATAAATGAGGTGTCATTTGCCAAATCTACACTTAATTTGGGAAATTGATCATATATTTAGATATGATTGTTTTCGTGAAGTTTGGTGGGATTTTGTGAAGAGGGGGGTTAAATTAGAGGGGGTCTCAAAATAATGTAAAGGTTTATAAATGAGGTGCCATTTGATGAATCTACACTACATTTGGCAAACTGATAATAGATCTAGATATACATGTTTTTGCGAAGTTTGGTGGGATTCTGTCAAGAGGGAGCAAAATTAGAGGGGGGTCCCAAAATATTATAGAGGCTTATAAATGTGGTGTCATTTGACAAATCTACAGAAAGGTTTGCCAAACGATTATAGATCTAGATATAGAAGTTTTCGCAAAGTCTGAATGGATTTTGTCAAGTGGGGGCTAGGTTATATGACAATTGTATTTGCATACATTTGACACTTTTGAAAAAAAAGTTTCATAATGTAGCTACAAAAAATAGCGGTATACCTTTATTGACTGAGGGGTATCCTGTGGCCATGGGCAGTGGCCAGATTGTCCGGGTCATGGAATAAGGTCATGATCCAGACAATCTGGCTAATGGCCATGACCACAAGGGACAGAACATAGGATTCAAGTGGCCATGTCCACCTGGGACTGGCTATGTGGTAAAGTTATTCAAAATTAGGATAGATCTGAAAGGGAAGAAAAATGTACTTGTTGTAATATGGTCATAGGGTTCTCTTTTTGCCTTCTGCAGGCTGCAATGGAAAGCGAAGAGGGGCCTGTGTGGAACCCTCACCTTCCCTTTCTATGCTGGACATCTTGGAAAAGGATTTTCCTTCCTACACCGGGACGCCGCAGGCATCCCGGTGTAGGAAGAAAAATCCTCTTTTTTAGCACCCCGGGTTCCCGCTTTGGGAACCTGGGGTGCTAATGGCGTTCATCCACCATTTCAGGGGCTGGAATGGGGGGATAATGGTCCAGAGACCTCGTTATCCACCCTCGATTCGCTTGGGCTGATAACTTGGGCTGCTGGGCCGGTATCCACCAATCCAGTCCCTGGAACGGAGGATGAACACCACAATATTCCCATTAGCATAACACAAAATGGAAATGTTGGAAAATCTTATTGAGTCTATGTACTTTACTGAGAAATATAAAGTAGATGGCGTCTATACATGTTTTTTTTAGTTCTATTTTTTAACTGTGAAAGGTGGTTCCTAAAGGAATATGTCTTTTGTTGTTTTTGGATGTATTTTTTTGGCAGGAGAGCTGAGAGGGGTAGCTATGGAGGGGTAGGTGGACAAGGGAAAATGTTGCGCGTGTGTTATTTCTAAGGTAGGGGGAAGTGTTTCTCATGCTCCTTGATTAGAGCAGTGGTGGTGGCTCTTGGGGAGGAGGGATGGCATTAGCTGATGCCATTTTAAGATAAATAGCAGTTTTGCTAAAAGTATGTACTTTGTACTAGATTGTTAATGGATAATGAGTAGGAATAGGTGTTGGAGCTGTGCAAGGGAAATTTTGAAGTTGAAAGTTCCTAGATCAGTAGAAAATGCAGTTCTGAAATGTCTGCGAAGCAGAGATCTTATCGTGAAGTGCGGACGGGTTATTGGACATGTCACGATGCCCCGCGCCAGCGTATGATCATGTGGCACTGTCTGGAAGGTCCACTATGAAGTCAGATGTTCGTAGACGTTTACGAATGAAAAACTAGTTGAATTAGTTGCAAAAAGTGTATAGAAGTGTTAAAAATGATTCTGGAAGGTGGGAAATGGCAAAGTTTTATGGTGACACTTTGTAAATGGGACACAAATATTGCTATATTGGGTAAGTATGATTTTACTAAGTTGTAGGAAAAATAGCATGCACTGGTAAAAACCCATGAAATTCACTGAAACAATCTTTGTTAAAGGGACGTTATGGTTAAGTTGCACTAATAAAAACCTATGAAATTCAATGAAAAAACTTTGTTAAGGGGACGTTATGGTTAGGTTGCTTATGGTTCAGTTGCGCTACTAAAAACCTATGAAATTCAGTGAAAAGACTTTGTTAAAGGGATGTTATGGTTAAGTTGCGCTACTAAAAACCTATGAAATTCAGTGAAAAAACTTTGTTAAAGGGACGTTATGGTTCCAAGTAAAACCCAAAACCCCCTGAAATTCGCCAGTTATGGTAAGCTAAGCAACCATAACTCGCGCCACCACGGTCCACTGCTAAGACTAACACCCAGGACATCAAAGATGACATCACAAATGTCATTGATGACATCACTGATGACATCACATGTCTGGCTCACTCTTTTTTCCTTTACTGATATATCTAGGCCAGTAACAGTCAGGAACTAAAAATTCAAAAAGTACTATATTTGTAGACTTATACTTCAAATATGTTCTTACAGTAATTCACTTAGGGTCCACTCACAGCATATGAAACATATACAAAGGGGAAAACACAGACTTGGACGAAAGCAATGCTTTCTATGAATGAAGAAGATTAGTAAGGTTATCAACACTGTTTTATAGCTCTGTTGTTTTTTTTATTACTGTACTTTCCCTGGATATATTCATATGTGTACACATTGCACTTACACTACTTTCCTTAGGGCCTAGTCACAATATGTGATAGTTATACATAGGGAAGCAGTAGCTTTGAAGCAGATCAATCATTTCTGTGCATGAAGATAATCAGTTAGGTTACTTCACTTTCCCTGTATATGCTCATATTTGTATGTGTAGTTGTCTGTTTGTGTTTTGTGTGCAGTAATGCAATAATGTAGTAAGTGGGTTTTATTAGGTACTTATTAAATGTTTCACAGTATATAAAACTCTAATAAGAAAGCATTTATAATTTTAGTATTTAACATGGCAAGATTATTAATATTGCATCTACATCATGTCTCCTGCAAACTATGCCTATGTTACTACATGTGTACCTTAGGATATTGGAAGAAAAATCATAATACAATGCTATTTGGATTAATTCATTGCTTCATGCACTACGTATCTCATGATATTTATTCCAATGATCCTTGACACTACTTTTATTAACATTACAATAAGAATCCCATGTACAGACTTTTCATGAAAGGTAAATGCACATGTGATGTCATCAGTGATTTCATCAATGACATTTGTGATGTCATCTTTGATGTTCTGGGTGTTAGTCTTAGCAGTGCACCGTGGTGGCGCGGGTTATGGTTGCTTAGCTTACCATGACTGGCGAATTTCAGGGGTTTTTCAGTTTTACTTGGAATCATAACGTCCCTTTAACAAAGTTTTTTCACTGAATATATATATATATATATATATATATATATATGGGATACATTACTCACCGTAATCGTATTTCTGATGCTTGTATCTGCTTAGATTCACATGCTGTGCATAGGCCGACATCTAGCGGAAGCTGCGGAGTATTACAGTTTGTTTTTCGAAGTCGAAAAATGGGCGTCGACACAGGGCGTGCCAGTAATACTATCCCTAGTGTGACGTCCCCTGTACCCATGATCCCTCACGCGTCTAGGATCCCCAGATTGTGTTTTTCCTGACATGAGGTAGCATGAGGAGTAGCGTGAGTACAGATAGTCCAAGCAGATAGACAGAAAGGTAAGACTACAAGCAACCATGCGCCTTCTCTCGGAGGGGAGGAAGGGTGGGTCGCATGTGAATCTAAGCAGATACAAGCATCAGAAATACGATTACGGTGAGTAATGTATCCCTTCTGAGGCTTGTGGAATCTGCTTAGATCACATGCTGTGCATAGATTAGCGAGCAGTACCAGAAGAAGGAGGTGGGATGTGAGAAGGGTCATGAGCAAACAGGTGTCTTAGAACCGCTTGTCCCACTTGTGTATCTGCCTTGGAATGAGTGTCAATGCAGTAATGCTGAGTAAAAGTGTGAATAGAGCTCCAAGTAGCTGCTTTGCAAATGGTGTCAAGGGGAACATTTGCAATGAAAGCCAGAGTGGCCCCAATGCCTCTGGTAGAGTGGGCCCTTGGCGTAAAAGGCAGAGTTTTTTCAGAAATAGAGTAACACAGCTGTATACAGTTGATAATCCACTTTGAGATAGCGCCCTTAGAGACGCGATCCCCCTCTCTGCCTGTAGCTACGGAGACAAACAGTTGATCTGTTTTCCTTAGCGGTCTGGTTTTATTTACATAGTATAAGACCGCCCTACGCACATCTAGGGTGTGTAGTTTCACCTCAGCTGAGCTTTGTGGGTTTTGGAAGAAAGCCGGAAGCTCGATGGACTGGTTTACATGGAACTTGGATATGAATTTTGGTGAGAATCTAGGGTGTGTGCGTAAAACCAGTTTGTCCTTGTGGATAGTAAAGAAAGGATCTTGCACTGACAGAGCCTGAATTTCACTGACCCTTCTTATGGAGGTAATGGCTACTAAGAAGGCCGTTTTATAAGTCAGGTGTTTGAGACTACTTTTATGCATGGGTTCGAAGGGGGGCCCCATGAGCTTAGATAGCACCACATTGAGATCCCATCCTGGCGGTGGGTTCGAGATAGGAGGGTGAAGTCTCTTTACTCCTTCCATGAAGGCTTTAACCACTGGTACTTTCCACCACGAAACCTTGTTATGGGATGTGGTGTAGGCTGAGAGGGCTGCCAGGTGTACTTTCAGAGAGTTAAAAACCAACCCTGCATCCAGCAGGTGGAGCATGTATGTTACAACGTTGGAAGGAGTGCAATCAACCGGGTTGATTTGTTTACTCTGGCACCAGATAACGAATCTTTTCCACTTGTCAAAGTAACAGTGCCTTGTATTTGGTTTCCTAGACTCTTTTAGAATGTCCATACACCTCTGTGGTAATTTGAGATGTCCAAACTCTATGACTTCAGGAGCCATGCTGCTAGGTTCATAGAGTTGGGTTCCTGATGCACTGTTTGACCTTGTTGCTGGGACAGAAGGTTGTACCAGGCTGGGAGTCTGATGGGCTCGCATACCGCCATCCTGCGTAGGTGTGGAAACCATGGTTGTCTCGCCCACATGGGAGCAACTAGGATGAGCGTCATCGATTCCTTGTTCATCTTGTACACCACCTTCCTGATGAGAGGAGTTGGTGGGAAAGCGTACGCAAACATCCCTGACCAGTTCATCCACAGGGCATTCCCCTGGGAGTCCGGTTGTGGGAACCTGGATGCAAATCCTGGGCATTGTTTGTTTCCGCTTGTGGCGAATAGGTCTATAGTGGGGAAACCCCACTGAGAGAAGAGATCTTCTACTACGTCTTTGTGAAGGACCCATTCGTGTTCTTCTGGGAGGGAGTCTCTGCTTAGAGCATCCGCTAGGGAATTGAGCTCCCCTGGAACATGTTGCGATGACAGGAAGATGTTCCGTCTGAGTGCCCATCTCCATATTTTCTGGGCAAGCTTGGACAGATTTGGCGAACGAGTCCCTCCTTGCTTGTTCAGATAGAACATGGCTGTCGTGCTGTCCGTCCTGATCTGCACCGACAAGTTTAGTAGATGGGGCTCGAACGCCTGCAGCGCTCGGAATACTGCCAGAAGCTCTAGCAGATTGATGTGGTTCTTGGCTACTGAGTGAGACCAGAGACCCTGAGCTGTGTGGTGGAGATGGTGAGCTCCCCACCCCGTCAGGCATGCATCTGTAGTTACCACTGCCTGTACTTCGGGATCGTAAAAGGGTTTCCCCTTTGCGAGATTCTCTCTTGTCCACCAGTGTAGGTTCTGTACGAGTGTTGGCGAAACGACCACTAGATCGTCCCACTGACCACTTGCCTGAGACCACTGTTTCGCCAACCATTCCTGCATGGGACGCATGCGCAGACGCGCGTGGGGGACCAGGTAAATGCATGACGCCATCATGCCGAGTAACCGCATAGCTTTGCGTACTGTTATCTGTTGACCTGACTGATAATGCGGAATTTGCAGAAGTATGTTCCGAATTCTTTCTTCCGAAGGGAAGGTCAATCCTTTCTGAGTATCTAGGATAGCTCCTAGAAACTGTTTTGAGGTGCTTGGCACCAGACTTGACTTTTTCTCGTTGATGGAGAAGCCTAATTCGTGGAGGAGGTCGATGGTCCTCTGAATGTTTGACCTGCAGATTCCTGGGGTTTCCCCCGTTATGAGCCAGTCGTCCAGATAAGGGTACACTGGGATTGCCTCCCTGCGTAGGTGTGCAGCTGCCACCGCCAGTACCTTGGTGAATACCCTTGGTGCAGAAGCTATCCCGAAGGGCAGTACCTTGAATTGGTAGTGGCGACTGTCCACCTTGAAGCGCAAGTATTTTCTGTGCGCCGGGAGCATGGAAATATGAAAATAGGCATCTTTCATATCCAAGGTTGCCATGTAATCCCCCTTTTTTAGGAGTGGGATTACCTCTTGTAGTGTGGTCATACGGAATTTTTGGGGCTTGACATACTTGTTGGCAGGCCGTAAGTCTAAAACTGGGCGCATTGTTAAATCTTTCTTTGGCACAAGGAAGTAAGTTGAATAGATACCCTTGTTTACCTGGTGTCCCGGGACGAGTTCTATCGCGTCCTTTTCTAGCAGAATGGCGATCTCCTCGAGGAGGATCTTCTGATGTTGTAAAGAGTGGACTTTTTGTCTTGGAGGATGGTTTAGGGGACGTTGCAGTAGTTCTATGCAGTACCCATTGGATACTGTTGACAGCACCCATCTGTCGGATGTTATCCCTTCCCATGCCTGGGTGAAACTTGATATTTGTCCCCCTACTGGGGTTGCATGGGAAGGGACCCTGAACTGAGCGTCACTGCTTTGGTGGAGGCGTGCCTCCTCCTTTACTGGGGCTGCCTCTGCCTCTACCACGTCCTCTTTTACTACCCCTACCATACGCCTGGGTAGACTGTTGTGAGCTGGTGTTCCACTGTGTACCCTGGGTGTGGGAGTAGCTATTTCCTCTATTGGAATTTTGGCCGCGGGGGCGACGAAAATTGCCATTCCCTCTTTGGTTAGGTGGTTTGGTAGTTAACTGGCCAAGGGATTTGAGGGTGTCGAATTCTTCCTTAGCGTTTTTTAGAGCGTCCTCGACTGCCTTCCCAAACAGGAGATCACTTTCCACTGGTTTGTCTAAGAGCGCAGCTTGTGTTTCTGCTTTGAATCCCGACTGCCTCAACCAAGCATGCCTTTTGATGACAGTCCCCTCTGCTATAAGTCTACCCGCATTGTCAGCGGCGTCCAGAGTTGCTTTTACAGTGCAGCCTGACACGTTCCTTCCTTCCGCACAAATGCGAGCTAGCTGGCTTTTAAGGGGTTCGGGAGCAGAGTCTATTAGTGCTGCCACTTCTTCCCACTGGTGACAGTTGTAGCTAGCCAACAGTGTGGTGGAATTCGCGATTCTGGCTTGGTAGGCTGCCGTGGAAGCTACTTTCCTGCCAAAACCATAAAGTTTTTTACTTTCTTTGTCGGGGGGAGCCTCAGAGGAAGATAATGGTGTACCAGCTCTTTTGCGGGTGTTGGTTACTACTAGAGAGTCTGGCTTAAGTTGACCTCTAATATATAGGGGGTCCGACTGGGCTGCTTTAAACAGCTTCTCCACTCTCGGATTTACAGGTCTTGTCAGGTTTGGGTTGACAAGGGATGGTGTTATTCTGCGTTGAACAGATTTTAGGATGGGAATGGTCTGGGCTACTGGCTTCCTTTCCCCTATTAGTTCTTCCGCAAAGTCCCTTTCTTCCTGGACACCTTGTGTGTCTATGTGGAAGTGGTTAGCTGCCCGAAAGAGCAGTTCATTCAGGAGGGGCTGATTATCTATTGGGGAGTCAGACACTGGGGCTTCCCTTTCGACTGGTGAGTCCATTCTGAAAATATCTGGGCTATTTTCTGGCTCATCCTCGTCTTCGTCTTCGCCGTAATAATCTGATCCTGCAGGATCTTCTGGCGTGTCAATTTCCTGACCTTCTATAAGGGAAGAGTTTCCTTGGTCTGTAGGGAAGAGGTAAGAATAGGGTTGGACCTCGATGGGGTCTAAAGGCCTAAATGGTGTCTCGACCCGGGGTCTTTTATTTGAGGGGATAGGGTCCCTTGACCCTGAGGGAGAATCTTCCTGAGGGTTTAAAGCTAGGAGTTGTTCAGGGTGTCTTTCGAAAAAATTCGCCAAGGAAGACATCCTTGACATTACTCTGTCAATGTCCTCGCATGACCAGAGTTTTGAGCTTGGGGTGACCTTGCTGGGACTTTCTATGGATTGGCCCTGAGAAGACTTGGTCAGTTCTTTTGTAGTGGAGGACTGCAAGGGTTGTTTCCTTTGCTGTTTACCCCCTTCCCCGTGGGTGGAAGTGTGTTTCCCCTTTCCCTTATCTTTCGACGCCTGGCGTCGAGGATCGGAGGTGGAATCCCTGTCTTTCGAACTAGCCTTCGAAACTGGCCCCTCTTTACTCCCAAGTGATGTACCCTTTTCCTGGGGTGCAGTCTGGGGGTGGAAGTCGTGTTCGTCTCCGGACGATTGATCTTCCGGGATATTAATTGTCGAGGCACTCTGTGCAAGTGTGGAGGCTTGCCTGACGTCGTGCGGCGACCTCGACCGGGACCGCCCAGAGGACGTCCTTTCGGACCGCTCCTTCTGTGCCTCTTTCCGAGGTTTCGACGACGTCGAATCTCGGGTGGATTTTTTGTGTTTAGCGTGTGTATGTGTAACGCTTTTGTCGCCGGGGGACTTCCCCATAGTCGCCGGGACGGACGACCTTCCGAGGCCGGGGACGTGCGTTCGGCTGTCCTTCGACGCCTTGGTGCCCTCGCCGTCCGAAAGTTCGGCGTCGCTGCCGTCGCTGAAGGTACCCTCCGCCTCCATAGCTGCTAGCTTGGCGTGGTGGGCCCAACGCTTGGTGGAGCGGTCCTTAAGAGTTTTTGCCTTAAACCTGCTACAGGCCCTGCAACCCATCTCGGGGTGGTCTCTGGGTAGGCAAAGGTTGCACGTAGCGTGCTTATCTACCCAAGGGTATTTCTTATTACACTTGGGGCAAAACTGAAAGGGCGTACCCTCCATACGCGCCTGTGGGCAGCGGGCAAGTGTGTGTAGGTAATAAGGTGTCGAGTGTGGAAGTGTACCACCCCCACTCTCCCTACTTGTAGGGCCGAGGCCAGCGGCCCAGGCCCGAGCCGAGGCGGAAGCCTCAAGGCCCAATCCGTCGGGTATTCGACGTTGATCTCCTCCCCGGTTCGGCGTCGAGATGTTGATCGACGAAAGGTTGGCCAAACGGGGCAAATTAGAATTAGTTTAGAGTGAAAATATGGCAAAGCCAGGGAACTCCGATGAAGTGCTTCCGACCAGAATGGCGGAAAAAAACAATCTGGGGATCCTAGACGCGTGAGGGATCATGGGTACAGGGGACGTCACACTAGGGATAGTATTACTGGCACGCCCTGTGTCGACGCCCATTTTTCGACTTCGAAAAACAAACTGTAATACTCCGCAGCTTCCACTAGATGTCGGCCTATGCACAGCATGTGATCTAAGCAGATTCCACAAGCCTCAGAAATATATATATATATATATATATATATATATATATATATATATATATATATATATATATATATATTACACGGCCCACGGTAGTGGCCGTGTAGTTATGGTTAAGTTGCTGTTTCCATAGGAAGAGCACTTTTTGGGCGGCTTATAACTTTGTGCTTCCTGGACGAACCCTCACCAAACTTTGCAAAGTATATAGCCCACTTTGAATTATTTTGCAAAGTTTGGTGAGGTTTGGTCCAGGGGGGGGCAAAGTTATAGGGGGGGTCGAAAATGCCTTTTTTCCCATAGACTGAATGGGGGAAAACTCACACCTACAGCCCAAACCGCTGGACGGATTTTCACCAAATTTGGACCAGAAGCAGCGACTTGGTCTCGAAAGCGTGCTTTTGTAAATTTGGTGAAGATCCTTCCAGTAGTTTTAAAAAAAATGACCAAAAAGAAGGTCAACAAAAATTTGTGATATCGTTGTTCGGTCCGTAGGCACACTTCCCTGTTCGGTCCGCGGACAGTGTCCTGATTGGCTAATCGGCTTGCGTCATGTCGGCAAACATGTGACGTGTTCGCTGATTGGATGGTGAAGAGCGTGAAGTGCGTCAGATTTTTGGAAACACCTGCCATCTTGTATCCGCGGACAGCGCAGTGTCAAATGGTGGGGAAATACAATTTTGGCAAGTGTGTTGTTTTGTAAGACTGTTTGGGGATGGTGAGGGGGTAAGAGATGGTTCGAATATTTTATCTATTTAGGTGGTAGGCACCGCTGTTGTGTTCGTTGTGTCTGCAGACAGTAGCGCTGTCCTTGGTGTCCGTAATCGTTCCATATGGGAATGTCCTAAGGACATTATACCTGTCTGTACTGTTCGCAGGCAAGTTGAAACTGTTCTAAGAGTGCACGCGGTATCCAGGATGTCCACAAATAAATGAAGATTAAGGTGTTCTGAGGACACTACACCTGTCCGTACTATTCGTAGACAAGTTGAAACTGTTCTAGGAACACACGCGGTGTCCAGGATGTCTGCAAATAAATGAAAATGGAGGTGTTCTGAGGACACTATACCTGTCCGTACTGTTCACGGGGAAGTTGAAACTGTTCTAAGAACAAACCTGGTGTTCGGGATGTCCGCCATTAATCAAAATGGAGGTGTCCTAAGGACACTTTACCTGTCCGTACTATTCGTAGGCAAGTTGAAATTGTTCTAAGAACACACCTGGTGTTCGGGATGTCCGCCATTAATCAAAATGGAGGTGTCCTAATGACACTTTACCTGTCCGTACTGTTCGCAGGCAAGTTGAAATTGTGCTAAGAACACACATGGTGTTCGGGATGTCGTACTGTTCGTAGGCAAGTTGAAACTGTTCTAAGTACACACGTGGTGTTCGGGATGTCCTCAAATAAATGAAAATGGAAGTGTCCTGAGGACACTATACTTGTCCGTATTGTTCGCAGGCAAGTAGAAACTGTTCTAAGGACATCCAAGTTGTCCGTAGACATTAAAAATGCCATGAGGCCTAGTTAAAAATGTTTAATTGTATGGGTGTGATCATACTTAAAAATGTTTGATTCTATGGGTGTGATCTATGGGTGTGATATGCTGTGGTGGTTGCTGCCAGGGCCTAGAGTATTGGGTGCATGGTCGAAGGCTAATTCAAACCATTTAGAATCTTTATTGGCGTCTATTTTGTATGTTATGTCTATAGTTTTTGTGTTCGTTTTATAAAAAGTTCTGTGGCAACACACACACACATGGTTTGGTATTTCAGCAGATGTACTTTTAAATTTTAGTATTTCTTTTTTGTATGTGTGTAGTAGAAGGTTGCCATGTGTACAATTGTTGCTAGTTTGTTGTAAATGCAAAGGTATTGCGTTTAGAAATTGGCTTTGACTTGCAAAATATTTTTCCTGGATATGGTCAATTTCTTCAAGTAGTTCTTTGGCTGTACCATGTAGAAGATAGTTATTTAAATTGGCTAGTGCTAATGCAGGACTTTTGGCATAGTAGTTTATAGACTAGATTTCTTATAGTTGGATGATGAGTTGATATCATATTGATATGATGGAAGGCACTTTTGCAAATTGGTCCTGAAATGCAGGCTAATGAATTTCCTTGTAGCCCTATGTATTTACGTACTGGACAGGTATCCATATTTTGCAGCAGTTTCATTTTGATTTTGTCTTTGCCATTCACATATTGATTGAGAAATTGGCGTAAATATTTGAAATATGTTTTGGGAATGTTACACATTGACGTGCAGGACCATTTTTATACTGGATGTTTTCGTCCAGTCGAAGGGAGAGGTAATTCTGAGTTTTCAGGGGATATTTTTGAAGCAGTATTTCTTGTTCCATTATGGTATTATTAATTTTTTCATAACCGTGTCCACTGCTATGTATAGCAATCGTATTTGTTTGCTTTTGTTTGTATGCTTCTTCATTAAAATATGATTCTGTGTTTGTGGTGTGACTCCATTCACCTCCAAAGATATTTAAGAAGTTATTTTTGTTGACATTCCGTTTATTGAGAAGTCTTTTTTGTAATTTACTAATTAGTTTTGTTAGTGGTCTCATTCTTTTTAACACTTAAATAAATAATTTTCTTTTGAGTAGGATTGCACTGTCTATCAAGGCTTCTAATATTAATTTTCTACGGTAGGTTTTAAGGATTGTGTATGATTTCTCTCCTGTTTTTATAAGATTTTGAAGGACTCTGTGGCGAAACATTTTTGCTAAAATATTTTTTGGGGTATTTTTACTTGCCATTATATCAAGATTTATAGGAGTAGTTTTAGCAGTAGTGGTAGCTGAATTCTTGAAAATCGTTTTCTGTTTCCTTTTACATTTTGATAGAGGAGGCAAAGTTTCTGTACTGGAAACATGTTTAGTTTTGCTAAATGACTGTATTAGCTGTTTTGTTTGAACTTTTTGTACAAATTCTGCTAGAGATGGATGCTTATTTTGATAACTTCTTTTTTCATTTGCTCTACTTCTACGTTGTTTTCTACGGACTTGCTTTTTGGTAGGCATTCTTTGGGGTCTGTTGAAAAAAATAAAGAAGGTATGGGTTGGGTTGTTCTGCAATGCTTGTGTGCTGTGTGCGTGAGTGTCTGAGTATGATGGTAGAGATGTATGAAATGGTGTGTGGAGGCTATTCTTCTATTTGTGTGTTACTATACTGGGGTTCAGATGACAGTAGAAAGAAAGCTAGTGGTGAGGAGAAGCACAAATACTAAATCTAATACTACAGGATTAAAACAGTACTTTGTTCTGCAATAATAACATTCTAGAGGCTGAGTTATGTCATTTGTGCGCCGAAAAAATGGGGATTTGTGCAGAATTCTGTCTGCAAATTCCTGTTTAACAAATGGGTATTTGTGGACAGAATGGTGCTTTTTTGGTGCACAAATACCATGAATCAACCACACAGTGTGTTTGAGTAACAGTAATTATATTATGGCAGTATTGAGTATTGTACTTAACTTTTTTTGTGTGGAAAGATTAGGTTTCTTCTGAGTTGTTGTTTGTACTTCGGATTCTGCTGCTTTTCAGGAGTATGTTCTTCACTGTCATTCTAAAGCAAAGAAGAAGTTAGTCATTGTGTGTGTATATAGTATGTAGTTTCCTTTGACTATGTGCAGCCTTCATATTTTATTTACATTATGTTAGTTGAACATGCTATGCAAATAAATAGAACAGAAAGTGTATGAAATATGCTTGATTTTTTAAGACTGTGTTATTGGATGTTAGGAGATAGAAGAAATAATGATATACTTATTTTGCAGTTTTTACAAGGTAATGACAGTTTATAGAAAAGCATTGAATGTATGCATTTGTGAAGGTGTGGGTAATGAATCAGAAGGATATGATGTACAGGTAGTAGTGTTATTGCAGTTGGGAGTTTTTCAATGTTAGTGTTTATGTTTGTGAGTGTTTGAAGGTGCTTGACCTTATACTGACTGTGTATAACTTTTTCGATAGCTGTGTATGTAAAATATTTTTTAGATAGCAGACAGGTTTGGAAGTGACAGTTGATTATAGTGGATGGGAAAAATGACAGTTATTTTGTAGGTTATACAGATTAAGTGACAGTTACACTGTTTATATGCATTCATAAGATTTGTATTTGTACTAGGCAGAAAAAATGCATACCTGTTGTTTGTATCCATGCATGTGGATATGCATACAGCTGCAAGTAAACATCTTGGAGACTTGTGCAGTAGTTTTTGTAGTAGGTGCTTTCCAATGATATGAAACTTGTACTCAGAGTAATCTACAGTACATTTGAAGTGCTGAACTCTGATGATGCAGTTAGATGTAGAGGTCTTGAATGTGATTGGTGGATGGATGTGTGACTGTTTACCTGTATCCAATGAGGGAATGGCACAGAGAGCGAAGTGGACATGGTAGAAGGACTTTCTAGATTACGATATGTACACGGACATAACGGAAGTCCGCGGACACCGCAAATTACATACAGGGATTTTGGGGTGGAGAGGTATAAAAATGAGAATGAGCAGAGGAATTGATTGGTCAGTAAAGTTTGGTGGGTGTGTTGTGTAAGAAGACAGAAAACAGATTGTCTGGATTTTGGGAGATTCATGGATACATTGGTTGGAGGTACATGCAAAACGCTGTGGAGTAGCTGCAGATCTTGGATTCCCTCATATGGAAGTGCACTGGCATGGAGTACGCGGAATGAAGTGGCTAGACTTGCTACCTCTCTGTGCTAGTTTGCAGACAGAGCATCATCCAGACATAATTATAATTCATTGTGGAGGGAACAGTTTGGGACACGTGTCAGGAATTTCTTTGCAATTTGCAATGAAAGAAGGACTTCGGAAGGTGATCGATATGTTTCCAAATTCCCAAGAGATTTTTTCTCGTATTGCGCAAAGACAAATGTGGCTGCGTTCTTGTTCATTTGGTCCACAAATGGAGAAAGCGAGGCGTAATGTCAATAAGGCTGTTTGTACCTTTCTGAGAGATGTTGGCATGTCCTCTTTTCACAATGAAAATATTATTTTTCGTAGCACAAACATTTTTGGTAGAGATGGAGTCCATCTTACTTATGCTGGTAATCAGATATTTCTGAGAAATGTACAAGATGCATTACGTCCTTTTGTGAAATTATAGCCAGCTTTTTTGCAGTAGTTGTTGATTTTTTAAAGTTTTTTAAATACAAAAAATACCACAAAAGGCTCTTTTCAGAGCCACCACTTCCTCCCAAATAAAAGTGCAATAATTTTGATAGGGCAATACTCCAATTTTTTTTGATGTTCGCGAACTGTCCGCAGACTTCTAAAAAAAAAAAAAACAGTAGCATGCTCAGTTTATTTCCCACTTCTATTTTTTGACTGTGAAAGGTGGCTCTGAAAAGAGCCTTTTTTTTATTTTTTGTTGTTTTGTATTTTTTTTTGTTTTTTTACACATGACACACTAGGAGAGGAGAGGAAAGGAGAGTAAGGGGGCACAACAACCACAGGGATAACAAAGAGCGGGTGGAGAGAGGAAGATGTAGGGTGGGCCTTATTTAGGTAGGGAGCAATTCTTCTCGTGCTCTGAGACCAGAGTCTCAAAAGCACTTCAAAATTGTTACTTTTCGAAAGGTAAGGGTCATCAGCATTGTGAATGGCCTGTGACGCAGCTGGAGGGATGCGCTCTCCCACAGGAGTGTCTCTTGTGGTAAGAGGAGCGGAATCAGAGGATGAAGTAGAGGAACTCAAACTACGCTCGTTGCAAGTTACAACCTTACGAACGGCCCTACCGTGGAATGACTTTAGGTGACGCTTCATAGTAGTCGTACCAAAGCTGTACGAACCAGGCCTCCCGTGAGTCAGTACCATTTTGCACTCGTTGCAGGTGACTTGGTTCGCACGCACCCTGGGTACGTTACCATGAATGGTAAATAACCGCCACACCCAAGACTCACGGCGAGGGCTGGTAGTAGGGACTTCCACTACCTCATCCTCTTCATCCTCCGCTGCATCCTCACGCCTGTTCCCCTCTTCAGGCCCTTGGGGAGGTCGTAGTGGTGGAGGGGTTGGGGGTGGTGCTGAGGTAGATGTAGCACCAGGTGGCAGTAGAGGAGCCATGGATGCCATCAGGATTCAGAAGAAAATCTTCAAAAATTGGCGGCAAAATGCACTGTGTTCTGTAAGGTAGCCAGAAACATAATGAGGATGAGCTCTGGGTTGTGCCTTTTATAGAGGTGCTGGTGCGCTGTTCGCGGACAGCCACGCTGTCCTCGGCCAGAACGAACACCCCAAAAGGGCTCAAAAAAGTTCTAAAAAATATGTGCAAAGTCAGGGTTATTGTCTGGGACATGTGCTTTGGTGCATTTTTAGTATAAAATACTGTGGATTGCCCGAAAAAGGTACTTTTAAAATGTTCGGGGACCCGGACAGTGTCCGCAATTCAGGACACACGCTCAGCGTGGGTGCGGTCACATGATGGCACCACGAACATGTCCGCGAATGGAAGAGGTGTTCGCAGGACATCAGCTGCACGGGAACGGTTGTGCGCATGCGCGTGGGTGTTCTACGGACAATGTTCGGATCCTGAAATTAATTAAAAGTGCGACACAAGCGACGCAAACAGTAACGGACAGGCGCAATGTTCATCGAACTTACGGTTGTGGTGTGCATGTGCATAGATGTTCTTTAGGCAGTACGGACAGGAATAGTGTTCTTAGAACATCTATATTTTGGTTAATTGGACATCCCGGACACCGAGAGCGTTCTCAAAACAGTTTCATCTTGCCCGCGAACAGTGCGGACAGGTGTAGTGTCCTTAGGACACCTCCCTTTTGATTAATTGTGGATATCCCGGACATCTCGTGTGTTCTTAGAACAGTTTCTATTTGCCAGCGAACAGTACGGACAGGTATAGTGTACTTAGGACACCTACATTTTGATTAATTACCGATATTGCGAACACCAGTTTTGTTCTTAGAACAGTTTCAACTTGCTTCACGGACAGGTATAGTGTCCTCAGAACACCTCCATTTTGGTTAATTGCGGACATCCCGGACACCTCTTGTGTTCTTAGAACAGTTTCAACTTATTTATGAACAGTACGGACAGGTATAGTGTCCTTAGGACACCGCCATTTTAGTTTCATTGCGGACATCCCTGACACCGAATGTTTTCTTAGAACAGATTGGACTTGCTTGCAAACATTATTGACAGGCATAATGTTCTTAGAACATCTCCCTTTTGGTTAATTGCGGACATCCCAGACATCTCTTTTGTTTTTAGAACAGTTTCAACTTGCAAGTGAACAGTACGGACATGTATAGTGTCCTTAGGACACCTCCATTTTGATTAATTACGGACATCGCGGACACCTCTTCTGTTCTTAGAACAGTTTCAATTTGCCTGCGAACAATGCGGACAGGCATAGTGTCCTTAGGACACCTCCATTTTGATTAATTACGGACATCCCGAACACCAGGTTTGTTATTGGAACAGTTACAACTTGCCTGCGAACAGTACGGACAGGTATAGTGTCCTTAGGCTGACCCCATTTTTTGTTTGCTTACGAACATTCCTGACACCTGCACCGTCCGCGGACACCTCAACTGCTTTTAAACAAAAACAAAAAAAAGAAATGAATTAGGACACAATATAATAATGTTACTTTATTATATATGGATGTTAAATTTATGACAGAGAAGATGAAGCAGAAACTGAGACAAACACAGGAGAATTGGGGGTTTCAAAAGGATTCATATGAGGTGAAGAAGGGATAGAAGTCTCATCAAAACGTTTTTGTTCATGGAGAGGGTTTGGGGATAATTGACTGGGATATGGTGAGGGGGACAGGTACATGTGGGGCAATGGTATCTAGTTTTTTCTTTCAAGTGATCCTCCACAATGTTTTTCAAATTGTTTAAACTTTTTGTGTACTATTTTCAATGTTTATATGGTCTGTACAAAAGATATGTGTATGTTAAATGTATATACAATAATTTTTATTAATTGATTTATATAGAAAAGTGTCTACCATTAGGTTCACTATCTTCAGACATTTCCTCACGTGGGAAATTCTCCTCTAGCCACTCCAGAGTACTAGACATTTCTGTGAGAAAAAAAAAAATATATCACTTTTTTTATCTATTACAGAAAGTTTTGAAATATATGAGTAAAATGAAGTACACTTACTAGCTTCTGGTAAGGTGTGTTCTTACTGGTTTGTAGCTCTGCTGTTGCTCCTAGTTGTGCAGTTTCTGTGAGGTAATCATGTTGGAAGCCTATCTTTCTTCTTTTGGTGTATTCCATTTTAGAACATATTGTATTTAAATAAATGGTTGATGTGTTACATATATGGATTACACTTATTATTTATGACTACATATAATGTGTATGTGTGCTGGTTTGTGAACTTGTGCAGTGTTCATATGTTAAGAAATAACAATTTAAGATGCCCCCCAGACTTTTTGAGTAGTGCTGCTGTTGTCGGCGCCTGTCTGCGGACATAGGAAAAGTTTGCAGACATCAAATTCAGTAGCGGGAGTTCAGTATGTTCTATGTTACATGTACATGAAGTCAGGAATATTATTGTCAAGCTGTGCTACTAAAAACCTATGAAATTCAGTAAAAGAACTTTGTTAAATGGACGTTATGGTTAAGTTGCGCTACTAAAAACCTATGAAATTCAGTAAAAAAACTTTGTTAAAGGGACGTTATGGTTAAGTTGCACTACTAAAAACCTATGAAGTCTTAGCAGTGGACTGTGGTGGCGCGAATTATGGTTGCTTAGCTTACCATAACTGGCGAATTTCAGGGGTTTTTCGGTTTTACTTGGAACCGTAATGTCCCTTTAACAAAGTTTTTTCACTGAATTTCATAGGTTTTTAGTAGCGCAACTTAAGCATAACGTCCCTTTAACAAAGTTTTTTTACTGAATATATATATGCTGTACAACTTTAGACGTGCCTTTGTCAGCTAAACGAGTATGGCTTTCAAAACAGTTCAACATTCACACTTGCTGTGGTTGCACACATCTTTTCACAGGGTGGGGAGTGACACCTTCTGCATAGAGACCCTTGCTAAATTCTGGTGTAATTCATCTCTGGGAGTTGCTAGAGTGAAAGTGGGACACGTGATAAGCGTAGCGCGTTTCACCCACTTCCTGGGCCGGTTTCCGGAAAGGAGGGGCCTCCTTTCCCTGGGAGTGGTTGACATTGTTCCATTAGAGTTTTAGTTTCAGTTCAGGAAAGAGATGGCATTTCCTCATTACAGGCTGGCAAAATATGTAATGGAATGTCCTGGTCTGTTCTGGACAGTGGGAAGATTAATTTGGCTCAAGGGGCTGATTTGGGCGGGAGATACGTGCAGGATCCCAGGGAGGGTGTGTTTGCATGGTGGCTGTAAGAGTTGAAGAGAGAAGGCTCCTGTACATTAGGATAAGGGACTAGTGCAAATTGCGTGACAGAAAGCCTCCCCTTGTGTAGGGTGTCCCCATCTCAGGTGCGACAAGACAACCAACAGGTGTCATTACACTGTGCCTCAAGGTAGAGTCACCCAAGAGGGTGACATTATTATTATTATTGTTTATTGGTTTATAAAAAAAAACCTTTACAAAAATTTGAACAAACAGAAATTTAAAATGAATTAATTGAAATGACACTAAAACATCCACGTAAACATTTTCGTCCATCAATTCAGAAACAACAATCTTAACATTTGAGCTTTGAGCATTGCATCTAAAATCAAAAAACATTACAGCATACTAATAAAACAATGGAAGCCACCATTAGCACCAACATAAAGAAAAACAATAATCCTAAAACATACCTTCTGAGTAGGTAAACCATCAATTACGACCTTACAAAATATGAAGTATAACACTTTTACAATTGCGTAAGCTTTTACATTCACTTAATCAACTTTGTCAATCCTAACAATTGATCTTTAAAAATTCTCACTGAAATCATACAGAAATAAGTCATACAGGTAAAACACTATAGATAACCATAGCCACTGTAGATAACATACCTAATGAGTAAGTAAACCGACATTTACAATCTTACAAAGTCTTTCCCTTTTACAATTGTTTGTCACTCACATTTGGGCACAATTAAATTTCCTATATTATTTTACAGACGTTTTTCAAGAACTGAAACACCCTAATCTTTACAGACATAGATGTGCCATGTAACATTTCGAACCAAATCACGTCTCTTTGTACCATGGATGTGTCACACACAAATTTGGAGAAGTATTCGAGCCTCTCCTTACTTAAAGTGGGACATACTAATAATAAGTGCATTGAGGTTTCAACTACCCCTTCAGTGTTACAAAAACGACAACTTTTCTGATTATCCGGTATTAGGTCACTTGTTAAGCGAATTTCATTCGTATACATCACGTTGAACCTAAATCTCATCATATTGTTTCTCAAGTAACGTGATGGGTTTTGCACAAGATAACTCTATGGCACAGGTTGCCATTTGCATGCAGATACAGTATGGTAATATAATCTGCAAATTAGTATTACTGCATTATTATTGACCCAATCAAATGCTTTGATCAACTTCTTAACTTTCAAAGGTTTTACAATTAAACATGTCATTGAGACTCCAATACCTTCTAATATATTTTCCACATCACGTTTCAGGTTCACCATGAATGGTTCCGAGACATTATCATTACATAAACCATATAATGAGTTACATTCACTTAATACACATTTCCTGTATAATGCTGTTTTGTTTTCTTACAATCCAAAAGGCTTTTCAGGGATCAGAGACCAAACTCATACCTAATGAATTCAATTGGTATGCATTTCGGCAGGAAAAACAGTACCTTCCTCCATACAACTGCCTCAATAGTTCTTAAGTAAGTAACCATATTTTCTGCCAAAAATTCAAACCCGTAAGCAAGTCGTGGCATCACCTTCATGATGTAAACATCCCTACAAGTTGACATAGTAAACTTTCCAAATTTAGTCTCAATGACCCGCATTTGCCTTGCTGCCTCGATAGCCTTCATTTTTAGGCTGTTTTTCATAAAGCTTTTGTTCATTGAGCTGGAGAAGGAATACCCCAAATAACGGAACGATTTATGAAGATGAATTATTGCACCCTCGACTAGCCAGGATGGCTTCGCACATTACTTGTTGGTGTTGCCCAGATTTATTATTATTTTTTTTTGTGGGTTTATTTTTAGCTTCAGATCATTTATAAAATTTGTAAAAGTGTCGATCAATCTTTGTAGGCCAATCTTCGTTTTATCAAAAAGCAGAAAATCATCTGCATAAGCTACCCATTTTACTGCCATTGTTCCCAATTTAGGTGCTACTAAACAACTTGCAGAAAACACTTTGCGAGCACCGGACACATTTAGATTGAATAATATAGCAGCTGGTGAGCAGCCTTGCATTAAACCATTCTCTGCTTTTATCTCTTTTGACATCAGACCGTCAAAGCCCAACCTCACTTTCATCACAGTATTGGAGCAAAGATGTATCAATATGTCCAGTAGCCTTTTGTCTATATTCAATAAAATTAGCCTTTGCCACAGTATAGGCCTGTTGACCATATCAAAGGAGGCAGACAGGTCCATTGATGCACCGTAAAGAGGCAGTTGACCAATACACCTAGCGTTAACTTGGAGAATAGAAACAAGGAGAACCCCGGCATCTGTCCCCATCTCTTTTCTAAATCCAAATTGTCTAGAATCTAGAACACCTTTCTCATCAATCCAATTTGTTAGACGTTTTAGCACCAATGAAGCAAATATTTTTGCCTCCACGTTCAAAAGTGAAATCGGGCGATAATTTGTAGGATTCAGACGATTGCCTATTTTGAATATTGGAATGATGTACGAAAGTTTCCATGAAGTGGGCATTCTCTTTGTATTGATCACGTTTGTAAATAATACACTAAGTATCCGTGACCATAAGTAAACTTTCTGCTTAAGAGTTACATAGGACAAGTTATTCGGACAAGGTGTGGATGATGATTTCATTTTACGAATACATCTAGCTAAATTGTCAATAGGTACATCAAGCACCCATTCTGTTGAATCGTAGGCCTGAACCATCCAGGGCCTCAAGGGAGGACAGTATAAATTCTTAAAATGATCACAACATACTAATTGACTTATTGGATTTATGGTTATTTGAGCTTGAGACGACTCGGTACTATTAATTAGAGCCCAATAGTTCCTTGAATTGTTTACTTTCATGGCTTCGAGCATGGCCTCGCCATCTTTTTGTTGTTGAGCTGCCCGATGTTGCTACCTCCAATTCTTGTACCGTTGGCGACACCTTTTAACCTCTTCTTTAATTTCTACTTCAGGTAGGTTTCGCTTTTTTATGTCTCTTAATTCTTTGGACATTAATGATCTACGCCCTTTTACAGCTCGATCAAAAGCGTGTCTATGCCTTGTGACCTTGGATGCTGCAGGTCCCAATGGTTCATAGAAACTAAGCAAAATAGTCTCATGCATTACTCCAAAATGCTCAACTGAGTACAATTCCATTTTTGATTCCAGTGATCTATGATTAAAGTCTTGAAATAACAAGTTGTTCATTTTATCAATCTTATTGGCATTCCATTTAACTCTATTCCCGCTCATATTTGCAATGACTGGGGTGCAAAACACATTATGATTTCCTGACTGTTTTTCAAGCATTAAGTCAATTGATAGCATGGCATGATCGCTATGGGTGTTAATTTGAACATTCATATTTTTTGTGTTATTACAGATTTGTGAACTTACAAACATATAATCAATAGTAGATGACGTTCCTCGTGCCTGCCATGTGGGTTTTTCATCGAACTGCTTCACCAGACCCCAGGTTCTGGCAAATAATAGCCATAAGGCACCTCTGTACTTTTTGTTGCCGCTTTTAGTACCATGAGCATTAGATGAGGTTAGAGCCCACTCGGACTCACAGTGGGTTTGGTTACAATCTGCGTTTAAATCTCCAGCCACAACGATTAGACCCTTTGGCTTTAAATCAAACCATTCTTCAAACATGATGTTTAGATCTTCAAGCATTTTTACTAACATCATGTCCGAACAATCTGCATTATTCCAATACATATTTACCAACATTAGAGCTTCAATCCCTTTCCTTGTTGTAACATTAAAAGTAGAAATTATTGCAGAGGAATTCCATTGTTTTTCAGATAACAAAGAGATTTCCTGATTATTTCGAAATGCTAAAACCAATCCACCTGTAGGCCGTCCTCTTGAGGCACAAATGGCAGGGAGACTTAGTATTACATAGCCATTCCAGATAAATTGACCGCCAGCCCAAGACTTCTGAATCAGTACAAAATCAAAAGCTTCCGTATCATTGCATACTTTAATATTTAGTGCTAAATGTGTATGACCTCTCGAGTTCCAAGACACTATGTTGTAGTGTTCAATATTGCTAAAGTGAGTTATTCGTGATTCTTAACTGAGATATTGAGTCTCTTAATGACTCGGCGAGAGATCATAATTCATACATCTCCTTTAAAGTAGTGCCCTCATCATGAGTCGTTATTTTACCTTCTAGGCCTGCGTCTTTACTATACTTATTCGGTGGGTATTTAGTAGCCTGCAGCACCCCCCCATCGTTGGTCTTGATAAGTACTTACATCAAACCCTAGCTTCTGTAAGGAACTTGCTTCTCTAATAATTAATGCGCGCACTAGTGGAGAAGGTATCACCAGTTGCACGTAGTCATATCTACGCGGATGGATTAATTCTACTAGTTTAATGTCAGTTGAAGAGATTAGGCTTAATTCCACTA
Organism: Ambystoma mexicanum; assembly: GCF_040938575.1. Classification (NCBI taxonomy): domain Eukaryota; kingdom Metazoa; phylum Chordata; class Amphibia; order Caudata; family Ambystomatidae; genus Ambystoma; species Ambystoma mexicanum. The sequence continues at coordinate 1,000,317,662 of NC_090928.1, forward strand.
TTTCACCAAATAGACTCAAAATGTAAGGATGGTTCAATGAATAAGGTCCTTCTGTATGAAGTACATATTGTAACGTCAAGCACGGTATGTCAGGAAACTTTGGACGTAGTAGATACTCTTCATGGTGTTCATTTGGAAATGTGTGACTCTTTTACAATCGAGTCAGATTTGCGTTACTATGTACTCACTTTTACCACCAAGACTCTTTTCCTCCAACAGTGTTGTCATCATGTCGACTGTCCCAGCCTTATTGCCAGCACTGTCATTGCCAGCCTTTAAGTCATTGAGTCTAGTTTTAATCATGTTCTCTTTGGCTGTAATTACCTCGGCTTCAATTTTCTTGCATAAGATGTCTTTTAACACTGATCAAACAAAAGTCTCAGAGAGAAGCAGGTTATCAGACAGCAAATTATAACTATCGTTCTTTTGAGCAGTCACCACTTTATCAATGCCCCCAGTTGTGGAGGCCGTTTCGCTCAATATTTTAGTGGAAGCACCATCTACATTGTGCTCTTTGTCTGTATTTTTTCGGAGTCGAACGCATTGTGTGTGATCAGTTGTGTGTTGCACATATCAGTCTTGTCTGGGACGCTACTAACAGGTTTGCGCCTGGGTGCCTCTTCAAGACTAAGGCACCCAAAAGGTTTAGGTGTTTCTAAAGGGCCTATAGCCGCAGATGTTGGTGTGTTGGTGCGGGAGGGTGCCGCAGGGTTTTTAAAGATGTCAAATATGTCCAACATTCCCATTTCTATGTATTTCAAATTCATGTCTATTCTGTCTGTTACTATTTTATTTTTTAGAACATCAGACAAATTCGATTCACCCTGCGTGTATCCAAAGTTATCCAGTTCTACATCCTGTCTAATGGTGTTATCCTGCAAGCTAACTATACAGGGTTTCTTTATAGCCTCTTTTGTTGTGGGGGAGTCTGTAACCAGTATGACTCCTGAGGATTTCGAATTTTCTTGCGATTCAAGGTGCTTACTGGTGTCCCTAGTAGACTTTCTTAATGACAAGTCCAAAGTTCTTTGCATCAAAGCTTGTTTCCGTCTGTTTTTTTTTTTTCTTGCTTGATATTTTACTATTGAACTGAAAGTCTGCGTCGTTTGCTCTGGTAGGAATCATTAGATCCCTTTGACCAGACCCGTTCCTTTGTTGAACCAGTGTACAAGACGCATCAGCATCAGTTTCTCATGTTTCTAAAAGAGATGTCACAGATTGAATAGGCCACTTTGTGGGAGGGTCAAATACCTTCTCACTGACAGATCCTGATACTAACTGCTCATTAACAATCATAGCAGCAGGGAGCAGTTTCAACATACCTTTAATGCATGTCTCTGGCATAGCTGTGAATGAACATGGTCCTGGACAATGTTGCATGGGCATCCCACAAGCGAGGCAGGGTAACTGCTGTTACCATCGGCAGCTGGGAAAGGGGCAGCCCCAAAACCCCACGCCTGCTCCTCTCCTTCCCCCCAGCTACAGAGACACGCAGTCTCGGCAGCACAAAAGCCACGGAAGGGTAAGGTGCGAACAGTCATCGCACCCTTCCTCCAAAAGCAAGGTGCTAAGCGCCATAAGGAAACAACCATCAGGCAGGGCCCAGGTTCAAAGATCTGCCCCCACCTGGGGGTCAGACAGTCGGCTATCTGGCCTGGGGCTGCGACAACAGCGGCCCCCACCACATACACAACAAAGACCCAGGGCCTTCCTGGGTCCTATAAATGAAAGCAGCATGCTCAGAGTAAACACAATCTGTTTGTGGACCCTGAACGGGGACCCAAGCAAACAGTAGGTTCACTGTTTACTCAGTGTCTTCCAAATCTTCTTGCTTCTTTAGCAATTCTTGAAGTTCGCTGTACATTGCAGTGTCTTTTTCCTTCCTGAACATTGTACTGTTCAAACCAATTGCAATGCAGTTTTAACAAAGGAAGAAACAGCAACCGAACGGCCAGCGCAGACGCTGTCAGCTTCAACATTTTCGGCATTGATCGAAAAGCGAGTAGCGAGCGTGTCCAATCCACAACAAACAAAGACGCGTGCTGCGGAATCATCTACAAAACCAGTGCGAACGAAGGAGAAGCGGCACTCGAACAGAACGGCGTGGACGGTTTTCCGATTCAACATTTTACAGGTGAGCCACCGCGCTGGGGCTACGAGGGAGGAAAAATAGACATTTATGTCCAGAAGAGATACATTGTATTTACGGTGGACCAGAACTCCCGCGTTATAAGGCAGACGGGGCAGGATAACACAAGCCAATTTTAAACTTGGCAGAGTCACAAACCAGCTTGGGAACTCGTCTTTGCTTGACAGCCACGCAGAGCTGGCGAACGCATTGCCAAGCTCGGCGGGCCCAAAGACTGCAGATTTAAAATAATTTCTGTAATATTGCAGGGCGATCTCACAGCGAAACCAATTATTTAAATCCAGTAAATCAAGCCTGGGGGCTGCCCAATTTACAGAAACCCGGGCAAGAAGGCACAGTCAACAGTTACCCAGCACGGGCAACAAATAGAACAAGCGCAAAGAACTCGCCGATAACAACGGTTTAACTCCCTGATAAAACCCTTTTTCTTTTTCCTATAGCAGGCATAGAAAAACATGGGCCCCAAACGGAAAACACGGGCACCCCCAACACCGGTGCAGAAGCCCAAATCACCACAATTGCTAGCAGCCATTGAAGCGGCAGAGCACTACGGATGGGCGTGGGTCAGAGAAAACATGTACGGCCTACCAAGGGAAGGAATTACCAGCCCACCCAGCCAGGAGGAGGATCCTGCACCATTGAAAAAGAGATAAATATCCAAAGACGCCAGAAAAGGTACCAAAAAATTGTCAAAATTATGCGTGAATATGGCAGAATTGCAGCAACTAATGGTAGAAATAAGGGGGAAACAGACGCCGCCCGCAAGGGAACCTGGGGCCTCAAACCCCCCATCACAATAGAACCTACTGTAACGGTTGTCAATTCACCCGTAACACCACCTATAGCAACTCCACCACAACAAGTACAGCAGTTGCCAATAGCGGTCACAGCTATAAAAGCATGGACAACGCCAGGCGCAGACAGCCCAGGCGCGACATGGACACCCGGCAGCAATACAACTGACATTATATCAATCTGTAATGCGCAAGTAGAACAAAAAATGAAATCTTTCCAAACAGAGATATTAAATAGATACAAAAGATGCCTGGCATGGAACATTGATGCCACAATCAAAGAAGCTATATGGGCCAAAGAGTTTATAGAAATCTTTTCCCTGATAGAAGCACAGCGCAAAGGGAAAGACGCTTTTAGTGATCCCAAAAAAATAGAAGAGAAAGCCATTGCCAGGAACGCCCAGGTCGAGAAAAACTGGGACAACTGGTTACAGGCCTTTGCCATACTAGCAACAATATATGAAGAAAAATTTCCCATGGATGGTAGGAAGATCTTGGCATATGTTGAGAAAATAAGGGAAGTAAAAGTAACATAGAAGGGGAAGACATGGCTAGCATATGACATCAGATTTAGGAGGAGCATGTCAGAAAGACCGGCCATTGAGTGGGATGAAGTCCAGAATGATTTATACACCCTCAACGCCGAACCTCCCCAGAAAGAAGATACCATGCATTCTTCTTCCAAAAATAGCAAAAATCTGCAAGTAAGCAAATCCCATGACAATGATAAATCCAAAAAAGGGGAGCAGCCCTTTCGGAGGAACCAGCCTTGGGGGGCGAAAAATAATGCCCACAGACAGAACAAACAGCAGGCTGGCAAATCCAACATCCCATGCAGAAATTTTGGGAAAAACCAATGTGCATGGGGCAAAGAATGCTGGTACAAACTTGCCGGCACAAACTGCAACGGCGACCATGCAACAAGCAACTGCACCAGTCTCCCAGCCAAGAAAGAATGATAGCCCAATTTTAGAACCAGGACGAACGCCCATCAACCCAGGCAATTTTAGGGACGCCCTAAACAGCTACCCAGACATAGAAACCAGCAGGATAATATCGCAGGGTTTCACCAAAGGGTTTTTTATCCCATTTAAGGACTCTGGGTCACAATACATCCCAATGAATCTAAAGTCAGCCAGGGACATCCCCCAGATAGTAGAAACCAAAATCAAGAAACAACTGCAACTGGGCAGGGTAGCAGGTCCTTGGGATGCCATGCCTCTAAAGGACTATTTAATATCTCCACTAGGCCTGGTTCCCAAAAAAGAACCCGGAAAAATGAGACTAATCCATCACATATCCTACCCCAAAGGCCAGTCTTTAAACGATGGCATCCCACACACAGAATCCGCTGTAACTTACACGCATTTCCAAGAAGTGGTAAGGCTCATACAAGAGTGCGGCAGAAATGCCTTGATGGCGAAGCTGGACATCGAATCTGCTTTCAGACTTTTGCCAGTCCACCCAGAGTCACAGCAGTGGCTAGGTTTCACTTTTAACAACAAATTCTACCTAGATAGATGCCTTCCCATGGGGTGCGCAGTATCCTGTGGACTATTTGAGCAATTCAGTTCCTTTTTTCAATGGGCTTTCCTAAAGCAGAGATCAGGGACAAAAATAGTACATTACCTAGACGATTTCATGGTCATAGGGCCACCAAACTCCGAGGAATGTGCCAGGCTTTAGCAAACCTGGAGCACATGGCCGCACATTGGGGAATTCCCCTAGCAAGGGAAAAAAACACCAAACCAGACACAAACATAATCTTCCTGTGCATCGAAATAGACTCAGCAAAGGGGCTCTGTAGAATCCCAAAAACAAAAATAACAGAACTCCGGGCTAAAATACAAAACCTGATAATGAGAGATAAGTGGACTGTAAAGGAAATACAATCCTTAGCAGGCAGCCTCAATTTCGCATCCAAAATAATACCTCAAGGGAGGATATTTTCCAGAAGCATGGAGTTCAAAATCAAATCACTCACCAAACCACACTTGCATATCCGGCTAGGCAGAGAGGTGAAACAGGACCTGGAAACATGGAGAAAATTCATCAGAGATTTCAACGGGTCTTTACTTTGGCGAACGCCTTTAAACACCCGGTCTAACAGGGTCCTATACAGCGACGCAGCTGGGAGCAAGGGGTTTGGAGCCATACTAAACTCCGAATGGGTGGCAGGACACTGGCCCAGTTCATGGCAAACAGCAGGGTGGACAAGAAACATCACCTTACTAGAAATATTCCCCATCTGGCTAACATTACACATCTGGGGCAGGCGACTAGCGAATACGGAACTTTTGATTTGGTGCGACAACATGGCTGTAGTGGGCTCCATAAACAGAAGGTCTACTAAATGCCCTTTAGTACTAAAAGTATTACGAGCCATTACAACAGTCACACTACAAGTAAACGTTGTACTCAAAGTGAAGCACATTTCAGGGGCAGATAATAACATTGCTGATGCCTTATCTCGCTTCCAGTGGACAAGATTCCGAGAGCTAGCGCCGCACGCCCAAGAACAGATGACGCCTATACCAGCAGAATGCTGGGCAATAATGGGAAGACAAGAATAACGGCATCAACGCCAACGCCAGAGAGCACAGGCCGGGATGCCCAACGAAAACCAGGCACCTCTAAAACGGGTGCCAACAATACATTGGCATCAACGCCAGCACCAGAGAGTGCAGGCCGGGATGACCAATACAAAGCAGGCACCTCTAAAAGGGGTGCCAGCAACACATTGGCATCAACGCCAGTGCCACAGAGCCCAGGCCGGGATGCCCAACAAGAATCAGGCACAACAACAACGGGTGCCAACAACCTCACATGCTTCCCAACAGAGATGGCAGAGAGGGTGGTGGCAAGCACCACAGCAACACAGTACAGTAAGTGTTTGCAAACAGAATTCAAAGCCACAGGTTTAAACCACGTAGAACTAATAACGATTAAAGAGGTTTCAAAGGGGATTGGGCCAAAAGACACCTGCTGGCAATCTCATACTTTATAAAATTCGGGGCGATTCGACCCCACCCAGAACACACTAATTTCTTATGCAATGAAGGGATGTGGCAGATTAGAGGGGCCGCATGTGGACACCCGCCGACCCCTTGATTTCACCAAACTGGTACAGATAGCAAGCCAGTTGGAAGCCATATGTTGGCACCTTTACGAGATAATGTTATTTAAAACAGCCTTTTTCCTAGCCTACTTTGGGGCTTTCCGGGTAGGAGAACTCATCGCTTCCAGCACCAAGGCCGCAAACGGCCTGGGCATCATGGAAACCAGGGTGAGACAGGAGAGTGTTAATGTAGAAATGCAGCAGTCGAAAATGGGTGCAAAAAGAACCATCAATATTTGTTGCATCGATGAGGCAACAAACTGCCCGGTGTGCATCACCAACCTCTATTATGCACAACGACCTAAAGTGGGGGGGAGTTTTTTAATCCACAAGGATGCATCGGCCCTAAGCCGCTACCAATTTAAAGGAGTGCTGATGAAAGCAATCAGCAGAGCAGGGTGGGAACCCAAACATTTCGGCACTCATTCCTTCAGGATAGGTGCCGCCACTGCTGCATGGCAATGAGGTTTAGCACCGCAACTACTAAAAAACATAGGGGGATGGAAATCAGACTGTTATAAAAGATATATCAGACCGCAAATGATATAGCCATCCGCCCTAATAATATTGTCTTCCTTTTCCCTCCCTCCCACCACCACAGAAACAACAGGCGAATTGAGGACCACACTCCGATCAGCATGGATAGTTGGCCACTCATTTGTTTTCAGGACAGGCAGATGGGCAGAAGAAACTAAAGATGGGCCACCTTTCAGAAACACCATTACGTCATGGTGGGGAGGCCTACGTTGGGCGGACGTCCACGAAACATTAACGGAACTGGTGGCATACAGGGACCCACCAGAATTCCTGATCATACATCTAGGGGGCAACGACCTAGTCAACACAGCTAGACGCACCCTATGCAAAGAAATGTGCTCCTTCCTAGCAGGCATTTCGCACAACTGGAGGGGTACGGAAATATATTTCTCAGCCATCTTACCAAGAAAGAAATGGCTAGGGGCCAACTGCTACAAATCTATAGACATATCCAGAAGAAAACTGAACAGGATCATAGAGAGATTCTGTATGACTATAGGACTGGGTTTCATAAAACACCCAGCCATTACACTAGGCAACCCAGACCTTTTTTTCGACGACGGCACCCATCTGTCCAGCCAGGGCATGGAGCATTTTTTCCGGGAAATCAATACAACCCTTGCTCACAGGGGCTGTCTCTAGGGCATACTCTTGGGGGAACAAGGCCAGCCGGGAACCTGCCTGTGTGTGGCGGCACGGGTCCGAGGGGGTAACCTCAGGACCCGGTGCCCAAAAGTATGATACCATCATGATATGTGATATTGTTATTGTCATAACCCATATCTGTACAATAAAATTCTACGGCCTTTTTATTGCCAACACTTGAAACAAGTTGTGAGCCTATCATTTCGGGTGAGGGTTCGGGGTTCGGCCATTACTAATGCATGCATATGGGTTCAGCAGTTAATACAGTGGACTGGATAGACACATGTACTCGTATTGTCAATCATGGGTACAATCTTGTCTTCACTGTATAAGGGTTGCAAGGATTCTAAAACCTCGCAGTCTTCAGACACAGTGCTCTTATCTATTGAATACTGTTGGGCGCATTCTATCAGGTCCTCATCTGTGTCAGAGGAGTCTAGCAACGGTAATGCAGCAGCCCGCGATAGGATCATGCGTCGTGTTTTCACAGATGCTAATATCGCGTCCTTGTCACGATTTGATTGCATTATCTTGCGATTCATTTTACAGTTTATTAACAATGGTACTCCCCTTGTAAGTGAAGTACAAAAACACCTGCGGTGCTTAAGAATCCAAAGGAAGCAAGACAAGGCAACAAGCTCAAAACACAACAAGCATTGTTTACATCAAGGAGCGTACAGTCAAAAACCCCATTCTTATTTTCGTTTCGCTTCGTGGCCTCAACCTTGTCCTTCAGAACAGCGAATACAAAATACAGACAGCATTATTACAAAATGGAACAAACAGTTCCAATCTGCATGCTTACTTATACTGAGCTTCGGCACTTCGCGATGGAGGTGAAGATCAGCTGTTGACGAAGTTTGACAATATAGGAGTATCACACAGCAGAAACAGGCCGACACCTAATGGAGTGATTAATTATACAAAGCTACGATTTGGATTACAAGTGGGACCCGGCTGCTCTGCTCCGCCGCCAGCAGCAACAGCAAACAGGACCACTTGCAGGATCACTTGCTAGGAGCGCCGGTCTTTTTGAGGACGTTACAGTTAAGGGGCGTGGCCTAATGTAAAACAGCAGAAAAGATACGAGATTAGCATACCATAAATCTTTATATTACACAGTAATACAATAGTAAGTCCGTGGACAAAATAAAAGGATGTGATACCACTATTTAAAGTCCCAAGCATGTAATGACGTAAATGGAGTCCGGTAGAGTTCTCTCCCAGCCACAGCAAACAGGACCACTTGCAGGACCACTTGCTAGGAGCACGCGCGCTGGAGTGCGCGTGCCAGGCTTTTTGAGGACGTTACAGTTAAGGGGTGTGGCCTAATGTAAAACAGCAGAAAAGATACGAGATTAGCGTACCATAAATCTTTATATTACACAGTAATACAACAGTAAATCCGTGGACAGAATAAAAGGATGTGATACCACTATTTAAAGTCCCAAGCACGTAATGATGTAATTGGAGTCCGGTAGAGTTCTCTCCCAGCCACAGCAAACAGGACCACATGCAGGACCACTTGCTAGGAGCGCGTGCGCCAATCTTTTTGAGTATGTTACAGTTAAGGGGCATGGCCAGTATTTAAAGTCCCAAGCATGTAATGACGTAAATGGAGTTCGGTAGAGTTCTCTCCCAGCCACAGCAAGCAGGACCACTTACAGGACCACTTGCTAGGAGGGTGTATAGGGGTAGTCATCCAGAACTCATGAACTGGACATAAAGATATATCAATAAGGGTTTCCATTCAGTATCCCAGACTAGGCATTGACTTAGCTGTAGTGTTGAATTGAATCTTCTTACAAAGTGGGGGCTCCAGCCGGGATATTCTGGGTTAGATTTACCATTTGTGCAGATTAATACAGTGTGCCAGCTGACCAGATACACATATCCGGTCGGATCACCACGCTGTGTTACGCTGTAAAGCACTCCTCAAAGGAACGCTCTAAGGAAACGGTCTGTTTTGCAAAAATGAAATACAAACTTCTGTAAGTCAGGAAGGATCTCAAATTCCAGAATGACGACACTGGTAGACATCAAAATAGCCAGAGAGCACTTCTTACATAAGCTATTTGTGAGAGGTGAGTGGACTCATCAGGACCAAACGGTCTGGTTGCAGGCAATTGCGCAAAAGGTCACTGAAACAGGGTCAGATACATGGGGAGATCAGGGTCCCCTACATGTGGCCCTGAGTGAGCTATATATGGCCCCTAAAGCCAAAGATGAACATAATAAGATTGCCAGGATAGCAGCATATTTGTATCTATATATGGGAGCCATGCAGGACAAATGTGCTGAAGGCCAAGATCTGGCAAATAGGCAACAGCTGGCGTTAGAAAAGGCCCAATCTGACCTGGTCTCTTCTGAGCAGAGGCTGCAGAGGAGCCAGGAGTCAGAAAATGATAGTAGGCAGTATATCATTAAAATAAAAGAGGACATGGATAGACTGCAACAGGAGAAGGCTGACCAGGATACCAGATTTCTGGCCTTGCAGAAGGAGTACCAAGAAGGTTTGGACTCCCTTCTGCAGAGCCAGAAAAAGCTGGAGCAACAACTGGACTTCAACAGGGCATGCACAGAACAGGTAGCCACCCTGCAAATTCTATTAGACAGAGAGAAAGAGGAAAGCAATAAATTGATTCTGAAAGACCTGGATACCCAGGCAGAGTTTGATCAGGAGCACCAGAAAGCTGGTGCCTTCCAAAGGCAAAGGGACACCTTAGGCCAGGAAGTCTGCCACTTAAAAAGGAAAATGGAAGAAAATCACCTGGCCCTCCAGGGACTGGGTGACCTCCAAAAAGAACACCAGAACTTGTTAGAGCACACCAGGAGGGTGGAGGATGCCCTGGCAAGAAAGGAGCAGGCCAATAGGGACACAGCTCAGGAGGTAACCCTCCTGCAGCAGAGACTGGCCCAGTACTCCAGGACCAATCAGGAGGCACAGAGAGAAAATGAGGCTCTCTGTCAGCACAATGATAGGCTCCAGCAAGAGGTAGAGATGCAGGAGAGACTGATAGAGTCGAGTAAGGCCTTAACTGAGGAACTGAAAGCGCAGGCTCTTGCATTGCAACAGGAAGCAGGGGCGGATAGAGATGAGGTTCGCTGGGAAAGAGAAACTCCTGAGCATAACCTCAGGAGCCCTAGTACCAGAGGCCTTCATCTCTCCCAGTCCCTGGACTCTGCCACCCCCATGTCCCCTCGCGCACATGAGCCCAGGGCCACGGGGATGGCAGATTACTATCCAGCTAGAAGTATGGGGCTCATAGGCCAGTACCTCCCAGGAATGGATGGGTGGGCATCCGGGTATGGGCACCCAAGCACAGTGTAATTTAGTGGGTAACCCCAGGAGAGTAGGCCCATTAAGGGCATCCTGAAAACTTCTGCCCAGTTAGGTCAGTGGGGGGGGGTACCCATCAAATCCTGGCAGCAAGGAGGAATCTGAAGACTCCTCTGAACGGCGCAGGACACAGGAGGCCAGGTCCCCACATTCTGCCAGCCATTCCCAGGCTCGCAGAATCCGGGAAAACCTGGAAGATCAGACGGGCACCTCTGGGAGCAGCGCTTCTGAGTCAGAGGATGAATGGACCAGGGTTACCCGAACCAGGCCCCACAAGAGTTTGTGCAAGAATTAAAACGTGCTTTTGCGCAGACCACCAGAAGGGTGCGCACGGATAGCAGAGAATTTATCAATACGTTTTTCTATGCCTTACCCAAATACATAATGACCCAGCTCGTAAGAGATTTTCATGAGAAAAGATCTTTAGACTGGGTCATTGAACAGGCTACCCGGATCTATGAGGTGCAGAAGCCTATCGAAAATAAAAATAAAGCGCAGAAAAACCCCAAAACCAACAGCACCCCGGCTGCTGCCAAGGTGGCAGAGGTAAAGGTTGCCCCCGTTTTAGATTTGGAGATGGGGGGCCTTAAAACCTGCCTGCACCAAATAATTCACAGCCCAGAAGGCCCTCGGGCCAGTCACAGACAGGGAGTCGAGGAGGTAGTCCCACAAATGGGGTCCCCTGTTCCCCTGACTATGTAAGTCCCCGCTACAAGGGAAACCGACCAATCCTGGGTTATGTGTGGACTCCTCCAGCCCAAGGGGGGGGTCCAGCCAAGCACCTAACCCAGGGAACTTCCCTCCCAACTTCCCACAGGAGGGCATAAATTCTCCAAATCCTGGGCAGAACTTTTTCCCCAGGTATCCACCCAATTTCCAGCCCCCAAAATCATCCATCCTTCTTTCCCCAATTCCCTGAGCCCAGACAACCTAATCCAGGAGAGGGGAGGCCAAGGGTGGAGGGGTACCAAAATCTTCCCAACCAGGGGTACTACCAGAGAAGGGATAGCTACCCTTCCCGTGATCAGCCCAGGGGAGAAAATAGAGCCGCGTATCAGACTGAGCAGGTTTCACAACTTGAGCGCCAGGTCCAAAATATGGCACGAGATCTGGGTCACATACTGAGGGCTCAAAAGAACCCTCAGATGAGCATGCCACCGCAGAATGTCCCAAACTCTGGACCTGGTGCTCCAGAACAATGACGGGGGCAGTACCCCGATAACACACCGGTTCCCAGGGAGGAGGCACAAGGGGAAGGGGGGGGTGTAAAGCCTTGGAGGAAGCTTCCTTCCCAACTTGTAAACAGCCCCTGGAAAACCAGGAACCGGAAACAAAATCTCCTACCCCTGAAAGCCTGCCTCCCAAGGAGCAGAGGGGGGGTAGGAGAAACAAAGGACCCAAACAGACCCACTTTGTGGAGGAGGTACAGGTCTTCCAATTTGAGGGAGAGGGATCCTCAGAGGATCCTGGGGAAAGGATCTTCTCCTTTAGAGATGGGGGAACTCCTCCCAAGGAAAAATGGGTCCCAAGGGATGCCAATTCAGACTGGGGAGATATGGAGACTGAGCTACCGCCGCCCATCATCTCATCCCAGAACCCACAACACCGAAATCCCCTGGTTCAAACCCATCCTGATGACTGCCTCCAAAAAGGGCGGGGCGGACCAGAACCGGAACCAGGGGAACCCACAATGGCTCTGATCTCCAGTTGCCAACTTTTTCTTTCAGATTCCCAGGGCTCTCCACAGAATTCTGCCCAAATCTCTTCGCTAGCAATGTCCAAAACCAGAAAATTAGCCCACCAGTTGTCCAAAAATGTGCATTATCTGTGCCCCCTTGAGGAGAAGGAGGGAAGATACTATGCCCCGGTACAAGTACAGGGGCAGGGTACAATTTTGGCACTGGTGGACACTGGATCCCAAGCTACCCTTCTGTCCAAAAGGGCCTTTGAGGAACTAAATGCAGGAAGGGGGGAGAATTACCGTATTCCTCTCACCTCTCTTCCTGGACAACTGCAGGACTTTGACGGGAAGGAGATTCCCGTTGAGGGGACTGCAGACCTGGACATTAAAATTGGGCGACACAAGGTGAAACACCCGGTTATAGTAGTGACTCCAGAGGGCACCCCTTGTTTACTAGGGAATGACCTCCTGAGAAGGTTGTCACCCCTAATAGATTGTGTAAACAAGGTCCTCTGGACCCAGACTAGCCGACCAATAAAATTAAAACAGAGTGTCAACCATGTTAGTTTAAACGGCACCTGCCACATGGTTGAACAAAAATCTGACCAAGTAGAATTTCACTTCCAGCACAACCAAACTCCAGACGTGACAGTAATAGCAGTAGGACAACAGACTGGTGATGGGGGGGTCCTCTCTATTTATGAAAATTAACCTTCCTTCCAGTTTAAGGTGGTATTCCACACTGGAAGGAAACACCCTGAAATTCTTTACTAATCCACAATCAGAAACTCCCACTCCTATAGTCCAGAAAGATGTGAAATCAGCTCAGAGCCTGGCTGATATTCAGCAAATTGGAGAGCAGTTGTTCATCCCTGTTCAGTTAAATGATGGGAAGGACTCTGTTCTCGCTCGAGTGTGCGTGAACAACGGTAAGAGCTTCATCAGCGAAGCCATGTTCCGCCAACTCCCAAAAGATCCAGCCATTCCCACATTCAAACTGATAGACAAATGGGAAATGGACCTGGAATCACCTAATTCCAAACATCTCCTGCCAAGCAGGTGTATGCTCAAAATCTCCATTGGCAACAAGAGCATAGTCCATAATTGTTGGGTCGTGCGAGACGTCACTGCCGCCTTTTACTTAGGCAGTGACATTCTCAATCGCTTTGCCATTAGTTTGGACCTAATAAACTTCAAAGCTTGGTCCCGATTAGCGGATAATCTCATGGGCTTTGATGATCCAGAAAAAGCATTTAGGTCAGCTCAATTGCTACCTTATGCAGTTGAAATTCAGATCAAAGAGGAAGTCACCATCCCAGAAAGGACCCGACAATTCTCCCTGGAAGTGAAAGTTAAAAGAGGACAACATTTGAAAAACCCTGATGCTTACATACATCTAAATGCTTCTCTCCAACAGCAAGGGTTGGGGTAAACCCAACTCCATTAGTCAACATAGAACATGACACCATTCTAATAGAGGTGGATAACAGCGACTTAAAGAGTATTACTCTAGCCGCAGGCACCATTATTGGAATGGCGGTTGATGACCGACATTTTTCCATCGATTTAGGAAATGAACTGTTAGGACCAATCCCCAAGGACTGCTTTGACAGTGACAGTGATGACAATACAACACCAGACAGGATTTTTACCCGGCATGGGGGGAACTTCCTGGTGTACACTTCCTGCCCCTATGGTAAGGAAGATGTGACTTGTGACTTCAGGAGGGATGAGGAGATTTTCCAGGTCCATGAGGGTTGCCTTTCCCACCTGAGGCCTCCAGTCCAAATCAGCACTCTGACCAGGGACTTCTCCACCCAGCTGGAGCAGGCCGCTGAGATAGCCCAACCAGAAGTCTTTCCAGGCTTCAGGCAGATGGTGGAAGAGAGAGTCAACCTAGCTGATGCCTATGTGACTCTGGAACAGAAGCAAAAGTTGAAACAAGTTTTCTTGGATTTCCAAGATCTCTTTGCGGTAGACTCATATGACTGTGGTCGCACCGACATCCACACAACAACAATCCCCACGGACCATGGAATGACTCCAGTGTTTGTGAAGCAATATCGCTTGCCTCTCGCATCCATGGAGTGCCTTACTGAAATAATTAAGAACCTTGAGTCCCGGGGAATAATCCGTCCAGTCCACAGCACTTTCAATAATCCGGTGCTGGGAATATTGAAGCCAAACGGCCAGTGGAGACTCTGCGCCGACCTTAGGGAGCTCAACAAATGGGTCCATACTTCCCGATGGCCTCTGCCCTACATTGACCAAGAGCTGGCCCAGATTCAGGGGTCACAGGTATTCACAGCAATAGACCTGACCAATGGATACTGGACCGTGCCTGTCAGTAGGCAGGACCAATACAAATTGGCTTTTACCTTTGGGGGCCAGCAGTGCACATGGACCCGGACTCCCTTCGGATACCTCAACTCCGGCAATGAATTTAACATTTTCCTACATAAGGCCATGCCCGACCTGGGTGCGAGGGGTAACCTGGCTTATGTAGATGATGTCCTCATCAAAAGTTCATCTGTGGAGGAACACATAGCGGAGATCCGTTATGTTCTGACACAGTTGAGGGCCGCCGGAACAAAACTTTCCTTTCAAAAAGCACAGTGGTGTAGAACCCGTGTTAATTTCTTGGGGCATGAGATTACTCCTCAGGGTCTCTGTCCCCAAGAAAAGAAAGTGGAAGCACTCCAGAAACTGAAAGACCCCACAACTCTGCGTGAACTAAGGAGCCTCCTTGGACTGACTAATTACAGCAGAAAGTTCATTGAGGGCTACGCAGAGATCACTAGACCCCTGATTCATCTCCTGAAAGGGGGGGTCAAGTGGGAATGGGGTCCAGAACAATCCGAGGCAGTAAGACAACTCAAAAGAAGCCTCTCACAAGCGCCTTGCCTAGCTTACCCTGTCAGAAACAAGGAGTTCTTCCTGGAGACAGGGTTCTCTAATACGTGCTTGACGGCAGTATTATACCAAAAGCATGACAAGGTCAATAAAGTAATCTCCTATGCGAGCAAAACTTTATCCTCTGTGGAGGAAAAATTCAACGATTGTGAGAAGGCACTCCTGGCAACGGTGTGGGCATTGAAGAATTACCGCCCGTTTATCCATGGGGAACACATCAAAGTGGAGACTCCACACCAGCCTCTGCAATATCTCCAAAGTGACAGAATCCGGGCCAGAAATGTGAGTAATTCCCGAATTACTTCCTGGATTCTGTCAATGCAAGGCTTTCCTGTAGAGGTCAGATATGGCCAAAACAAGAAGAGTCCCCTCGCGCAAGGTCTGGCTGATTTGCATGATTGTGCCGGAGAAAGCTGTCTCGAGGACGAAAGTCTAAAAATCAAGGACAACGTGGAGGCATACCTTAATTCCTCACACAAAGTCTTTGAAGAAGACAAGTGTGAGGGAATGCCCACTGTCTATGTGGATGGATGCTCTTACCATGTTGACAACAACGGGGAGAAAGAACTGGTGGCTGGCGTAGGGAATGCATGGGTGAAGGAGTTCCCAGAACCCTCCACTGGATACAAAATTGGTCCCCGAAGTAGTCAGGTGGCAGAATTGATGGCTGTGCATCAGGCAATCCTCACTGCTGTCCAGCAGTGTCCACCTGTGTCCTCCTGTGGAGGTCAGATATGGCCAAAACAAGAAGAGTCCCCTCGCGCAAGGTCTGGCTGACTTGCATGATTGTGCCGGAGAAAGCTGTCTCGAGGACGAAAGTCTAAAAATCAAGGACAACATGGAAGCATACCTTAATTCCCCACACAAAGTCTTTGAAGAAGACAAGTGTGAGGGAATGCCCACTGTCTATGTGGATGGATGCTCTTACCATGTTGACAACAACGGGGAGAAAGAACTGGTGGCTGGCGTAGGGAATGCATGGGTGAAGGAGTTCCCAGAACCCTCCGCTGGATACAAAATTGGTCCCCGAAGTAGTCAGGTGGCAGAATTGATGGCTGTGCATCAGGCCATCCTCACTGCTGTCCAGCATCAACTCCACAAACTGGTCATAATCACAGATTCGGATTATGTACGGAACGGGTTCGTGGAGCACCTGGTTAATTGGAAAACAAGAGGCATGTTATGTGCTAATAACAAACCCTTGAAACAGGGAAAGTTAATCCAAAACATTGATGATCTGGTCACATCGAATGGGATGACCATCTACTGGAAAAAGATCAAGGGTCATTCCAAAGTAGAGGGACCAGACAAAACTGGAAATGACTTAGCTGATCAGCTGGCCAAAACCGGGGCCATCCAAGGGGATCTAATCGAAATAGAGTCCCTGTTGGGGGAAATCCAGGTCACTGCTATCACTAGGTCCCAGACAAATGCTCACAATGATCTTTCAACTGCCCAATGGAGCAAGGAGACCCCTGATGCTGATTTGATTACAGCTCAGAAGGGGGATCCAATTATTGGTAAGTTTTACCAACACCTTGAGGACCCTGAGAACTTTCCCCTGACGGATACCGATTACATTGGGAAAGAGGACCTAAGAGTGTTGATGAAATGTCCAAAAATGTTCCGAATCCAAGACGGTTTCTTGGTAAGGAAATCCCAAGCTGGCCATGATCAGTGGGTGGTTCCTACCTTATTCCGAAGCCTGATGTTAAGTCACGCCCATGATGCGGCCACCGCCGGTCATAGGGGGTTTCACACAACACTGGAAATCTTAAGAGAGGTTGCATACTGGCCACACATGGGGCAGGACCTCGACCAATACTTGAAGGGGTGTCTTGTGTGTGCACAATTTCAGCCATCATCCCTCACACACCGTGCGCCTCTCCAAAAGAGGGGGATGACACTGCCATGGTCAGATTTGCAAATCGACTTTGTAGGCCCTGTAATCCGCTCGTCTAGAGGAAACAAGTACATGTTTACCATTACATGCTTGTTTACCAAGTGGATGGAATGTCTCCCAGCCCCAAACTGCAAGGCAGAAACAGCAGCTGCCCTGATGATTAACCACATCTTTTCCTGTTTTGGTCTACCTCAAAGGATTGAGTGAGACAGAGGTAGCCACTTCACCAGTGAAGTAATGACAAAGATGTGGGAGATACTGGGGGTTAAAAGGAAGCTACACATTGCTTACAGGCCAGCTTCTTCTGGAGCAGTGGAGAGATACAACCAAACCATTGTGAGCATATTAAAGAAGTTTGTGGCAGATTCTGGGCAAGTTGGGATATCCGATTACCTCTGGTCCTAATGGCCATCAGATCTACCCCTTCATCTGCAACCAAAATGTCACCATTTGAGTTGATGACTGGACACAAGATGGTGCTTCCCCAGCATTTGCTCTACAGAACCCAAGAGCAAACGTTGATAAATGCCTCCACAACTCATGAGTATGTGGAGAATTTAAGGAAACACCTTCAGCATGCTTTTGCCTATGCTCAGCGGAATCTAGAAAGATCAGCCGAGAGCATGAAGACCCACTATGATTTAAAAACTACCCGAAAGGAATATAAGGTGAGTGATCGGGTCTATCTATACAATTTCCAAAGGAACCAGGCCAAACAGCGAAAATTCTTGCCTACATGGAAGGGACCGTTTGAAATTATAGACAAGATCTCCCCTGTTGCCTATAAGATCTGCATCCCCAAAGGCGGTTTGGCAGAGGGGGAAGACAAGTGGGTCCACATAAACCAGTTGAAGTGTTGCCATCCCAGGCACACTTTGCAGCAACTGGAGGAGTCCTCTGCAATCCCAGAGGGTACCGCTCCAGAGTAATTCAATTCCAACCCTAAAATATCCTACATATAGCCTATCAAATTCTGTGTTTCTCAAGTTTATGTGTTCCTGTCGCTTAATTTAAAAAAATGTGCATGTTCATATCTGTTGAGTTCTAAAATATATATGCCACCCCACTATATCAATGGTGAGGGAGAAATGTCCATGAATAGGTATTGCCGCTTTTCCTTTGTCGTCTTAGGAGAAAGAAAACCTGGAGACTGGCCAAGGAGGACGATCCGGAGACCGGGAGCAGAGACCAAAGGGGCCCGGGGTACCGCCCAATATTCCCATCAGGACCGGCGAGGAGAACCGATCGATCAGTACCGGATGGAGGAAAAGATGCTGAACTGTGCCATTTGCAGAATTGGAAGAAGATTATGTGGACATACCAGTGCGTGGGTCAAAACCTTCTGTGCACTCGACTCCCCATCGACTCAAATTCAAAGTGCAGTCGTGTGGGGGGGCCTTGTTGGGTGTCCTGACCCACGTTTGAGCTATCATGCTGCAACATTTGGTGCTGTGGGCTTAGAAAATCCAAGATGGCCAAAAAGCCCACATGTGCGCCAGAATCCAGGAGAACCACGCAGTTTGTGCGTACACCAAAATGGCTGCCTAACTTGCCACCCACCAGTGCGAGCATGATGGGCCAGGGTGCCATGAGTGGAATGGGTGCCAAAGGTAAAACAGCAGCGCCTGTTAGCTCAAAAACGCTTTAAAATTACCTTTGTTTTCTCTGAATGCCAGCTCAAAATGCCTATTTTCAAACATTGCAACACATCCAAAAATCTCACTGAACACCAGCGGACATCTGGCAGAATGAAGTATGTGTGCATACAAAATCTGGGAAGATGAAGAGCCCAAAACAATGTTCATAACAAAACTGGCTGAGCTATGCATGTCAGCAGCCTAACTGAAACTGGATTAAAACCACCAACATCGAAATGTTTAAATTAACTGAGTGACCTACTTTTGAGTGTCACATAGTTTGTAACTGTTAAAATGTCATAGTTTTGAACTTAGAATCAGCATTCTAGCTGCATATGTAAAAATTGTATTGACTTAAACTGGGGAACAAAAAGTGACATTTTAGCTGAAAACTGGCTTAAAGAGATTCCAATTCTGCCTGACAGGTTCCCAGGCCTGGCTGCATTATGTTGCCCCTGACAAAAGAAGGTCACACACTCTCTGATTGAATTACCAGGGGACTGCAAGAAACTAAACAAAGGGCCCGGGCAGATGGTTTATTGGGGGGATCGTAAATGGCTTCCTTTTGAACAAAGCCCTTCCTTGACTCAGGCAGAAGTTATATTGGGGGCGTCGTAAAAGTGGCTTCCTCTTGGCAGAAACGGGGAGGGGCAGCCCCCTCTGAGGACAGGCTGAGCTTAAAGAAAGTGGATAGACTGGTTTCTCAACCATGTGACCTGGGAAGACACACCCCTGTTGGCCAGAATATGATTTTAAGAAAGATGTATAAAAACCAAGTTCGTAGCCCAAACGGTTCCAGAGATATGAACGATTTTGTAAAGGTCGTTTTTTCGGATTTAAAGTAAACACAAAATGACAGGTGACAGCTTTGCAGCTGCAAAATTGACAAATGAAAGTGGTGCAGCTTTACAAATGACAGGTGACAGTTAGGAGGCAGTTCTACTTAGGTTAAATAGATTGAATTATATTACTTTAAACTAAGAGATTTGGTTTTGCCCCGTCCTAGCTGTACTCACAATATATTTGGAAGGACTGGGTCTCGTCACGGATCTGATCAATCAGGCTAGCAGCACTTCACAGCGATCTGGTCTCTGGGATAGTTACAAAGTAACAGAATAAAATATGAGAGTATCCGCATGTGAGCACAGCCCTTGGCTAGTCAACTGTAGTTCCCCCACAGGGATCTGAATGTGGCAGTGCCTAACCTATTCCCTTAAGGTTGGTCCACCCTTAATCTTTTAGGGACCTGAATGCCGCTGAGTCCGGCCTCTGCTTATACGTGCCAATTTGAATTTCCGTGGTGGTCAGTTAAGTGCCTGCACTTTCCCCCATTCTTGAAGTCATATCTCAACTTGAGGTACGAAGTTATATTCACGTTGAAACTACAACATTAGTGCTGTATGAGTGTGTGTCTACGACTAAAATACAGATATTTTCCTGGGATCTCATGTAATGTGCAAATAGAGAAATATGTATATGCAAACTAAACTGCAAATCTCCCCAGTGGTTTATTATAAAGCCCAGCAAGAAAGAAGTTATTTGAGCAATAATCAGCATCAATGTTATGTTGGGTTTTTGTTGCACCAAGCAGCCATGCCTGGAAGGTGCAATAACTGAAAGAGCTGGAGGTGCACTTCCAGGGATGACTAATGGGTGGTGCTCAGGCAGGTCAGACTTGTTAGCTAAAATGAGGAGTACTCAATGCTTTTGTGATTCAGGCTTTTGATTTAGCTTGCTTTAAGCCTTTAAACCCCCCTTTTCACCACATTTGCTCCACAACTTCTATGATCTTTGCCCCACCTGGAACTCGTTTGATCATATGGGACTATTGCTGTGAATGTGACATCAGGGTGTCGGACTGTAGTGATTATTGTATTGTTATTCTGGACTATATTTGATCTCATAGGTCTGACTATTAATTGATCATTATCAGGATCCTAAAAGACTGTGATAAGATTGTGAAATCATGAAAGAAATCTTCAAAAGAAACAAATATAGATATTACTCTAATTAATCGAGTAGATGTGATGTTTTAACTGATTGATGAATTATTTGTTTTTTGTGTGTATTGCTTTTTTAGAAGATGAGTATTTTAAGGTGTTTTTCTTAATGATCTAGATTGTAGTACATCAAGGTTTAGAAAACATTGGGTTCTCTGGAAGTTGTGGATTCCTTGACCTTTTGCACAATTTGCACTTTAACTCTGCACCTTTATGTACTTGTATCTATTTTATGCACTTCAAAGTACTTTAGGCTACTTGTACATAATGAAGTATCACCAAAAGGAAGCCAACTTCAATAATGTCCTCCCAAGTAAGGGGTAGGACAACAGCCACGTTGATGGCACCAATCGATGTTGCTAATATACTAGTTAATGAGATTGAGGCTCTCATAGAAGATCTGGGGACAAAGGAAATGACTAAAGTAGACTTGTATACAGCTAATACAATGGGTGGCCAATGACATGATAATACTAATACTGATTCACTTCAGGGGTGTGCTGGCCTTTCTGGGGTGGTCCCAAAGTCATGAATAGACAAAGTAGATCTTATCCAGTGAACTCTGCCTTTTTAAACTCTTAAACATACAAAGCCTGTTGACACTACTAATGTGGATAATGAACTACGTGAGATTGATCGCCTTTCCGCTCAGGACGATGGGAAATTGTATGACACCACCATATATATTCACACTATGCTTGGAGAAGAATCTCCTCAACGCAGTGACTGCTTGATTTTCGGGCAGTTGAACATGGGCCACCAACACATACAGATGATGCTGGTCACCATTTGCCAGATCGGGCGGCTTGAGCCTTAAACTACCTTCACAATAGTTTCTACTATCCCATGATCTAACAGATTTGAAACCCTTGCCAAAAAAGAAGGTAGTGAAAATGGGTGTGATAAGGTAACCGCCTCTGACAACCATGAGAAGTTTTGTATAAAAACTCTACAAGGTGGATCTGACGTTCCCATATAAAGAGATTGCATGCTCTGGTTGTAGTGCCCGCTTTCAACTGCTACCCATGGGCCATTATGGCAAAGACCCTGTGAAACCAGCCCTACTATGACAAGTCCAACAGACCATTAAGAATCAAAACGCACACCAACATTCAAAAACCAGAGAAGATGGAGTAATGAGGTTCAAGCCTCAGTATCCAACAATCGCTGCTAATGGATACAATCTATCCACAAGATTTAAGAAGGAGCACATATGAAAATGGAATTTTTCTCCAAGCAGGAATTGGCGAACGATTTTCATCAGGAGATCAAGTTACTTAAAGAGCTTAATGAGTCTAACAAATAATATACAATCAGGAAACAGGAGTAGGCTTCATCGTGGGGGTTTCCATGAATACCAACGGTAACACTTTTGCAATAGCCATTATATCTCAAGCATCTTTACCCAGTCTGGCTTCTCTGATTTCTTTACCTCAGAACCCCATTGTGAAAGCATCTGATCCTTTATTAGATGTAATTGACAGGCAAGCCCTGAGAGCTGCCTTGTTACCAGCGAAATGGAGTTTGAAAAAATGTACCCCAGGTCGTGTAAAACAATCCAATCTGATAGATTATAGCTCTTATTCTAAAGGAGGGGGTACTGTTTTAAACCCACACTACAGAGAAGATTATTACATGGCACAGGGGTTTGGCAAAATCTATATGACTGGGATTCATAAACCCACCAGAGGTACTTTTGGAAATGGGGAGTCTTTTATTAATAAGTGCATGCACTGGATCAGACATACCAGAGGCTGTTTATTGGTTATAAGGGGTGATGTCACCAAGGCCACCCGAATTGTGACCTAGAACGATCAGCGGTTCGATCAGGTGGAACTGATATTGCCCCGAAGAAGGGTTTCAGAGGAATAACCTATTTAGAATTTTAGACGTTTTCCTCCATCTTGTTCCTCTATCCAGCTAAGAAACCACAATTATGTTGATCTGAAAGTCCCTCTTAATCAATATCAACAATATCAATATCAACAAGGAAATCCCCAGAGAAATGAAACTCGTTAAAATGTGCATAGGAGGACAGCGAATACCACCCCTCCTAAATATTTTGACATGATCTACGCACTTGAATCGCTAACTGGCCCAGGTTTCACCAGATAAGTAATGAGAATCCAATTCTTCTGACAATTCCTTCTTGGATCATAGTGGATATTCAATCAGAGATTGATGATTTGGATTGGCAAACCTGGGTGGTTACATCTGCAGTGAATTATGCTACCGCAGTATCTAAAGGGGGGCGAGGAAGGCCTATTGCTGGGCTACTAACATGGAAAAAGATGGACTTAAAAGTTAGAGTGGTGGAGATTAACACTAGTTTCGGTTGTTATTACATGTTTTCATGTTTACATCTGTTCATTTGGATGGTACTCCACTGTGGCTGAAATATCTTGCGTTGGACATTGGCTATAAGTCATGGATTGTATTGGCAATCATGCTAAAGTGGAGTTTACAGTGATTGTTGGGGATTACAATGCTCAGTTAGGGCCCCTGATCTGTGTAGATGGTATTTTGGATGATGAAGACAAGGCTGGGGGTATCCCACAGGCGTTAGTGCCCTCTACTAGAGCTCGATATGGCAAGGATTTACACTTGGCAAACTTATTTGCGGAAAGAGGCTTTAGGACATTAAATTGCCGGGAGATGTTCCTGCTAACCCCACATTTAGGACAATGCGCTCCACTAGTCATATTGATTACTGCCTCATTAATATCTCACACTGGCTGATGCTTAAAGACATGCATATTCTGGAGTGCACAACATGTGATCACAATCCTCTAGCTATAATCCTAACAACTGAAATCCTGGGGAGTAGATTTGATTCAATAAGCTCCTTGAACCGTCGTAATCTTAAATGGAGCTGGATGTGCCACCCAGAGCTACTGCTGGAAATTCACTGTATAATTGATCCATTAATGCATGATTTTATGAGCGATGGCAGTGCTTGCCGGTTGAATGAGTCTGCCTTCTATGAATCCCTAATGAAAAGCAAAAGTCCTTTGTTACATGACCAGCCAGACCATCAGAGGCTTTGGTATAACAAGCGAAGGGTTGGTTTGACAATGATTATAAAAAAAGCTGAAAAGGACCTTTAAGTAACTATTACATATGAGAGTAATGATAAAGCGCAAGAGGTTAAACGCCAGAGATTAGCCTACAAGGCTGTTTTAAAGATGAAGAAAAGGGCAGAAATAGAGAAAAGATGCGAGGACCTCAGGGCAGCTATACACAAGCATGACCAAAGGATATTTTGGAAAATCATTGCATTTGGTAGCATAAATGTAAGCACTATTAGCTCGAGCATTGCAAACCCTTATATTGAGTTCCATTATCAGTAGGAGATTTGCCTGTTTGTTACTATAGCTTTGAGTGCTGCAGGGAGCCTCCCGTTTTGTTCATGGTTGAGGCGACACTTAACAAACAAAAAAGCGGTAAAGTGCTGGGGCATGATGTCATTTCTTTTGATCTATTTAAAATATAGACAGTAACGTGGGCCCAGATATTGTGAAAGCCTTTTAATATGATCAGCCTTGATAACAATCCTGCAGTCTCATAGTGTTCAGCGAAATAGTAACAATGTTCAAAAAGGGGGATAGAAATGACCCGTCTAAAGTTCACCATATCACCCTTCTTGGTGGTCTGGGCAAAGCTTATACCAAAACATTGGCTAGTATATTACTGAAACATAAGGATGAAGGGAACCTACTGCACCACATCCAGGCGGGGCTGGAACTGTAGAACAGGCTTTCAGATTGACTTTGAGTGAGTTTACAAAAATCTATTTTTCAGAAAGCTTTGTAGCTATATATGATTTTTCTTGATAATGATAATCGTAATTTATTATGAGATGCAATGCATAGACTTGGAATCCCTCAGCATCTGATGAAATGTATAAAGTTGCTATAGATGGATAGCAAAGCTATCATCAAATAGGGTCAATGGGGAAAGGACAGACCCTTTTTCTGTGGTTACAGGTGTATGGCAAGGTTGTGTTATTGCACCGTATCTGTCTTACTTTATTCATAAACAACCTTGCCAATTCACTATTAGCACTCTGGGCAGACGCCCCCCCCCGCACCCCCTCCACCCCCGATCAATGATGAGCATTTAAAGTTGTTATTATTTGCAGGTGATGCTGTTTTATGATCCAGTACATTGCAAGGTTTGAGAAAGGGTTTCTACTAATTAATTCACTAATTTAGCAATAAGTGATAATGAATGCATCAAAAACATAAATGATGACCTGCCATTGTATTTATTTATTTATTTTGACACTTATATAGTGCACAAACCTCAGAGGTATCTAGGCGCTTTAACTTAAGAATACAGTTACAGTAAGTGTTTTAGGTTATAGAGAAGGAAGCGTAAAGGGTGAACTACATTGTGGAACATGCAAAGGTAGCACATCACAAATGGGCTAATACATGGTGCCTACTCCATGTTGCAGGCCGTGTCAGATACCAGATTTGCCCTCGTAGTGTAGCTGATGAATTCTTCTTCCCAATGTACCCCTCTGGTTTTGACTAGAAAGAACCAGAGCGATCTATTGGAGAAAAGAATGGATGCCGATGGAAATCCTGGAGTCTCCGTGGAACAACTCGGGTCGAAATGCGGGATGTCAAGGAGACTTGGATAAGGGTATCATGCAGCAATTCGGAACCAAACCTGCATAGGTGAGATAACAACACACCACAACCACAAGTTTGTAAAATGTGATACCGAAGATATACCATGCAATGCAAAAAGGAAGGTTTTGTAATAACAACTGCCAATAACTATAAGACAAAGACCACCCCCCTCCTTCTATCCAGTCTTATCAGTAAAAGGTTAACCGCTTACCGGTGTTTGTGTCCCAGGAGAAGGATAGTATTCGCAGGCGGAATCCAAGCAATCCACAAGAAGCAGTCCAAGACTATCCCGACGGCACGAGGACGCCTAATAACACCCTGACCCGACGGCACGAGGACGCTAGTACACACAGGAAGTCTCTAGTCCGTGTACCACTACTACAGTTCAAAGTTCCAGAAATCCCAAGGACAGAATACTGAAGAGGATGAGGTCTGACCTGAAGAAAACGAGGTATCCAAGGAGCAGGCAAGAGAGGTCCAATAGCAATCCGAGATCAAGAAACCAGACGAGGCAATTCCAGGCAAGGCGACAAGAAAAAGGCAATCCAATAAACAGTCCGCGTCGAGGAGCCAAGGTGATCAATCACTGTGGAGGAAAGAACAGGGTAACAAGGACAGGAACGGGGAGAACAAGAACCAGATATGGGTAAACAGAATTCCAAACGCCACTAATCTGTGATCAGAAGCACCGAACCAGTAGGAGGAGGCGCTAATAAGGAAGCAATTCACGTGACAAACCGGCGCACTACTCGACGTGGTCCGAGGGAGGAGTAGAGTGGACGCCAGCGTTGCCATGCCAATTTCCAGGTACCAGGTTTCGCCTTCCTTAAAGGGAAACGAGCCCGTGGTTTAGCGAGGAACGAGTGCCCATACATAACAGTATCCTCCCGCAAAGGGGACCTCACCCCCCGAGAGGACCAGAAACGGGCCATAAGGGCAGGGGCATGAATGTTTTCAGTTGGTTCCCATGTGCGGTCCTCTGGACCATAGCCCTTCCAATCGACCAAGTACAAACGCCGTCCCCTGCACACTTTGGTATCCAGGATAGCAGCCACCTCGTATTCGTCGAACCCCTGTACTCTGACAGGAGACGGGCGTAAAGGCAGTTTGGTCAATGGGTGACAAGGTTTCACCAAGGATACATGAAACACCGGATGTATCCTCCAGGTAGGAGGTAGAGCTAGACGGAGCACTGCAGGATTTATGACTTGCAGAACCTTATAGGGACCCACAAAGCGTGGTAACAAGGTCCGTCGACCTGACAATCGTAGGTTCTTCGTAGACAACCAGACCTTCATGCCAGGAGTATACAAAGGAGCCGAGGAGCGTCGTGCATCCGCATATTTCTTTGAACGCTTCTGGGCCAGAACCAGTTGATTCTTTACTAAGGCATGAGTGTCTGAGAGTCTCTTGAAACAATTTAAGGCAGCGGGATTGTGCAAGGGTGGCTCAGCATCAAGAGGCAAGGACCGTGGATGTCGACCATACATAGCGTAAAATGGGGACATGTGGGTCGCGGAGTGGAGGGAATTATTGTAGGCAAATTCCGCCAACGGCAATACGGAGACCCAGGTACCTTGACGCTGAAGAGTGAGGCAACGGAGGTACTGCTCCATGGTGGCATTAAGCCTCTCCGTTTGGCCATCTGTTTGAGGGTGATAGGCGCTGGAGTATCTGCCATCGATACCTAAGGTTGTGGTCAAAGACCTCCAAAAGCGAGAGGTAAACTGCGGTCCCCGATCCGTAATGATCATAGTGGGTAGGCCGAACCTTTTAAACACATTTTTCAGGAATAGATCCGCCAGTACCGGAGCAGTAGGGACACCATGGCACGGTACAAACATAGCCATCTTGGTAAAGTAGTCAATCACTACCCAGATAGTGTTGTAACCTTCCACCAAAGGAAGCTCCACGACAAAATCCATGGAAAGCATCTTCCACGGGGCTTCGGGTATAGGCATGGGTTGTAGTAGACCCACAGGTTTACCACGTTGATGTTTGCACTGGGCGCAAACGGCACAAACAGCTATGTATTCCCTCACATCCTTGTTCATAGAAGGCCACCAGCACCACCTTCCTAAGAGGTCCAAGGTCTTACCAACCCCCGGATGGGCCGCTATAGCAGCATCATGACACCATTGCATGGCGGTACGCCGAGTATCAACATCTGGCAGAAATATCTTGCCCTGTTTATAGGGTAGTGAATGAACCAGCTCCAGACCAAGGCTTGCCAACTCGGAGGGATGGTTATTCACCCAGTCTTTGATTGCCAAGTTTAATGGAGGACGTAACGTGCAACCACACACTACTTGAGTAGGCAGTAACATAGAGCCGTGAAGGTTAGAGGGAGTCGGAGGTCCATGAAGCCGCGAAAGGGCATCTGCTTTAGAATTCAAGGAACCGGGACGGTAGGTGATGGTGAAATTGAACATTGAAAAGAATTCATGCCACCTAGCATGGCGAGCCGTGGTGCATTTCACCGACTGCAGGGCTAAGAGATTCCTGTGATCCGTAAAGACTTGTACCGGTTCGGGAGAACCCAACAGATGGTGTCTCCATACCAAGAATGCGTCTCTGACAGCCAATAACTCACGCTCCGTGATAGTGTAATTTCTTTCATAGGGCGTAAGTTTCCTGGAGTGATAAGCCACTGGATGGAGAGTCTTTGTATCTGGACAATGTTGGGATAAAACAGCGCCCAAGGCTATATCCGAGGCATCGGCTTCAACAACAAATGGTGTGTTCATATCTGGATGCTGAAGAACAGGAGCGGAAGTGAAAGCGGATTTCAGGGCTTCAAATGCGGTTTGTGCCTGTGCATTCCACTTAAACGGATGTTTCGTGCTGGTGAGAGCCGTTAGTGGAGAAGCTAGGGCAGAATAATCTTGAATAAACCGCCGATAAAAATTTGCAAAACCGAGGAAAGACTGCAAGGCTTTCAATGTGTTGGGACGCGGCCAGTCCAAAATAGCAGCGACCTTGGAACGGCTCATTTGTACACCCTGATTAGTAATGCTATAGCCCAGAAACTCCACCTCAGTGACATGAAACATGCACTTCTCCAGTTTGGCGTATAGACGGTTTTCCCTCAATCGTTGCAATACGTTGGAAACATGAATGACATGAGAGGCAATCGAAGGAGAATAGATCAAGATGTCATCCAAGTATATGACAACGTAATGGTCTAACATGTCATGGAATACCTCATTGATGAAAAACTGAAAGGTAGCTGGAGCGTTACACAGGCCAAAAGGCATAACACAATACTCGAAGAGACCATACTTGGTTTTGAAAGCAGTTTTCCATTCGTCGCCTTCGCGGATCCGTACAAGATTGTATGCACCCCTTAAGTCCAGTTTAGTAAACACCTTGGCCGACCCCAATTGATCCAGTAAAACCGAAATCAGAGGGATCGGATATTGGTTCTTGATTGTGACTGCGTTCAATGCCCGATAGTCGATGCAAGGACGAAGGTCTCCCTCCTTCTTCGGAACGAAAAATAATGGGGAGGCAGCGGGTGAACGTGAAGGGCGTATAAATCCGGAGTCCAAGGAACTCTGAATATAGTCCTTCAAGATCAGGTCTTCCCTTGGGGTCAAGGAGTAGATGCGTCCTGAAGGTACCTTGGCCCCAGGGACCAAGTCAATAGGACAGTCGTAAGGTCTATGGGGTGGAAGTACCTCCGCCCCCTGAGCATCGAAAACATCCTTGTACTTTTGGTAAGCCACAGGAAGCGTAGTATTGATAACTGCCCCTACGGTACCAGCTAGTTCAGAGAGAACGCGGCCTGGATTGACCATGGCAGGGGTTTTTAGACAATGAGTATCACAGTAATCAGAGAGAAAACACACGTCCCCTGAATACCAGTCCACTGATGGGTTATGCAGTCTGAACCAGGGCAGACCTAATATAAATCTGAACTGTGGGGCGGCAATAAGATCAAAGGATATACTTTCCTGATGCCCACAATCCGTGGTCATTACCAAGTCAATAGTGCGTTCTGTCACTAGCCCAGACACCAGAGAAGAACCGTCCACAGCATTCACCATTTCCGGACATGGTTTAAGGACAATCGGGAGACCCAATGGCCTCGCATGGGAGGCATCCACGTAATTCCCTGTGGCTCCAGAGTCCAATACCATGCTAACCTGCTTTCTCTCAATACCGGAGGCCATGAGTGACACGTTCAGACAATAAGGGCTACACAAAGAAGGATCTGTAGATGAAATACCCGGCGTCTGGATCCCTTCAGTCACCGGGTTTTGGCGTTTCCCTGTTTTTTGGTAGGTCTTTTGGAGCAATCCCTGAGCAAGTGATCGGAAGCTCCACAATAAAAACATAGACCGTTCTTTTTACGGTGTTCCCTGATTTCTGCTGTTAAAGGACTTCTCAGAGCCCCTATTTGCATAGGTTCAGAGGATCCCGAAGCAGGAACAGGAATAGCAAGAGAAACCGGGGGAGCTGTTCTTTTCTCTCCTTTCCTCGCTGCCTGTCTGGAATCGATCTGAAGAACCAAATCCAAAAGTTCGGGGAATGTCTTGGGTATCACTGGGACAGTTGCTAGTGTGTCCTTCAAGGAATCAGACAAGCCCTTATAGAAGAGGGAGGCCTTCTTTTCTTCAGGCCAACCGGTCTCTGCCACCAACTGGTTAAATTTGGCCACGTAGGCTAGCAGAGAGAGACCTCCTTGTTGCAGATTGAGCAGTTCTAAGTCAGTAGCTTGTGTCGCATAACGTGTGTCAAAGACGCGACTCATGGCATCTATTAATGCGTCACAATTATATAGAAGATGACTCCCTTCTTCCAACAGTGGATTCGCCCAGGCGGCAGCAGTGCCCCCTAAATGGGACAACAAAAACGCTGCCTTGGTAGTTGCATCAGGAAAAGAGGCAGGACGACAAAGAAAGTGCAGTCTACACTGATTCAGGAAGGTCCTGAATGTTTTGGGGTCTCCATGGAACCGTTCAGGAGGAGCCAAGGGGAACTGTGCCGTCATATATACAGGACCCGTGCCCTGTTGAGATGGGAGAGGAGCTGCATCAGGAATACCCGCAAAAGGAGCCGCCTCGGCCCCCCGAGGCGACAACCCTGCTTGCAAATCATCTATGCGCCGCTGCGTAGCAGTATGGGCAGCGGTCATATCATTGCGGAGATCGGCCACCAATTGCAAGATGGTGGCCAATGTTTCATTGGCATCCATTAATGGCTTCTGATTCTGTCAGATACCAGATTTGCCCTCGTAGTGTAGCCGATGAATTCTTCTTCCCAATGTACCCCTCTGGTTTTGACTAGAAAGAACCAGAGCGATCTATTGGAGAAAAGAATGGATGCCGATGGAAATCCTGGAGTCTCCGTGGAACAACTCGGGTCGAAATGCGGGATGTCAAGGAGACTTGGATAAGGGTATCATGCAGCAATTCGGAACCAAACCTGCATAGGTGAGATAACAACACACCACAACCACAAGTTTGTAAAATGTGATACCGAAGATATACCATGCAATGCAAAAAGGTAGGTTTTGTAATAACAACTGCCAATAACTATAAGACAAAGACCACCCCCCTCCTTCTATCCAGTCTTATCAGTAAAAGGTTAACCGCTTACCGGTGTTTGTGTCCCAGGAGAAGGATAGTATTCGCAGGCGGAATCCAAGCAATCCACAAGAAGCAGTCCAAGACTATCCCGACGGCACGAGGACGCCTAATAACACCCTGACCCGACGGCACGAGGACGCTAGTACACACAGGAAGTCTCTAGTCCGTGTACCACTACTACAGTTCAAAGTTCCAGAAATCCCAAGGACAGAATACTGAAGAGGATGAGGTCTGACCTGAAGAAAACGAGGTATCCAAGGAGCAGGCAAGAGAGGTCCAATAGCAATCCGAGATCAAGAAACCAGACGAGGCAATTCCAGGCAAGGCGACAAGAAAAAGGCAATCCAATAAACAGTCCGCGTCGAGGAGCCAAGGTGATCAATCACTGTGGAGGAAAGAACAGGGTAACAAGGACAGGAACGGGGAGAACAAGAACCAGATATGGGTAAACAGAATTCCAAACGCCACTAATCTGTGATCAGAAGCACCGAACCAGTAGGAGGAGGCGCTAATAAGGAAGCAATTCACGTGACAAACCGGCGCACTACTCGACGTGGTCCGAGGGAGGAGTAGAGTGGACGCCAGCGTTGCCATGCCAATTTCCAGGTACCAGGTTTCGCCTTCCTTAAAGGGAAACGAGCCCGTGGTTTAGCGAGGAGCGAGAGCCCATACATAACAGGCCGGCTGTAGCACACAAATGCGAAGGTCCAGCAGTGGGCAATACATGGTGCCTACCCCATGTTGCAGGGCAGCAGCAGCACACAGATGAAAAGTCAAAACAGTGGGGGAAAAAAGGGTGCCTACCCCATGTTGCAGGGCGGCAGCAGCACACAGATGCAAAGTTAAAACAGTGGGCAAATACTTCCAAATAGGGGAAATAACCTGTATTGAAAGCACTGACAAAACACCAGGCCAGTGTCCTCTCCAACTTTTGCCAAGTGGCACAAATGGGTAAGGACAAAAAAGGCATTGACGCATATTTTGATGGAACTCCGGGCAAAGAGCAAAGAGCAATGGCCTCAAAAAGCTCTTGCAATAGGAACCTGGGCGCTGAGATATCATGAAAACAACTGTGAGGTCAGACAACTCCAAATTGATCAGGAACGTGTGGCTTTGTTGGTAGCAAATAAGTGTTAAAAAAAATGTACTCTCCGGTCTTAAAACATTAGGGAAGATTTTCCACAGCCCTCTTGTGAGGAATTCGACCCTCCGCATGGTGGGTGTGCGTTCGCTCATAATGGAATACGAACCTCAGAAAAATGTGTGTGGCTAACCCACACACACACATTCCTATGCTCACACCATGACAAACGCATAGACCCATGTCCTCTGGGTGGACACAGCCTAGAGGCAAAGTTCGCCCAGATATTTAGTTGCAATATAACCTATCAAAATACCTTCCCACAATAATTATGTAAATGGGTTAAAAATAGAAAATGTGAATCATTATGACTATCAAGCTATCAAGGAGTTTGGTTCAACAACAAGGGGAATTGGCATTCCAATTTATAAAAAGCAATCTCATCGTGCAAAGACTTTTCGGTGCCTCTTTAAGCTTTTCCAACACATTTGGAGGCTGTGCCATAGATGCAATGGTAGAATATTATAGAGCTTAAAGTCAATCTGCAGTGATATTTATTTATTTATTGTTATTTATTTTATTTATTTTTACAATTATTCACAGTGTGCAAAGATCGTGGGCATCTAGGCGCTAGTTACAAAGTGGTGAAGAAGATCTGGAGGAGGAAAAGCAGGGATCAGGTAAATTTCAGTTGAAGAGGTGTGTCTTGAGGTGCTTTCTGAAGATGTAGGATATTTCGTCTCGCAGGTGGGGTGGGAGTTCGTTCCAAAGTGCAGGTGCCCAGACTGAGAAGCTGGACCCTCCCCGCTCTTGTGCGGTTGAACCTGGGTATGACAAGGCGGTGTTTGTAGAGTGATTTTATGGGCCTTGCCGAGAAATGTTTCTAGATTTGATTTTTTTCGGGCAGGTATTGCAGGGCGTTGTTCAAGAGACAGCTGTGGGTGATGGACAGGATCTTAAAATTGATTCTGTCCTTGACCGGGAGCAAATGGACAGCTTTTCTAGCCTCTGAAAATGTGCACCCACTTACCAATATCCAGTGCCACCCAGAGGTTATTTTTCTGACTTGTTTATAAGTTATGCAAGTTCTTTTCGGAAGTGCCACAACGCAAGGAATTACAGTAGTCAAGTTTAGACCTTATAAGGGCATGGAAAAATTTGAGTCCGTTTTCTGTGAAGAGGAAGAGTTTGCTGGCATTAATGAGCTTGGTGGCTTAGGCAGATGACAAGGCGATGTGGTTGACCTGGAGAGTCATAGTCAGTGAGCAGTCAAGGTACACACCTAACGTCTTGATGGAGATAACAACGGGGAAGTTATGGCCATCAATTATGAAGGTTTTGTAGGCCTGCAGTAGTTTTGCCAAGTGGATATGAGGCCCTATGAGGAGAAGCTCTGTTTTATCATCATTGAGGAATAGGTTATGTGTGGCCATCCAGGCTTGGATGGTTTTGTAGAGAGTTAATTCTGAGAGTGTCCTTGGAGTGGTTGCCGGTGAGGGGGATGCGAATGTGAGTGTCATCGGCATACTTCGTGTAAGAGATGCCAAGAGAGACAAGGGGTTTCAACAAAGATTTTGTGAACACGTTGTAGAGTGTGGGGGACACACAGAATCCTTGGAGTACACAGCATGATGTAGGCATGGAATTGGCAGTGGCCTCCCCTCCAAAGACTTGTAAGGATCTGTCAGCTAGGAAGGAAGCCAACTAGTTGGTGGCCTCCAAGGATAAGTGAGCAGAGGAGATGTGGGCATGACCCCGGGATCTTGTGTTCTATGAGGTTGAATACAGCTGAGAGGTTGAGCAGTAGGAGTAGTGAGAGGGCCCCCCGGCTGTTGGTATGATCAACCTGTTTTTTTCTGATGGTGGCTGGTGGAGAGATGGGGTTTTATAATTCACAGAGGATGGAGAAGAGTTCACGTGAGCTGGTGGTCACATTGGTGATTCTCTTATTGTAGATGACTGCTTTGGAGCTAAGGCTCAAATCTTTGTAGTGGAGGGACATCTTGGTGAGGTGGGTTTTATTGGCATGGTAGGGTCTTTTTGAAGCTTGTGTGGCACAGAGATCAGGGTTGAACCAGGAGTTGAGATGCATAGGATTCTTAGTTTTGCAGGCTTTGAGGGGGGGCAAGGAGATCCACTGTCTCGCATAGTAAGGCATTGTAATTTTCGAACGGGGATGTGGTGTCCTCTGTGGAGGGGAGAGGTTGGTTGAGAAGGGAGGTGATTTTATTGCAGGTCAAATTGTGTGTGCTGCGGGCCAGGGAGGTGGGTGGTCCCAATGCAGTTTTAGCATGTTTGGAGTCCATGGGAATGGTGAGGGAGATGGTGTGGTGGTCCGACCAAGGGCATGGTCAGTTGGAGAGGATGAAGGGTGTACTTTTGTGGTCCACAATCCAGTTGAGGAAGCGGCCAAGGGAGTGTGTAGGCTCTGTGATTTGTTTAGTGCAGCCTAAGACTGCCAAAGACGTGGCTAGGGCAGTTGCCTCTGTGTCAGAGGGGTCAATGAACCTATGGTTAACGTCACCTAATACTAAGAGTTGTGTAGTGGGCTTGAGGTTAGATGAAATTAGCTGAATGAGGTCATCCTCGAAAGTAGTGATAGGGGCTGGTGGGTGATAAATGAGATGGATGGTCAGAACGGTGTTGTGTGAGCATTTTAGTTTTGCTGCAAGGGCTTCACAGTTGGGTTGAGGGGTAGAGATGAGGGTGTGCAATGCAAGACAAGACAGTCCTTGTAGATAATGACTACAACGCCGTCTATTTTGGGTGACCTGTCACATTGGAACATGACAATTCCTGTAGGGATAGCGATGGATAGAGCTGGGCCAGTGGTGGGGGTGAGCCAAGTTTCAGTCGAGGCTAGGATGTCCAAGTTGTCTAAGGTAGTGAGGTCAAGAATTGCATGGGCAGTTACGGACCTGGAATTGAGGAGGGTGCATCAAAGAAGAGTTTTTATGGGTGGCAGGGTGGATGCAAGGGCATCTGTAGATTGCTTGGGGTCGCATAGCAAGACCCCCCATGGGGAAGAAGGAACTGATGGTGGTACATTGCAGGGGGGGTGCAGTATTGGAGGTTGGCATTGCAGAGGTCAGTCCCTGGTGGAAGTGCAGGAAAGGTGGGAGTGGTGAGTTGTGAATGCATGTGCTTCATGCATTTTTCTCTGTGACTGGGGATGGGTTTTAGGTCAGCATGGTGGTTGTATGGCTGCAGGTGCGCAGCTAGGTGGAGAACTACTGTCTGTGGGCCCATCAGTCACACTGGGGGTGACCTGTTTGTTGAATCTAGGGTGATTCTTAGTGGAGAGGCAGAGTGGTGCGTTACAGTGGTAGGCAGAGCTTTGGGGCCATTATAATTAAGAAATATTACCTGAGAAGGGGGCTTTAATCTAAGTTCCAGGGCATTACCAGGATCGGTAATAACCCCCTGTACGGGTAAAATTGCTATTAGTACTCCGGCACGTTGTACCATGGTACTAATAGTGTATTTTCAAAGTTCGAAACAATAACATTACTGTTTCGCAATTTTCAAAAAATTAACAACTAGATAACCGGCATGGATCGGGGAGAAGGGAACTACACGTAGTCCCTTCTCCTTTTCCATGGTGGCCATTTCCGGGTCAGTGATGTGCCGAGAACATTAGTGTTCCCAGCATCAGAGAGGGACCAGGCCCTGCAAGGTACGTAGGGCAGGCGTGGGGGTGGATAGAAGGTGTGGAAAAAGGGGGTGAGGGTAAGGGAAAGAGGGCACGGGCAGCTATGACTTACCTGTGATCTGGTGGGGGAAGATGGCAGCCTTCCTCTCTGAGGAGGCTCTGAGTGAGGGCTGTACTGTGTGGTTAAGCCCCCGTTCTGAGCCTCCTCATTGGGTGGGAGGCCCAAGCCACGCCCCCGCCAAGTACTAATATTGATTAATTGCCATCAAGTGAAAATACATTCCAGAAAAAAGTTATTAGTATTACCTATTGGTACCCATAGTACAGCAGTTGGAATGGAGGTAGGCCAAATTGGGATTGATTATTATGCACAATTTAAGACGGGCAACCAATGGCACAGAATATTTTGGCACTGCCATGCAGAATGTCCTTGTAGGTTACCATGCCAAACTTGGGCAAGGTTTATGCATGTTAAGAATCTATTGGTTTAGATTTCTATTTGGATAACCCGGAAATGACGGTCTGCACAGATTTAAGAAAGATACAATAATCCTATAGGGGCTGGGTACTGATGAACTCTTTGAGGAAGGATGATAGCAAGATTACCAATAGAAAATACATCAGAATTAAATGAGAACAAGGATTTGAACAATATCTGTCATGGATTACATTACAAGTAGTAAAGATTCTATATATCCTCCCTTTGAATTGTTCACTAGAACTTGGCCTGGTCATGTGTCCTTTCGTTGTCCAATGTGTAAAGCAGAGAAAGAGGAGGATGTTCTATTCTATTGCCGAGTATTAGTTGACATTAGACGCACATGGCTGGTTCCAGTTCTTAAAGCCAATATTGTTACTACTGTGATACAAGCCTTAAGTTTCTGCAAGATACCTGAATGAGTTTTAAGAGTGTTATGTCTCACATTTTTTAACTAGGGTTTGGGTTCAATGTACACATTTGATAAATTAATAGTTTTAAGGGATATGTGTTATTTATGCCTTCCAATTTATATGATTATGTTGTATGCAACTGTTTTAAATTCTCATCTCGTTCTGTGTACTGTGCTTCTATGATCTGTAACTGATTTAAAACAAATAATCAATCAATTAATTATAACAAAAACTAAACATTCTAAAGAGGCGAAGAGAATGAAGTGACCACAGCCCTTCAGGTACACCCTTCCAGTCCATATAGCATTAAGCCAAGATGGCTGCCTGTTTTTTAAAGCCACCCGTTTTCAGTCCTGAACTATCCAGTCTCAAGTCCAATCAGAGTTTGAGATGGGATTGCCTGACAGCGGCAGTCTAAAATTGGGCAGGGACTTGGGCTGGGGGCTATATAAGAGAAACTGTGTTCTCAGTCAGGATGAAGGGTAGTTTAAGTATCACAACACAATCCACAAAAGTGACAGCAACATCAGTATTGGTAGCATGAACCATTTAACAATACATCAAATGAGAGCACTTATACATATTACATTTGCTACATTCCTCAAGCTTCAGAACCCACTCCCCACAGGTATGTGGGTTACATTTACCCACCCAGCAGAATTCCCCTCCATCACCAATCTGCACTTCAGCAGTCACTGGCAAAATGTCTGCGCTGGCTCTGCAGAGCCCCATTCCCTTGCATCAAAACAGCGTTTTGCAGCTACAAAATGATGGCTGTGCTGTCTTTGCCAAGCACATATGGGCCAACATGGAACATGGAAAACCCTGAGAAATGCTGCCAGTGTGTTCCTTATGTGCACCAAAGAAAAGAATTGAAAAGCAGCGCTGCTGTGCTGCTAGCTCAGAATTTCCCATTGAAAAAGGAAATATTTTACATTTAAAATGACTGCACCCGGATGCTCTTGTCCACCGGGTTCAACAGTACACAGTTGGTTCCAGTGAGACCCAGCTATGTCCAGCCATATTCAGGTTGTGCTTCAGCAAAAGAAAGCACTTCTCATTGAATGACAGGCTGCGTCAGGCAAGATATGTGAAATAACAAAGAAACTTCACTCTCAGCCGTATGGAAAAACGCTTGACATTTTGCTACAAAATATCACAGATAAACTCTTCAAAAGAAGCCCTGTCTCTCTGTGCTTATGTTAGTGTAAGTGGACCTTTGCCATGAATAGATTGCTGTGTGAGAGAAATTGACTAGGGCTGCAAATAATGTTTAGAATATAGATGGAAGAGAAAACCGCATTGGAAGTGACAGCAAAAGGAAAATTCACCACGTGTAAAAAGGGTTTCTTTTTGCAAATAAGAAAATGACTGTTTAAAAGTAAATTTTTGAGTTAAGGCCCTCTGCTTACCTAGAAATGTAAGGGGAGGTTTTGTTTGGAAACACATATAGGATGTTTTATTTCAACAGACTTACTTCTGATTCAGAAAAAAAATAAGTAAATAAATAAGTGCATTTACTGTGGAAGCCACAGAACCAGTTACCTGCCCTGGCTTCAAAGGACATTTGCTTTCTGGGAACAGGATTTGCCTTCCCCAAAGGGCCAGCCCCTTTGAAACTATGAATAGACCAAGGGGGAGAATGTAACATGCCCATCAGACTTTCTGGCCTTCTGCAGCCAAGAGACAAAGGATTTCCAGGACATTTAGGTGCGACTTTGTGATCAGTACCACCCCTCAACTTCAACTGGGGAGCCTCAAAGCAAACTCCAGAGCAACCTTGGAAGTTATGCCCTTATTTGGGAGACAATGCTGGCCATTTGTGGCAAAAGACTGTTTTGAATGAATAAACTTTACGGC
This sequence comes from Ambystoma mexicanum, assembly GCF_040938575.1. NCBI lineage: Eukaryota > Metazoa > Chordata > Amphibia > Caudata > Ambystomatidae > Ambystoma > Ambystoma mexicanum. Next base: position 1,000,356,097 of record NC_090928.1, read on the forward strand.
TTTATTTCTGCAACCAGACAATGCAGTAATGCGAGAGTTTAACAGTTTAAACATGGTTTTGAGGGCATTAAAACAAGATATTGTGGCTTTCCCTAGCATGTATGGGACACAAACGGTAGAATAATGTCATTCATGGGAAAAGTGTTCTTGGGATAACTGCGAAATGTAATGCAAACATGTTCTGTGATGATAGGTACACCTGTATAAAATTGTGGAACTGTAAGTGTAATATATACCACCGAAAAGGATGAAAGATTATTAGGATGAAACAATGTCGTACAGACCTGGGAGTTGGACTGCTATGCTCTGTATGAAATATGTCAATTGTCTATGTGATTTGCAAGAGTGCCACAACTGAAATAAATGTGCAATTCAGGTCAGAACTGATTTTTGGCAAATGTAACTGTGGGATGGCTCTGTCCCTCATAAAAACACACCCCATAAAACGGAGTTCCCTCCTTCAGCCCAATCTGATTCTAGGAAGGAGGCAACATACATAGGCTGACCTATACAGTTGTTAGAGGCATGTCCAGCCTAATCCTGCCCCAACAATAAATCCTGTGATGCCATCTGCCTTATAAAAGGGGGAAGCACACAGAGACAAAGGGCACTCTCTTCTGAATTTTCCAGCTCCTGCGTAGCCATATATTCCATATTCATCCTGCCAGACTTAAGATTCCTAATTCCACTGCCAGACTCCAGATTCCTGATTCCACTGCCAGGCCAAAGCATAGCTGACCCTGTCCAGGCAGGACCATTGATACAGAAAACGAAACCCCATAACAAAATCCCACTAACTCAGGGAGAAAGGGGGAAAAGCTGTGGTACCGTTTTTGAGAGTATCCTGTGTCCAGACCGGCTCATGCCCCACTACCTGTATGCCAGCTGTACCCTCCAGTGACCAGACAGGCCCAACTGTTTCCTTCTAGGAGAGCACTGCCGAAATGACCAGTGACTAGATATTTCCTTGGTGTCCAGAAACCCGGTTGGCTGTCAAAAATCCCAAACTGAAGTGCTGATGTATCACCCCATCCCATAGCAACACATATAATACCCCATATTGATACATTGTCTTTGTTCCACTCTCTAAGTAATCCCATCAATACCCTGATAACCTGTTTAAAACTGTCAGAATTCTCTGTGCATCCTGTCTTTGATTTCCTAGTGTTACCGCCTTTCCTCCACTCATTTTTGTCATGTGTAAGTCCTTAGTAATATTTTGATTAAATAAATTAATTCTCCCTAAAAAGAGGCACTTTGCCTGAAGGGTTACAACTGCAGCATAACTTTTCTATTCACGGGTGGCTTTCCTCTTTTCTAGCCACAAAATCTAGTTTAAGTGAAACCTGTCCTTTCCTTTCCAAACCGATTTTATCTGTTAACTGCTTTTATTTTAAAAATCGGATTTACTTTCCCCTTGAGAATCTCATCCTGTTATTATGTTAGAGTCACTCTTTCACTTGCATATTATCCCTGTGATGTGCTTCTGTCATTCAGCATACAAACTGCATTCCAATTTTGTCTATTTCACCCATTTTTCAAACCGTTTTGACATTTAAACACGTGAAAGTAAGAAAGTGAAATTTCTATGTGTGTGATTTTGGCAGCACTGAGTTGTCACTTCAAAGTTGATTTTTGAACTGTATGCCCTTTGTTGGTACCTTGCCTGGTAGTTGCTAGTGTTCCTACATCTCTAATACTGTTATAACTCATATTTACCTAATTATTTCGAATGCACATGTAAATTAATTATTTACCAATTTGGAGTGTTATTTATACAATTGCAAAGGTTCTAATTCTAGTGCCCGCCTAGTGTACCTGACTCCTTGCTGCTCCTTTCTATCCACTCAAAATCCAATAGGGGTTTGAGGGAGCATTGCAGGGGGAAATCTTAACTTGGGTGCTATCTACCCGAACAGTAAAATTGCTCCCATTCATTTGTGCTTTGGATATGTTATAGTAGGTCAAACTAAGTGTATTTCATCATTTTGCTTGTAATTTTCACCCCATTGGTGAATGCTGTCCAATATTAAATGTGTGTTATTTTCTTGAATTTAAAATAAATAAATATCATATTATCACCCACCGGCCTGGTTCATGGTCCATTGTGACCCGGGGTATTTGTAAAAGGGGGTGTGAGATGGGTTGGGTGCCAGCTCAATCCAAATTCTAGCAAATACAGAAAAAGTATTTTAATTGTGCACTACCTCCTAGGCTAAGGACTAACAGGTACAAAGAGTTATCACCATTAGTCATACTTTGTCCAGAGTTTGTGTTTCATGGTTAGTCATCTTTAGAGTGTCATTGAGACACATATTGCCAACACTCCTTCTATTTATCTCTGGGCCAATTGTGCGCACTCTGCAGATTACAAACATCGGACTCCATCTCATTAATGTTAATTATGTGTTTAGCTCATTTGCTGAAATTAGGTGCTCTCTGGGTCATCCATTTCAAGTAGATCCTACTCCCTGCTATCAACAATGCAAATATGATAAACTGTGTGCTCAAGATGTTAACGCCACAAATAGACCTAATAAGCATCCTTTTAGTGATAGAGGTATCAGTAACTCAATCATTTCTCTTAGGGTATCATATTTAATTGTGATGGTGTTTAATAAAGCCAATTTGCATACATATAATGTACTAACCACAATTAAGGGTTAAGGGAAATAGTTTGAGCCTAAGCACAAACATGTTGTGAGTGTTCTTGATCTAAATCAAGCAGAATGTATTTAGTTCCATGTGTTCTGCCATTATCCTAGCCTCCTGTATTCTCTTGTACATCTTAAAAATCAGACCGGCAGTGATTTCTAGGTCAAAATCTACTTGTTACTTGTGGGCCGGAGAAATCCAGCCAGATACTTTTAGTAGTTGCGATCATCATGCAGGATTTTACTGTTATGAATGGAGCCTTTGTAATCAGCACCTGAATCACCCTAAACGTAGAAAACCTCCCATCTATCATCAGGTCTACTCATGTCCTAATTCCAGAAAATTCCCACGCGCTACATAAAGCTGGGCCGAACATTGTATCCAAACCTTGGGACCTTCATATGTGTAATTGGAGTGAAAATAAGAAATTGTTCATCAGTTTTCCAATCATCTATCAGGCCCAGTGGGTGTTCTCCACCGGGCTAAACCCCAAGCACAGCCCCTCACAGACACAGTGACAGATGTGGTCAAAGAGACTGGGTCATTCAGAGCTTCCCTGGATTCACTGGCAGCACAATACTTACTGGTTTAAACCAATGTGTCACACAATAGGCCTGGCACACCAGATAGTAACAATAAAACCTGGGATAGCCATCCCACCCCACAAATATGGTTTCTAAAGGAAATCCCAGTGTAGCCTGTGTTTGTCCTCCCTGCCCTCCAAAAAATGACTTAGACAACAGAGCTTTCATTTGTTGAAGAAACAGGGAGGATGATACATTGCTTCTACTTTGAAGAAAAGAGCAGAACTAGAGTGTAAGACAGGGTGAGAAGATGCACAAGAAGCATTGCCATAATTCCTGTAAGATGAAAAACAAAATTGCTGCAAGAGTTTGTTGAAAATGATGCCAATGTTATTACCTAAGTACCATACTACTAAACCATTGTTCTTCAAACTGTGGGTATGTCGCCCTACGGGCATGGGGAGGGTTCATAAGATGTCCAGTGTATGGGTACAGGGCTCTTTTAAAAGGGATTATGGTGACTGTTTTTGCTAAACAAGTTGTCTTCAAACTGTCCTCCAGGGCATGTCTAGTGGGTGGGTGTGAGAAACTTCAAAAAGGACAGAGGGTGTGTTATGACCTAGCGCGGAGCAGGGCGTATGTTGCAGCAAGAATAAGCGGACGCAGACCTCTGGATAAACATCGGTCTTTATTGCTATCCAACTTCCAACTGCCCTTCACTTCCCGCCCCCCTCATACGTCACTTCCCCTTCCTCCCGCACCCCTTGTCCCTCCCGCCCCCGTCGTCATGGGAACGTCAACGTGACATCTCCCCCCTTTTTAAACAGTTACCAAACTCTTCGCAACAGGCGGCGGTCTGGTGAGTCTCTAGTCCATTTCCTCGATCCATCGCTGAGGTTTGTTCCGGACTCACTGTGGCCGTACCGGACTGGGTCTTGGTGGTGTTCCAGCTCCAGCGTTTCCCTGTCCTTCGTCCTGGTCTGACTCATCCGAGTCCCACTGTTCCCCGAGTTAGGGGTCATCAGATTCATAGTCTAGGGGAGCCTGTACTCTCCCACTCAGGCGGCGAGTTCCTGGCTGTGGGAGTTCTTTGAAGTGGGACGAGCTGTAATCATGGACCCTTTCTTTTGTGTTACCAGAAGGGGTTCTTCACAGACCGCAGCCGTGTGCTTGTGGGTTGTCGGTTGACACACGGCCACGACATCTCCTACCGCTATCTGAGAAGTCTTTGCCCGCCTGCGGGTATCAGCATACTCCTTCATTCGGGCCTTGGCTGCTTCATCTCGCTCTCTGATTTCCGGGTCTAGGACGGGACGTGGGCTGATTGCTTCAGCTTGACGAAGGCGTGTTTGCCTGTTTTGCCCAAACATTAGTTCAGCAGGGGTCTTCCCCGTCGTGCTGTGAGGCGTCCCTCTGTAGTCCCTCATGAGCTGGTTCAACACCTGCTCATATGGCTGCCCTGTTAGGCGTGCAACCTTTAGAGCTCGTTTGAGGTTTGCCATAAATCGCTCAATCATCCCGTTGGCTTGGGGCCACAAGGGTGTAATTTTCCTGTGATGGAATCCGTTGTACTCTGCGAATTGGGCAAACTGGTGTCCACAGAAGGGGGCCCTGTTATCTGCTTGAGTACCTTTGGTACCGCATATGCCAAGAACATGTGGTCGAGAGCTGGTATGACATGATGAGCAGCCATGGATGATATTAGCCGCACGTCAGGGTATCGTGAGTACTCATCCATTACGGCTAGGACATATTTTCCTCCTTCTATGGGCCCAAAGAAGTCGGCCGCAACAGCCTCCCATATATTCTGCGGGAGCTCTGACATGAGCAGTGGTTCTGGGTGCCGATTGGGTGTGATGAGGCTGCAAGTGGGGCACGCCCTTACGGCAGTCTCTACTAGGGTGTCCATGTGGGGGAACCATACCTTTTGGCGGAGCATGCGTTTGGTGGATACCATGCCCCTGTGGGTTTCGTGGGCTAGATCAATGACCTACGTCCTCATGGCTTCAGGGATCACTAGTTTGCAGTCCTTTAGGAGTAGGTGGTCTTCCGATACTGCCAGTTCGTCTTTCACTAGCAGTAGTCGTTCCACGTCCTCTCTTACTTGGCCTCCTGCGACTTTCCCCTTTTCTTTGGCTCTTCGCCACTGTCCGGATTCTAGTCCTTCGCAGATGATGCAACAGGCTGGGTCATTCTCTGTCTCCCTGGTGAGTTCCTCCATGTTGACTAATTCGGGCGTGGTCTGGTGGACGAGGTATCTCAGGTATCTGTCAGCCACTGATGGTTCTGGCACGCTCTCCCCCTGTGGTCTTCTCGACAAGAAGTCGGCTGGATTCTCACCTTTTCCAGGCCTATGGATGATGTCGAAAGCATAATCTTGTAGTCTTAACCCCCACCGGGCGATTCGCGGAGGCATTTTGGCTTGGGTATTGCCATACAGAAACAGCGGGGCTTGATTGTCCGTGATGACTTGAAAGGGTTTCCCATATAGAAATAGATGTAAATGCTTGCACGCCCAGACGACGGAGAGACCCTCTTTCTCTGCCTGCGAGTAGGCCTGCTCAGTGGTGAACAGGCTGTGGCTGGCGTAGGCCACTATGTGTTTCTGTGAGGGGTCCAATGGATTGAGTTGTGCCAGGATGGCCCCCAAGCCCACGGGGCTGGCGTCGACCGTTAACTCAGTCTTTCGGTTGGGATCATAATATGACATGTTTTCCGCCTTCGCGACTCTTTCTCTTATTAGTTCGAAGGCCTTCTGACAATTGCTAGTCCATTCAAATTTTTCAACCTGATGGGTTAGTTTCCTTAGCGGTTCACTGACCGATGCAAAGTCACGAATATAGCGATTGCAGTAGCTGGCCAGGCCCAGAAAGGATCGAAGTTCAGATATGTTAGTTGGGGCAGAGGTGTCGTTTAAGGCCGCAATCTTGTCCGGATCTGGGGTCATTCCCGATTCTGAGAATACATGACCGAAGAATTTTAGCGTGGTCTTGCGAAATTCACACTTCTCCTTGTTTAAAGTGAGATTGGCATGGTGTAGGGCCTTGATGTTGTAGAGTATTTGTATCAAACCCATATCAGCAGCCGCTTTAAAGCTCAGGACACAGCCACTATGGGCCTCATTCCGAGTACGGCGCTAACCAATGGCGCTATTAACGCCTTGGTTGACGCCGTAGCCGGACCTGCAGCGCCTTGGTGGATGGCAGAATTACCGCCCCATTCCAAGGTTGGCGGGGCGGTAATTCCCCAATCCCCATTTACCCTTCCCCATTCCCATTCTTGCCCCATAGGGCATAATGGGAGTGGGGAAGGCGTTAATTACGCCACCGTAAATTACGGTGGCGTAATTAACATCAAGGTCCCTTAGCGCCATGGTTTTTAACACCTGCTAAAAGCAGGTGTTAAAACCTCCATGGCGCAAAGGGAACTCGGAGTATGGCGGTAAGGGATTACCGCCACCGCTCTCGTTAGCGGTGGCCGCTATCCCTTACCGCCATACTCGGAATGAGGCCCTATCTGTCCCTGTGGCCAGAACGTGGATCGGGACTCTCATTTCCTGCCCTTTATAGTGGCAGAGCCCGCTGAACTGTCCTAGGCACCTCAAAGGTGTCTTGACTCCGTAGGCATATATGTCAACCGTGGCTGGATGGAGTTTTGGCTTCTGGGGGAGTTCAGGGTATATCTCAAGTTGACAGTGGCCCTGGTGTCTATCAGGAATTCTGTTGGTCTTTCTTGTAGTTTTATGATGAATTTTGGGCTGTGGGCCTCGCCGTGGGGTTGCCTAGCGGAATAGACGTATGCCTTCTTCCTCTGGTCATTTCCGGATGAACTTGGGTTAGAGTCGGTAGGTGATTGTTCTACCAGGTATCTTACACGTCGCCTCGACCTGCGTTCGGGACGTGCGCACATTACAAACCTCCTTCTGTCTCTCCTTTTCTGTCGGTCATCTCCAGAATCTCTCTGGTCACCCGCGGGTTAATTCTGGGTGCTGGGAGTACTTGGGGCTGGGTTGGCATTGGATGACCCCCCACATCGACTTCTCCTGCGAGAGGCATTGTCTTTGAGCCGGTCTTTCCCTCAGTCTTGGAACAGCCTACACACTGCCTTGCAGTGTCCTTCCTCGCCGCATGAGGTGCAGCGTTGTCCGACTGCGGGGCATGTTCCTTCATGTGGGTACTCAAACCCGCCTTTATAACAAAAGAGTTCCTCTGACTTCTTCTCCTGCTGCAGTCTGTTTACGTTCTCTCCAGCAGTCGTGTTCCCAAAGCTTTCCACTTGGGAGTCAATGGCTCTTTCCACTCTTGCTAACGCTAGGATTTCCTCCAATGTGCAGGATTTCTGGAGGAGCTTCCTGCGGAAGGCTTGTGATTCACAATCTGATATGATTTGGGACCTCAGGGCCTCGGTATTCGAGTAGTTAGCGAAATGGCAGTATTTTAGCTTGGTGCGCAATCTCATGACATATGCGTCCATTGTCTCTCCTTTTGCCTGTTTGATGCTGTGAAATAAGTGTCTTTCATAGTCGACAATCGTGTGCGGTGCGAATTAGGCTGCCAGCGCGTCTTTGAGGTCTTGAATTGAGTCTATGGAGTCTTGGGGCATTTCGTCGATGATGTCACGCGTGGCAGAGCCTACAGCTAGCTTCAGGAGGCACACTTGCCTTGCGTCTGCAACTGGTCCCGTGGCTCCGATGTATAAATCAAAGTCCCTGATCCATTTGGTCCATCTGGGACCCATGTTACTAGTGTCTGTTACATCAAAAGCACCTGGCATTTGAGCTGCTAGTGTGTCCGGTAGCTGGTATGGTATGTGATCTTGAGTTGGTGCTGTTGGCGCTGGGGGCCCATTTCCTTGAGCCTGCGCTCCTTGACCATCATCTTGACCTGACATTGTGACAGGAAGAGTGTTCCTTTGCTGGATCTGTGTCGTCGTTGATCTCACTTTTAGATGGCCGCCGCTGGGGCACGAGCACCATCCACTGTGGTTGCAGGGCATGGTTGGGGTCTCCTGTGGGCTGTGACACCGACGTTGGATGGCCGCCTAACGAGGCACGAGCACCATCTGAGGGTCCGCCCCTTTCCGGCTAATCACATCACCATGTGCTGTAGTACTTGATCCTGGGCCCCTGCATGTGCTTCTTCCTAGAGTGTACACATGTGCTTTGCAGTCTCTTTTAATTGCAATGTTCTTGGAGGGTTTGCCTCTCCGTAAGCCCCACGTGCTTTGTGTGTGTGACTTTCCCCTCCCTGCAGTCTTGGAGTTGTGGGCACTCTTCCTCCTGACAACACATGTGCACCGGGCGAAGCGCCTGCTGCGTGTTGCGCTGCGTTCCTCTGCTGAAAGCACGTGAGCGCCGATCGCCGTACCTGCTCTGTGTTGCGTAGTGTCCTCCTGCTGGGTGCGTATCCCCACGCTGTCCTTCACCGATTGCGGGCGGGGCCTCTGGATCCACACCCTACATTCACCGCCGCGGCCTGTGCTGGGTGCAGGGGCCGACTCGGAGGGGCCTCGCCTCCGAGCGCTCAGCCATTGTTGCGTGGTCGTTGTGGGCGGACCGGAGTGCTCTTACCAAAAGGGCCACTCGGCTCACACAGTCGCCCTCGTCGCCATTGTTATGACCTGGCGCTGAGCAGGGCGCATGTCGCAGCAAGAATAGGCAGACGCAGAGCTCTGGATAAACATCCGTCTTTATTGCTATCCAACTTCCAACTGCCCTCCACTTCCTGCCCCCCTCCTACGTCACTTCCCCTTCCTCCCGCACCCCTTGTCCCTCCTGCCCTCATCTTCATGGGAACGTCAACGTGACAGGGTGGATGTGTTCAATAGGAAATAAATAGGTCTAACATTTGGTGAAGCCCTGACACCATTATATTCACTGAAGGAGGGCATAAAATGTTTAAAATCCATGTAATAAACAGTATAAATAAAATAAACACAAGAACGTCCTAAGGGAAACACAGGTGCTCAAGTTAATAATACAATATTGTACCCCCATTAGTACAATAAAGAACTATTGTAATTAGTAAAAGTATAAACTATTCACACCTTCAAGTCATCAGTGAAACCACCAAGAAAAGCACCTTACCATGTGATTTTAACGAATCCACAAATAACGAAAATGTTTATAAAAACATTAAAATAATGAATAAATGCTGCCTTATTTGTTTTTCACTTTGGGGGGTGCCCCCAAGCTACCCCTCCACACCCCTTTTAATCCCTTGCCCCACCCCCATATAGACTTTAAACATTTGAAATGTTTTCGTTATTTACGGTTCGTTATAAAAGTGTTTCTTTATTGTAAATTCGTTGAAATCCCTGTATACCCTTACTATGACTGCAGAGGAGGCAGGACTATACCATCAATGAGCCACAACCCTCGGAGACCCTGAAAACCCCAACACCACTGTCAGCGGCCAAGGCTGGGTTAAAAACCCAAGAAAGACAGCAGCTGCTGTGACCCTCCACACAGTACAGGACATGGAGGGGGACAGTGAAAAAACGGGGATCAATATGGTCCCACTGCAACAGCATGTGGCTTAGTAGGTTTTTGAAGGTCATCGAGCATGCATCACCACAAAATGAAGAAAGCAAAAATACATTTCCCAGGCATCCTTTGTGCTGGAACTACAGTGCGTGGGCCACCTTGGACTCAGTCACACATGAGTTCCTTGCTTGCCCTAGAAATGGTACACTGACAGGCAGCATTTCCCCGAGCTTTAGACTAGGCATTAATGTGTGGGGTAACACGCGGAAGACCATCAGCTGCTCAATATCCATAAGTAAGTACTGGTGCTTGCTGTGTCTGACCTGCCTGGCTCTGCGGTGTACCATCTTCTGGCCTGCAGGCGTCCGGGTCATATGACAGATCACTTATTTATGATATCCTTTATACACACCTAAGGGCATTGTTAATCCTGTTCGCTCATGTGAGTTATAGGTCCATATTGTGACGCTGCTGCCTGCTATCAGCTATGGCCTAGCCATTTCATTTGATTTGTTTTCTTAACATTCTATTTCATTTCACGCTTCGGATATGCTGCAAGGCATATCTCAATGTTCTGGTCGGACTACTTTTCCTTTGTCATTACATACTAGTACTAGTGAGTCTACTAATCTACTTTATCCTCCTTTATCTTCTATTAACTCTCTTGTGCTATCTATCAGTCTTTGGAATGTTCGCTCTGCGTGTCATGAATCTCATTCTATTCTTGATATTTAGTTCCATGTTTACGTCTCACTGAAGCATGGATCTCCCCCAACAATACTGTTACTCCTTTTTCTTTTCTTACTTCCTCTAATAGTTTTACACACTCCCATTGTGATCATCGAAAGGGGGGCAGCAGTGTCTTTCTCTTTAATTCTTTAATTTTTCATGATTTCTTGCTCCCTCAATCCCACTTCCTTCCATCTCTTCATTTGAAAATTATTTTGCTCATTTTTCTCATTTACACTCAATTTTCTTTATTTTTGTTATTGATTTAGCTGAAATTAATCAACTTCTCAATAAATTTAATAGATGATAAAACTATCACATTGAATAATTGATACACCTAACACATTACATATGTATAAAATCAAACAAACCAAGCCTTGCTTCATAATTTCTTGTGACCAGGCCTAGCACGGTATATGTGGTTGTCTGTTCAAATACTTAAAACAAATATATACAATCATAGACATGATCAAAGTGCAAATCAACAACAATTTTATTATAAACAACAAGCTCCAATTTCGCAGTCAGTTGGTAAAATGCAGTGTGTATAGCCTGAAGATATTTTGTTTTATGGATGTTTTAACAGTTCAGACAGTACCTTATTGGGAGAATCATCCCACACAGCATTAGATTATTTCAGAAATCTTGATTGCTATTTAAAACATGGCTTACGTATCTGACCCAGGACACTTCTCCAGCTCATTTCGTCCTTGTAGATCTAATGTTCTGAAAAAATTACAGATGGCAATCCGAATGCCAATTGATTCTGTAGACAAGATCATTGGCCACCTGATTCAGTCAACATGTTTCCAAATTAGGTTAGATGCTTAGTGAAGTGCATTGCTCTCAATTGAATTATGAGATGTTCCATCGTTTATTTTGCTGCAGAGTCCTTGCAGAAATGACAAAGATTCTGTTGCATACTGATGACTTTTCATACAGCTAGCAGATCTCGTGTGGGCCACTGGTTCAATTGTAGGCGCATTATAGAATTCCGAATGAATGGTGAAGGTGATCTAAAGAGATATGGTTCCATAGTTCTGAACTTTCTTTCATCAAAACATTTGTTGCTGAAGTGTTTATAGTTGAGGCATTGGGCCTCATTACAAGTATGGAGGTAGCCATGCCGCTTTTAGTGGCATGGCTACCCCCATACCGGGTACCGAGTCCGGGTTCCTGGAATGGGGAATTACTGGGCCATTCCGACCTTGGAAGGCCCGGTAATTCCCTTTCCCGGGACCCGGACCCGGTACATCCCCATTCCCATTTGAGCCCCCATAGGGCTCAATGGGAATGGGGAGGGTGCTAACAATGAGCCTGTTAATGACGGGCCCGTTGTTAGCATCCTGGTCTGCTAGCGGGTCCTGCTAAGGATGCCTGGTTTTACCAGACGTCCTTAGCGGGACCCGCAAGCAACCTCGTAATGAGGCGGTAGAGGGTTAACGGCACCGGCAGCTCTACCGGAACCGTTGACCCTCTACTGCCTGGGTCGTAATGAAGCCCATAATCTTCTGGTCTCTATCCAATCTGATAGATAGATTTTACATTTCGGTCTATCAGGATTGGTTATAAGAACTTCTGCAGACACATCTGCATTCGCTAAAATTCGAAAGATGTTATATGTCCATTTTTTAGCGAAAAAGATATTATATGTCCATTTTTGAGCGATTGAGTGTTGAGAAAAAAACATGTACATTAATAAGGTTCTAAGTACAATGTTCACATTAGTCGAGAATAATCATTTTTGAAATAGGGCGCATAAGCGCCTAATATATAATGAAGTTAGCGAAATCAGCCCCAGCTCATATCGCAGCCAAGGTCCTGGGACAGATTGAGGGAGATGGAGAACTTGCCGCCAGAATTTGGCCTCTAAATTGTTGAAGGAGGCTATTGGCATTATAGATTTTGCCTCTAGTCTATACAAGAGCGTGGGAGTGACTTTCTGGATCCAAAACGTTAGGGCCGAATTAATAGAAAATGTCCCATATTTGTGAAGGATCAATCTAGTCTTCGATATGGCTGTTGCCAGTTTACGCTGTATTAATTCCCACTGTGTGTTAAGTTGGGGTGCTCCAATGATTATTATCCCCAGATACATGTATTGGGGATGACTTCCAATTTAACATTCTTGATGTTCCAGTTCATCCTATTTCTATTAGAATTACCAGGGGAATAAGTGACAATCTGAGTTTTTGAAATATTAATTATAAGCTAATTTTGATCCAAATACAAGTGAGTGCCGTTAACAGTTTCTGTAGGCCTATTGGCGTTTTTGAGACCAGAACTAAATCATCCGCATACCATAATGCTTGAATGGGTATATTATTCATTTTTGGAAAGTCTGAGCAGATGTGTATGAAGATATGCTTTATATCCTGGATAGAAAAGTTGAAGAGAGCTGAAGCTAATATGCATCCTTGCTCTAGCCCTCTCGCTGTTGAAATGGATGGTGATAACAGTTCTGTCATAGTGAGTCTGACGTGAATTGAAGTCTCTGCATGTATGCCATGTATGATATTGCATAAGGTAGGTGGACACTCAGATTTTAATAATTTTGACATTAGTTTGACTCTAGACACTGAGTCAAACACAGAATGCAAATCAATAAAAGCAAAGAATATTGGTTGTTTTATCGAATGAGCTTGTTCTTTAAGAGCATGAAACATAAGCAGATTGATCATCGTCCCCAGGCATGCCACAAAATCCGTTTGATTTGGGTCACAATGTTGGTATGTTTGGGTCCATTCATTAAAATCCCTTAACACCACCCTCGTGAATATCTTCCCTGGTGCGTAAAGTAACACGATCGGTCAGTTGTTGGTAGCTAGAGAGCAGTCGCCTTTCTAAAAAATCGGAACGATCAATGATGTGCGCAATGAAATTGGGAGAATGGTTGTCTTTAAGATATTTTGAAAAATGTTGTTCAATATGATCACCATTGTCTTTGATGTACTTTGAATATGAAGTTATTCATGCCCTGCTTCACGGGACTTTGAGGCTTTTGGGATCAGTTCTTCAATGATCTGCACGTTGTAATCTAACGTCCATGAATGTGGGGCTTGCTGAACATACTTAAATTCATCAAAATATTTATCAGCATACAGTTCTGTGAAATGAGCTAACCATTGAGTTTCTGGGACACTATTAATTTGCGCGGTTATTTGTTTATGTGGGATGCAATTATTAAGTAAGTCCAAGGTTTGCGCAGAACTTTTATTAGTGAGGGTCATTAAGAAAGTTTCACCATCACGTTTGTGGGATATTTTGACCCACTCAGATGTGCCTTGCTACATCACTTTGCTGCATTGGTGCAAGAAACAGCAAAATGGCCACGCTGACTCCTGTGCGCGCCAAGAACTCGAAACTGTGTTTTTGTAACAACCAGAAAATGGCTGCACTGCCCTGCCAACACCTATTTCAGGTGGGGTCGAACAGAGTACTCCCTGCAGGAATATGCCAGTGTGCTTGGCAATATTAAACATGGAGTGAAGTGAAAGAGACAGCTTTACTTTGATGGAAAACCCAAAATGTCTCTTTAAAACGTCACTTTTTCAACCTTCAAAGTGCTGTTTGGTGCTAAATCCATCATTTCCCATGAACCACTGTAATTAAAAAAGGCCCTGCAATGCTCAGCGTCATCTATTGTGGCTCAGAGGAACCGGGCCTCATTTGAATGACAGCTCCTGTCAAAAGTACCTTTGGAAAAGCAACCAGGGATTTTGTTTTTCATTTTACACAGGAAACGCGGCTACAACTTTGCAAGTGTATCTAAAGAATCAGCTGTAAGAGAAAGACTCTAAACAGATGCCTGATACATGTATCCATGCTGCAAACAACTCCAGCACTCAAGGAAAGAACTAGAGCTGTACAAAGTGTATATTTTCTGCAGATGAAAACCAAATTTAAAGACATAAATTAAATGTGCTTTTTCCTCACTGAAGAGCAAAATCGCCTATTTAAGAGTACATTGTTGTGTAAAGGCCTGATTACTTAGAAATGTAAAAGGATTTGTTACTGATAGAAATACACCTATACACTGTTCAATTCCATAGGTTTAAAGTCAAGATTTAAAATGAGAAAATAAAAGCTAAACCGAGAATAAGTTGGCAAACTATTTTTTTAAAAAACTTGTTCTGCGAGTGCTAGCCCTGAGAAAGGGTGACACCTCATAAACGGCTGGCACAGGAAAGGCTAATTGCTAGCTTGGAGGCTTTGAATACCCAGGACAAAGGGACTTCCCAAGTCATCATCAGACATTCGTCTTTGCTCCAGGCTGAGACGATAGCAGGCTAAGACTCTCACCTTTCAAGTGGGAGGGGCAGTAAACTTAAGTCAAGAGAGAGGCCCCTCATCCTGCTTCAAAGGAATTGACATTTGCTTGCAGTTGGAGAAAATAAAAAAAAACTGATAAGTGACAATTGACTTCCTGTTGGTTTTAAAAAGCCTATTTTGTAACTGAAATTTCAAGACATTTAACTTTGCAGCAAGCATGAGGAAAACAATGAAAGTTGGTAGTTTTAAATCTAATCTTATGCATTTTCTGTGAAGACTTGGTAGAACTCACTACTGCATAAGGAACAGAAGTTGTAAGGAATGACAGATTGTGGGAAAGTATTAATATTGCGCACATAGCATTTTGTACACACATCCAAGGTGTAAAGGCACATCTATGTACAAGATTGGGAAATTTTAGGCCAAATCTTTCATGGGTAAAATTGCCAAAATGTAGCAGAAAGGCTTAACATAGTCCCACAGACTTGGGGTTTGGATTGAAATATGACCCACAAAATATGTAACCTGTGTATCTGATTTTCTCAGAGGTTATCACTGTATAAATATGTATTTGTGGTAAAATTAGATTTTGGTTCTAGGAGCTAGGGGAGGTTTCTAGACATTGTAAAAGTAACACCATAAACATGACATCATTTTCTGTGAAACTATGCTCTTGCCCAATCCTAGCATTATGGGTGTGGACAGTAAGCCTGCCCCAGCCATATACTTTAGTGATGTCATTTGGCATGATAAATAAGGGAACCTGATAACACACACTGATTCCTGACTTTTTCCTGAATTCCTGTGTGGCGTCCTGTTCCTGATTTCTTCATCCTACTTGATAGAGATTCCAGATTTCATTGCAAAGCCAAGGCCTATGCATTGCTGAACTCTTTTCGGCTAGGCCTCAAATCCTAAAAATCCCAAAAACCCAAGGGAAGCATCCTGATCCAGTCTGGCTTGCTACTGCTAGATGCAGGCCTGCTGCAAACTCGCCATCGCACTGATCTCCAGTCTCCAGTAACCAGAAGGGCCAGTCCAGTGCAGTCCAGTGCAGTCCAGGGACCAGAATGGCCCAGATGATCCTGTCCCAGATTTGCCAAGCTATCCTTGGTTAGACCCGATCCGTGTGATGACCAGAACCCTTGACGGTCCAAAATCCGAAATGAAAGTGGACTGTAAGTATTAATAGGAATCATGGTGTTGAAGTCATGAATCAACTCCAGAGCTTACTTTGTCCCTCCTTGCTATTCTAGCTGGAATGCTCTAGTCTAGAGTAAAACTATAGTAAATATTTTCTTGTCCAAACAGAGTTTCTTTTCTGTTTTCACTACCCAATTCTTCTAAAAACACCTCTCATTCAACATTGAATATCTTCATCAGTTTAATAGTTAGAGACCTCATTTCAACTCTGGAGTGTACCTAAGACCTATAGCTACATCCCAAACCAAAAACCGTTTGGTTAATTTTAGGCGAGAATCAGCATTTTTTGCAAGGTTTTACATGTGTGATTTTTGGTCTAAATTAGTGTCAACCTTCCATTCAGATTAAAAGTGTTTACTTTTGCTCACACTATTACTCATGATTGTTAGAATCTTTACAATGTTGCTCCCATAGAGATTTGTACTGATTTAAGAATTTCTGCACACATTAATTGTTTTACACAGCCATTTCCATATGTCATTTTAAAAGTGTAAGATTTAAAATCCATTTTTCTCTCTTGTTTGGAGAGGGAAGGTTGGATTTGAATTCTGTCTTCCATTCCTTATTCCTGATTACCTATTGCTTCCTTATATCTATTTAGAATTGTTTGTTTGTAGGTTGAGGAATATTGCAGGGGGAAATCTTAACTTAAATGCCATCTTTCCGAACAAGCCAAAAGTGTTCTTTTCTCTAGTGTTTTATATTTTGTGTTGATAAATAGTTATGATAAATAGTTAATTTAAGTGCATTACATACCTTCCTATTTGTTATTGTCAGCACATTGGTGATTGCTGCTCCCGATTAAAAAATATATGTTTGATTTGAATTTTAAATAAATAAATAAATAAATATTACCTTTACCAACCAGCCTCATTCCTGTGGCCTGGGGTATTTGGAAAGGGGTGTGATATGAGTGGTATATCACTCAAAATGTTGAACCTTTAGACATAATAAAATAAGCATTTCAGCTGTGCGCTGCATACTAGGCTGAGACCAGGGTGTATGGGGCTCGTGCCGTGATTTGAGTTTGAGTTACCACCCATGACAGTCTAGCACAGCAGATTAACCTGCAGGGTAGAGACACTTTGCTTAGTTGGTGTACTGTGCTACACTGTACAATTGCCTCCCAAAACAAATACTCCAAAGCCAGGCCTGTCTGTAAAGGTAAAAGTAAATCAACCCCGAAATAATTAATAAAGAAATTGATGCAAAAGCGAATCATTGAGACCAGTAAGGCCTTGATAGAGTAAGAAAAGGCTCAGATATTTGCTTATCACCAGGAAATAGGGGCTGAAAAAGGAAAGGTAGAGAGGGACAGAGCAACCCCTGATCATCACATAAGGACCCCTATACTCAAAGATTCTAACGCCTTAAATACCATGAACTCTGACAGCTTCATGTCTACTGGCTCATATGAACCAGGGGCCATGGGGATGATAGAATTCAATAGGGTTGGTAAGATGGGACTGACAGATCAGCGCCCCCCAGAAATTGATGGACGGGCGTCCCTGTAAAGATCCCCAAAGATTAGGGCTAATATCTCTGACCAAAAAAGAC
Source organism: Ambystoma mexicanum (assembly GCF_040938575.1). NCBI lineage: Eukaryota > Metazoa > Chordata > Amphibia > Caudata > Ambystomatidae > Ambystoma > Ambystoma mexicanum. The sequence goes on from NC_090928.1 coordinate 1,000,373,521, forward strand.
TCATTGAGGGGAGAGTCAGGGAACTGGATCCACAAAACTACCGGCTTCCAAAAGATCAGTTTGTAAAATTTGGTGGGGAACTCCAGGAAAGAAAGCCCAAAAAGAGTATCCTGAAGACCTCTACCCAGTTAGGGCAGTGGGGGGGTTACTCCGCCAAACCGGGGAGCAGGGGAGAATCAGAAGACTCTTCAGGAATAAGGAAACTAGGACCCAACATTCTGCAAGCCCTTCTCAAGCTCGCAGAATCAGGGAGTGCCTAGAGGATCAAGACGCCACCTACAGTAGCAGTGCCTCTGAGTCTGAGGACGAGTGGACTCAGGTGACTAAAACCAAAAAGGCAAACAAAATTAAGAGAGCTATGCAAAAAGATCCCCTTACCCAGATCAAGGCCATTAGCAGTGCTATAACTCCATATCCATAATTGACCACCCAGCTTACCCAGAATGCCCATTACCTTTAGGAGAAAGAAGGTAGATTCTATGCCTCCGTCCAAGTGCAAGGGCAATGTGCAATTCCATCACTGGTGGACACTGGATCCCAATCCACTCCTCTGTCAAGGAGGACCTTTGAACAGCTAAATTCAGGAAGGGGGGAGGGAAACTAGCCTGATTCCTGGTCCACTGTGACCTTGGGAGTATTTTGAGGTGGGTGTGATATGAATGGTATATCACTCAGAATATTCAACCTATAGACATAATAAGTAAGTATTTCATCCGTGCTTTATATGCTCGGTGAGACCCGGTTGTATTGCCTGATGGAAATCCTTAACACCAGGACCCTGAGATTTACTCTCCAGTTGGGACCGGGCTTGGCAATAACTGGGATCAAAATTAATCTCGAGTCGGTTGAGGGTGTGACTGCCCATCTAAAAGGGGGAAGGAACACCTCACTTGACCCAACAATTGTGTTATATGTTTTTATCACCTCTAGAAATCCTGATCATACAATTGCTAAGCAGAAGCTGTTTGGAGCGGGGGATTTCCAGGCCCCATACCCATAGGTACACTGACTCTACAGCGGGTAGGGTCTGTTCTTTTGGGAGTTTCTTGAATAATACTTTGCTGATGAAGCTTTCTTCGCTATTTAAGTCCACTCGGGAGAGGACAGACTCCTTCCCGTCATTTAACTGAATCGGGAGGAAGAGCTGTTCACCCCTCTTCAGAATGCCAGCTAAGTTTTGTGCTGGTTTGATATCAATTTTGGCTATGGAATTGTGATTTTCTGATTGTGAATTAGAATATAATTTCAATGTATCTCCTTCCGGTGTGGAATGCCACTTGAGACTAGAAGGGAGGTTGATTTGCAGAAATGGAGAGGAGTTCCCATCACCAGTTTGTTGTACCACAGCTATGATGGTAATGTCGGGTATGTCATTGTTTTGAAGGCAGAACTTAATTTGGTCCGGTTTTTGTTCAATCATGTGGCATGTGCCATTTAGACTAACATGGTTGACACTCTGTTTTAATTTGATTGGCCTGTGAGTCTGGGTCCAGAGTACCTTATTCACGCAATCTATTAGGGAGACAACCTACAGAGGATATCATTCCCTAATGGACAGGGGGTTCCCTCTGGCGCCACGACTATGACCCGGTGCTTCATCTTGTGTCGCCCAATTTTAATTTCCAGCTCTCCAGACCCTTGAACAGGAATTTCCTTCCCGTCATAGTTCTGGAGTTTTCCAGGAAGAGGGGTGAGAGGGATCTGGTATCTCTCCCCCCTTCCTGAATTCAGCTGATAAAAGGCTCTCTTTGACAGAAGTGTGGCTTGGGATCCAGTGTCCACCAGTACCAAAAATGTACATTGCCCTTGTACTTGGACCGGGGCATAAAATCTTCCCTCCTTCTCCTCAAGGGGGCAAAGATAATGTGCATTTTGGGCCAGTTGGGGAGTTAATTTCTTGACTCTTGATTCTTACACAGGGGTAGTTTGGGCAGGATTCTGTGTGAGCGCTTGGGGATCTGTAAGAAAAATATGGCAGTTGGATATCGGGGGAGTTTTGAGCTCCTGGGCTGCCCCCCCCTTTTGGAGGCAGTCCCCAGAATATTTGTGGGCAGTGTGGTTTTCCAAGCAATCATTCTGGGGTTCAATGAGGGGCTGTTTTAACTCAGTCCCCACATTTACCCAGTCTTTATTAGGATCTCTCGGGACCCATTTTTCTTTGGGAGGAATTCCCCCATCCCTGAAGGAGAAGATCCTTTTCCCAGAGTCCTCTGATGAACCCTCTCCATCAAACTGGAGGACACTAACATCCTGCACAAAAAGGGTCTTTTTATGTCCTTTATTTCTTCTACCCGCCCTCTGTTCCTTAGGTTGCAGACTTTCGGGGGCAGGAGATTCGGGTTCCGGTTCCTAAGTTTCGAGGGGCTTTTCACAAGTGGGGAAGGAGGCTTCCTCTGAGGCTTTGCACCCCCTTCCCCTGTGCCTCCTCCTTTGGAACCAGTGGGTTCTCGGGGTTCTCTCCCCGTCATTGCTCTGGAGTACCAGACCCTTGGTTTGTGGAGTTCTGGGCCGCCATGTTCATATGAGGGTTCTGCTGAGCCCTCAACATGGGACCCAGATCCTGGGTCCTGGGACAAGTTCTGGACCTGGCTCTCCAGTTGGGCCACCCGCTCTGGCTAGTACGGGGGTCTCTGGTCCATCCTAGGTGGATCACAGGAAGGGTAACTGTCTCTTCTCCCATAATACCCTTGTTTGGGATAGTTCTGGTAAGCCTCCACCCTTGGCCTCTCCTCTCCCGTATTGGGCTGTCTGGGATCAGAAAAGTTGGAAAAGAAAGGAGGGTTGTTTTGTGGGTTGAAGTTTTGCGGGTACCGGGGGAAAGAAGCTCAACCCGGCATTTGGGGGATTACTGCCCTCCTGGGGAAAGTTAGGAGGGAAGTTTCCTGGGGCGTTGCCTACCTGATTGGATCCCCCCCCTTCGGCTGGGGGAGTCCACACATACCCCACAATGGATTTGTTGCCCTTGTAACAGGGGCTAATATAATCAGGGGAGTCAGGGGTCCCATTTCTGGGATTACCTCCCTGACTACCTGTTTGGGATTGGCCCGAGGGCCTTCTGATTCTTTGGTTAGAAGATGGATTCTGTACAGGAATATTTGTAGGCCCCCTCATCCCCAGATCTAAAATGGGGCAACCTTCACCTCCGCCACCTTAGCAGCAGCAGGGGTGTTGGCTGGTTTGGGGTTTTTATTTGTATTTTTGTTCTCTACAGGTTTCTGCACTTCATAAATACAGGTCACCTGTTCAATGACCCAGTCCAGTGATCTCTTCTCGTGAAAGTCCCACACCAGCTGGGTCAGGATGTATTTAGGGAGAGCATGAAAGAAGGTGTTAATGAACTCCATGCTGTCTGTGCACACCCTCCTGATAGTCTGTGCAAAGGCACATTTTAGATCTTGTACAAATTCTTGTTGGGCCTGATCTTCCCCACACTCCAGATTGTAGGCTGCCTTGTGGGCCTCTTGGGGGTTCCTATGAACATAAAAATGTTTTAAGATGGCCTCCCTATAGGTGGACCATCTTGAGTGGTTCTGATCCTCCAGCCCCGCAAAGAAGCAGGGGTACTCAGTGGAAAATGTCCATTTTACATATTGGATGCAACTTTGACTATCTTTCAGATGAAAAGTATCCATCATCTGTTCGTATAACTCAAGGTGCTCCCAGACTGATTACTTGGCATTTTTGTGATAGGGAGTTATAACACTCCCAATGGCCTTGATCTGTTCAGGGGATCTTTTTGTAGAGCCCTGTTAATTTTGTTGGCCTTTTTGGTCTTAGTCACCCGAGTGCACTCATCCTCTGACTCAGAGGCACTACTGCAGGAGGTGGCTATCTGATCCTCTAGGCTCTCCCTGTTTCTGCGAGCTTGAGAAGGGCTTGCAGAATGTGGGGGCCTAGTTTCCTGATGCCTATGGCACTCAGAAGAGTCTTCTGACTCTCTCCTATGCTCCCAGGATTGGCAGAGCACACCCCCCCACTGCCCTAGCTGGGAAGAGGTATTTAGGATACTCTTTTTGGGTTTGATTTCCTGGAGTTCCCCACCAAATTTGACAAACTGATCCTTTGTTAGGCGGTATTTTTTGGGATCCAGTTCACTGACCCTCCCCTCACAGGAGTCTTCCTGATCAGAGAGGCTAGCCATAACATTTGGGGATCTGTACAGAGACGCTGTCCATCAATTTCTGGGAGGCGCTGATCTGTCAGTCCCATGTTGCCAATTCTGCTGAAGTCTATCATCCCCATGGCCCTTGGTTCATATGAGCCAGTGGACATGAAGGCGGAAGAGTTCATGGTACTGAAGGGGTTAGAGTCCCTGATTACAGGGGTCCTGATGTTATGCTCAGGGGTTTCTCTGTCCCTCCCTACCTCTTCTCTTTCAGCCCCTATTCCCTGGTGACATGCCAAAATCTGACTTTTTTGCTCCTCTATTAAGGCCTTACTGGTCTCAATGATTTGTTCTTGCATGGCTATCTGTTTGTGGAGCCTATCGTTCTTTTCACAGAGAGCCTTATTGTCTCTCTGTGCTTCCTGTCTGGTTTGGAAATACTTGGCCAATTTCTGTTGTAGGAGACTCACCTCCTGAGTTTTATCTTTATTGGTCTGGGTTTTCTTTTCCAGAGCATCCTCCACCCACATGGTGTGCTCTAGTAGCTTCTCATATTCTGTTTTAACTTCACTAAGCTCCTGGAGGGCCAGCATTCTTTCCTCTAGCTTGGTTTTTAATTGGCTTACTTCCTGGCGTAAGGCGTCCCTCTCCTGACTTAGGATGCCCCTCTGTGAAGCCAGATTGTCCCTTTGTTTTTTAAATGCATTGGACTTCTGACGCTCCTCATCAAATTCTGCTTGAGATTCTAGATCTTTAATAATTAATTTATTGTTTTCTCCTTTTAATTTGTCTATCTGGTCCTGTATGATAACCACCTGTTCTGTGCAGACTCTATTAAAAGTTAATTGATGTTCCAGCTTCTGTTGACTCTGTTGTAAAGAGTGAACCCTTTCCTGACACTCCTCTTTCAGGGTCTGTATTTGGGTGTCTTGCTTTGCATTCCTTTGCTGTAGGAGAGCCAGATCTTCCTTTAGTTTTGTTAGATACTGCCTAGCCTGTTTCTGATTCTTGGCTCTTCTGTAGCCTTTGCCCTGCAGAGTCTGGATCAGTTTGGATTTTCTCTAGCGTTTCCATCTGCTTCTTTGCCAGAACTATGTTTTCTGCATGCTTTTCCTGTTTCACCCCTATGTGGAGGTATAGGTAGGCCGCTATTCTGGCAATTTTTGTCTCCTCCTCTTTTACTTTTGAACCCATGTAGAGATCGCTAAGAGCTTGGTGTAATGGGCCCTTGTCCGGCCATGTATCTAGGTCCATGGCAGTAACCTGTCCTTTGATTTCTGGTAGCCAGATCTGCTAATTCTGTTCTGGCCACTCACCCCTGACAAACAGTTTGTGCAGGAGGTTCTCCCTAGCGATACTGATTTCTACTGGGGTGACCATTTTAGAAATCTCAATTTCCTTATGACTTATTTTAGGGTGAATTTACTTTTACTTTTTACAAACAGGCCTGATTTTGGAATATTTATTTTGAGAGGTGCTTGTATAGTGTAGCACAGAACACCAACCCAGCAAGGCGTCTGTACCATGCAGGCTAGTATGCTGTGTTAGACTACCACGGGTGGTAACTCGAACTCAAAATCATGGCACAAGCCCACAAAATCTGTTAAGAATTTCAATCAGGCAATACAACCGGGTCTCGCCTCGCATGTAAAGCACAGATGAAATACTTATTTATTATGTCAATAGGTTCAATATTCTGAGTGATATACCACTCATATCACACTCATCTCAAAATACCACCCAGGTCACAGTGGACCAGGAATCAGGCTAATTTGTAAAGGTAAATATTTATTTATTTATTAAAATTAAAATCACACATACATTTTAATATATATAGATATAGGGCAGTAATCACCAATGTGGTGACAGTACAAATCAGAAAATAAGTATAGCAATTGAATTCACTTTGAAGCAACATAGAAGATAAAACACAGGGAAAAGAACAGTTTTGGTTTGTGAAAAGATAGTGCTTGGGTTAATATTTCCCCCTGCAAAGTTCTTAATTCACAAATGGCCAATTCTACACAGATGTAAGTAAGCAGCAGGTATTTAGGAATGAAGAACAGAGTACAGTGTTTGAATATAACCTTCCCTCTCCAAACAAGAGAGAAACAGTTTTTGGAACTTTGACACTTATAAAATGGGCAGTTGGAAATGGCTTTGTGAACAAAGACAAATGTGCAAAAATCCTTACATTGATAGAAATTCTTATGAGAGTAACACTAAACAAGTCCTTACAAACATGAGCTACAAGATGAGCAACAGAACACACTTTAAATCTGAAAGGAAGTTAAGAAACACTTTGAATGGGGAAAAAGACACGTGTACAACTTTTGCAAAAATGCGAATTCGCATTTCAAAATTTCACTATGCAATTTTTTATAAGAATGGGTCAAATATACTGTTCCACAATGCGGTTTTCTAGTTGTGAATGTAGCTACGTGTCAAGGTTTAAGTGAGAGTTGTAATTACGTTTCTATCTATAAAATTGAAGAAGTTATGGAAGTTTTAGTGAGAGGCGTTTTTGCAAAATATAGAACAGAGAAAAGTAGAAATTGGGTTTTGAAAATGACAGATTGGTTTTATTACACTATACTAAGGACTATGAAAAAGAGAATGCCACCCGTGAATCTCCACACTTACGCACGGCCAATTGAAACTCTTCACGTATGATACTCTGGTTTCCGTTCTGTATGGGAATTACTTTATTTAATCCAAATCATTAACGGGTTATGGTTTAATGAAACAAATGAGAAAAGAAATCAGTGCAAGAATGGTTCTGACAAGGTTAGGGTTCTGAAGTTAAAGATGGGATGCGTTGAGATTGGGATAGGACAATGCAATATATACTATAGGTTACTTTCATTCCTGTTGATACGTACAGTCCACTGTATTTTAATTGGACTGTCAGGGTTCTGGTCATCATGGGTCAGGTCTACCAGCAGCAGGGCACTTCTGGAGGGACCGGTCAGCTGGGCGGTTCTGGTCAATTGGACTGCACCTCAGATTGGATTAGATTGGATTGGCCCTTCTGGTCACTGGACAAAGTAGATTAACGGGATGGTGAGTTCAGTAGGCAAGCATGAATGGTAGCAAGCCAGACTGGATCAGAATGAATTCCTGAAGTTAATTTGGGATGGTTCCCGATTTGGCCCTAGCTGAAAAGAGTTCAGCAAGTGCTGGGCCTTGTTTTTTAAAAAAAATAAGTCTGGAATCAGGACAAGATGAAAAGTTCTGGACAGGATGAAGAAGTCAGGAACAAAGCGCTGCGCGGAAATCAGGAGGTAGTCAGGAATCAGTGTGTGTCTATGTGTGGTGAAGTTCCTACATTTATCATGCCAAGTGACATCACACATTTTATGGTAGGGTAGAATTTCAAACCACACCCCCACGGCTGTGAGTGGTGAAAGGCACTTGCCTTGTTCTGGTTGAAAGTCAGAAAAGAGCTATCATCTTTATGATGTGTTTTGGGAATTCCCACATTGATTTGAACCACAATTTAACTTTTGCACAAATGCACATTTCTATAAGTATGCCCCCTAATAAAATCTGACACATACATTATATATTTCGCGAGTCATCCTTAAGTCCAATTCCCATCTCTGTGAGAGCTGTTTTTGTTGTTCTGTGAAATGTTGTCAATTTTAATCATAACGGTTTGGCCTAAAAATTTCTAATTCAATACATATCTGGGTGATGACCCCAAGAACATGGGTATACAATATCATATTTGCAGCATCAACAGTTTTGCCACAATTATTCTTTTCCTGTAACTTTGGTCCCTTATGTAGTACAGTGTTCACTAATGTCTCCACAGAAAGAACATAACATTAGATTTATAACTACCAATTTTTATATTTGTCCTCCTTCATGGGGCAAAGTTAAAGGTTTTCAAAAGTTAATCACAAATAGGGATTTTTAAACAACAGATTGCTTTGAGCAGTTTTCTTTTCTCTCCTTTCAACAAACAACAGCTGTCAAATCCCTTTGATCAGGGTGGGGTGTCCTCTTACTTGAGAGGGAAGCTCCCGGCTCCTCCCCTGTAGGGATCAGTAGGCGGCCTGCCATTGTCCTTGGCTGGGCCCCAGACGAATGCCTAATCAGTTCATTGTTGTCAATATGCGAGAACCTCCAGCATCAATTAAGCCTTCCTATAGCAGCAAGGTGCTAACATGAAGTGTCATCTTTCCCAAGCTGGGCACTGTCAAGTCAGAATTAATTATTTAAGACTGTGTTTTCACTTGAAGTTACCTACATCTTCATTAAAACAGAGAAAATTAACACACTTCATAGTTAGATTTTGACATTTAAGAATTAGGCCTTTCCTCAAAAAACATACTTTTAGGGCAGGCGATTTATTTGCACTTCTTCATGGAAAAAGCACATTTAAACTGAGTCCTTTACATCAGAGTTTCCTTTGCAGCATACACATCTATTCAGCACCATTTCTGTCCTTGAGTGCTGGAAATTGTCTGCAGTCTGGAAATAAGTATTCAGCCTTTGCTTGGAGTTTTCTCTGCCCAGCTGAAATTATGTTGCCACTTTTAGCTGCTTTTGTCTTGTGTAACTAAAAACAAACTGTTGCTGGACTGGTTTTTCATGAATACATTTCTTAGCTGCTGTCAGTCAGTGAGGCCCGGTTTTCTCCGAGCCACCTGGAGAATCTGTGATTTCAGTACACTTTTAATTTTAATGGTTCGCTTGGAAAATGACTGAATTTAGCACCAAACAGCATTTTGAAGGTTGCAATTGGTTGGGGAAGCCGCATTTTAAATGGCATTTTTGGTTTTTAGCCCACTTCTGTGGCCTTGCTTCATGTTACATGTAACAGAACCCACTGGCATTCTCCTGCAGTGAGTTCTGTTTTTACACCAACTGTGTGTGGCAGGGGTGTGCAGCCTTTTGTGATGGTAAACTATGCACAGATTTGCAGATTTTTAAGTGCACTGGGTTTAGCACATCTATTTTTGGCTGTTTCTTTCCCCATTGACAAAGGGGTGCAGTGGGGTGCATCTGCATGGGTAAAAATATCCCACACTGGCAATCCTAAAGAAAGCCTTCTGGTCAGCCCCCATGCTATGGTAGGAAATGGAAGTTCAGAAATGGAGGAGAGGTCACCATCCCAGGCCTCACCTACAGAATCCACAACCCCAAGGGTGATTTGACAGAAGAAAGGTGGGTCCACTTCAATCAGCTAGAGAGTTGCCACCCCGGCACACTTTGCGGCAAATAGAGGAGCCTACAGAAAACCCAGTGGGGGATACTTTTGAAGCATAGAAATAGTTCAATGTTCACTGAATGCATGTATATCCCACTGCTGAAATGCAGATTCGAGGACAGAAAGTGGAAAAATTGTCATAACCGGTTTGTGTTCTCTTTTATAGATTTGCACTAATTGCACCGGCATTGCCAAGGAGGACCTCCTCGGGGATCCGGAAGGAGAAACCCAAGGAAATCCGGAGTATCGCTCCACACCAGAAAAGAAAACCTGAGAGAAGGCTGGGGTTATCAATCCACATTCCAAACAGAGGCAATGAGGAGAGCGTGTCACATAATTCGCTGATGGAAGAAGGACTCATACCCGACTGGACCTGCTTTTCAAGAAAAAAAAATCCCACTTGCCCCACTCCCCCACGGCTGGAAGTCCAGATGAAGTTGGGGAGGGGGTAAATCTGTGGGATATTTTGACCCACTCAGATGTGCCTTGCTACATCACTTTGTTGAATTGGTGCAAGAAACAGTAAAGTAGCCGCGCTGACTTCTGTGTGCGCCAAGATCTCAAAACTGCATTTTTGTAACAACCAGAAAATGGCTGCACTGCCCTGCCAAAACATATTTCAGGTGGGGTGGAACAGAGTACTCCCTGCAGGAATGTGCCAGTGTGCTCGGCAACATTAAACATGGAGTGAAGTGAAAGAGGCAACTTTAATTTGCTGGAAAACCCAAAATGTCTCTTTAAAATGTCACTTTGTCAACCTTCAAAGTGGTGTTTGGCGCTAAATCCATAATTTCTCATGAACCACTGTGATTAAAAAGGCCCTGCAACGCCCATGATCAGAGGAACCGGGCCTCATTTGAATGACAGCTCCTGTCAAAAGTATCTTTGGAAAAGCAACCAGGGACTTTGTTTTTCATTTTACACAGGAAACGCAGCTAAAACTTTGTAAGTGTATCTAAAGAATCAGCTGTTAGAGAAAGACTCTAAACAGATGCCTGATACATGTATCCATGCTGCAAACAACTCCGGCACTCTAGGAAAGAACTAGAGCTGTACAAAGTGTATATTTGCTGCAGATGAAAACTGAATTTAAAAAAATAAGTTAAATGTGCTTTTTCGTGACTGAACAGAAAAATCACCTATTTAAAAGTACATTGTTGTGTAAAGGCCTGATTACTTAGAAATGTAAAAGGATTTGTTACTGATAGAAATACACCTATAAACTGTTTTAATTCCATAGGTTTAAAGTCAAGATTTAAAATGAGAAAATAAAAGCTAAACCCAGGATAAGTTGGCAAACTATATAAAACAAACTTGCTCTGCCAGTGCTAGCCCTGAGAAAGGGTCACACCTCATAAACTGCTGGCACAGGAAAGGCTAATTGCTAGCTTGGAGGCTTTGAATACCCAGGACAAAGGGACTTCCCAAGTCATCATCAGACATTAATCTTTGCTCCATGCTGAGACAATGGCAGGCTAAGACTCTCACCTTTCAAGTGGGAGGGGCAGTAAACTTCTTTCAAGAGAGAGGCCCCTCATCCTGTTTCAAAGGAATTGACATTTGCTTGCAGTTGGGGAAAAGAAAAAAAAACTGATAAGTGACAAAACCTGTTGGTTTTAAAAAGCCTATTTTGTAACCGAACTTTCAAGACATTTAACTTTGTAGCAGGATTGAGGAAAAATATGAAAGTTGGTAGTTTTAAATCTAATTTTATGCTTTTTATGTGAAGACGTGGTGGAACTCACTACTGCATAAGGAACAGAAGTTGTAAAGAATGACAGATTGTGGGGAAAGTATTGATATTGCGCACATAACATTTTGTACACACATTCCAGGGGTAAAGGCACATCTATGTACAAAACTGGGACATTTTAGGCCAAATCTTTCATGGTTAAAAGTGCCAAAATGTAGCAGAAAGGTTAAACCAGGTCCCACAGACTTGGGGTTTGGATTGAAATATGACCCACAAAATATGTAACCTGTGTATTTGATTTTCTCAGAGGTTATCACTGTATAGATATGTATTTGTGGTAAAATTAGATTTTGGTTCTAGGAGCTAGGGGAGGTTTCTAGACATTGTAAAAGTAACCCCATAAACATGACATCCTTTTCTGTGATTCAATCAGCAAAGAGCCAGGTGGAAACTATGCTCTTGCCCAATCCTAGCATTATGGGTGTGGACAGTAAGCCTGCCCCTGCCATATACTTTAGTGATGTCATTTGGCATGATAAATAAGGGAACCTGACAACACACACTGATTCCTGACTTTCTTCCTGAATTCCTGTGTGGTGTCCTGTTCCTGATTTCTTCATCCTACTTGATCCTGATTCCAGATTTTATTGCAAGGCCAAGGCCTATGCATTGCTGAACCCTTTTCAGCTAGGCCTCAAATCCTAAAAATCCCCAAAACCCAAGGGAAGCATCCTGATTCAGTCTGGCTTGCTACTGCTAGATGCAGGCCTGCTGCAAACTCGCCATCCCACTGATCTCCAGGCTCCAGTAACCAGAAGGGCCAGTCCAGTGCAGTCCAGTGGAGTCCGGTGACCAGAACGGCCCAGATGATCCTGTCCTAGATTTGCCCAGCTGTCCTTGGTTACACCCAATCCTAAATTAAAGTGGACTGTAAGTATTAATAGGAATCATAGAAAACTATAGCATACCTTGCCTTGCCTTGTCTCACCCCAATCACTAAACCATCCTATCCTTGCCTTAAGAACTTGTAACATTGTCAGAATCCTTCTTGCCATCCTGTTCTTGATTTATCTTTAAAAGCGCCATTTCTTTAGTCATTTTTATCTTGTGTAAATCCATCCTACTTTGAGTGATCAGACTGGTTCTGCCGGGGCGGGCACTGGGGATTTGGTGTTGAAATCATGAATCAACTCCAGAGCTTACTTTGTCCCTCCTTGGCATTCTAGCCAGAATGCTCTAGTCTAGAGTAAAATTATAGTTAATATTTTCTTCTCCAAACTGATTTTCTTTTCTGTTTTCACTACCCGATTTTTCTAAACATGCCTCTCATTCAACATTGCATATCTCCATCAGTTTAATAGTTAGAGACCACATTTCAACTCTGGGGTGTACCTAAGACCTATAGCTACATCCCAACCCAAACACCGTACTCAAAATCACCCAGTATTTCACCCATTTTTCTTAAAAAACGTTTGGTTAATTTTAGGCGGGAAACCGTGTTTTTTGCAAAGTTTTACATGTGTGATTTTTGTTCTAAATTAGTTTCAACCTTCCATTCAGATTCAAAGTGTTTACTTTTGCTCAAACAATAGCTCATGATTGCTAGCATCTTTCCAATGTTGCTCCCATAAGGATTTTTGCACACATTCATTGTTTTACACATCCATTTCCGAATGTCATTTTAAAAGTGTAAGATTTCAAATACTTTTTCTCTCTTGCTTGGAGAGGGAAGGTAGGATTCAAATTCTGCCTTCCAATTCTTAATCCTGATTACCTGCTGCTTCATTTTATCTATTTAGAATTGTTTGTTTGTAGGTTGAGAAATATTGAAGGGGGAAATCTTAACTTAAATGCCATCTTTCCAAACAAGCCAAAAGTGTTCTTTTGTCTGATATTTCATATTTTGTGTTGCTAAAAAGTGAATTTAAGTGCATTACATACCTTCCTATTTGTTATTGTCACCACATTGGTGATTGCCGCTCCCTATTAAAAAATTATATCTTTGATTTGAATTTTAAATAAATAAATAAATATTACCTTTACCAACCAGCCTGATTCCTGGTCCACTGTGGTCTGGTGTATTTGAGAAGGGGTGTGATATGAGTGGTATATCACTCAAAATATTTAATCTATAGACATAATAAAATAAGCATTTCAGCTGTGCGCTGTATAGTAGACTGAGACCAGGTTGTATTGCATGATTGAAATACTTAACACGTTGAAATATCTTGGCTTTCCATGCCCAGATCCAATTATTGTATATGTATTTGGCATGCTTTTGATCGACGATACAAAGCTTTAGTATGTTCTTTCATTGTTTTCTATAATTTGCTCTTATTTGACGTATGTCCGGATCAAAAGTGTGTTTGTGCTTAAGAACAAGAGGGCCATGGCACTAAAAGCAGTCTTGAAGGGAATTAACATCTCTGGATATGGAACAGAGTTAGTATACGTGTGCTGAATAACAAGTTCATTATTCAAAGAAAGCTACTTGGGTTTGTCCATCGAAAACGTGTATTTGCGTTATTGACAGATAAGATTTGTTCAGACCAGCCAAGATTTTTATGTGGTTCTATGACTTCTCATTGCCAATATAACGCAAGCAATTGATGATCGCTGTAAATTTGGTGTATAACCTCACATTTTACTGCCCTTTAAAAGAGCGCAAAATTCATATAAATATAATCAATGGTGCTGGTCGAACTGCCTCTCTTCCAGGTGTGTTGTGATGGAATATCGCCTGGTAAGGCTCCATTAGCCATTCTGAAATTTCGATCGCTCATTAAATTCTGGCATCTGTTGACATCGGGTTTGTTTTTCTTACCATTTGGTGCTATACAATTTAAGTTCAGGTCTCCGACCACGATGGTATGAAGGATGTCTATTGATTTGGCTGCAACTTCTAATAGAATGGTAAGAGCCTTATAGAAGGCATTGTCAGTGATGCACATTAATCAAGGCTATATTCTGATTGAGAGTAGAGATGCGGACTAGCTGAAGAAAATTGTTGGGAGAAGCCCATGGGTGGAGAGTCAGACCTGAGCTTGTTTTTACTGCTACCAGTTATCCAGAAGTTGGTCTGCCTCTATTGGCAGTCTTTGCAGGAAGCAGTAGGACCATGTGATCATCCCATATTGGTACAGATAGTATCCATGTTTCTTGAAGTGCTATGATGTCAAATTCTTGTATTTGATTATTTGTGGACAGTTGCAAGTGTGTGTGACCGACCACGAGAGTTCCAACTTGCCAATGAGATCGGTTTCTGTGTGGTATTCGCAGATGGTTATGCGTTGTTTGGGCAATTAGAGTCTTCGTAAGTACTGCCCATATTACAACAATACGAACATTGGCATGATGGCATGATGTTTTTTACTGATATTGCTTCTTGATTGTGGTCCTCTGAGTCCAGTGTTTGTCTGTTAATTCTCTCAGGATCTTGTGCTACAGGGAAGCCTAGTTTAAATAGATCCATTTTGGCTTTCCAGATTCCGTTGAGCACGAGACCTGATTTGATCCAGAGCCTCACTATTGACAGATTGTGATCACACAAAAATTCCACCTGGTCGATGTCGCTTGATGAGATGTCTTCTAGGTCGTGGATGTCCCTGAAAATGTTTAATATACTTGAGCGACATAGATCATATTTTGCAAATGGGGCATCACAGCACTTCATAATGAGAATGTGACATATCTGAATTGGTTTTTTAGTGTTATTCCTTTGTGCTCTAGGATCAGCATGCATTTGGTTCTGACTTGGTACTTCATCTTTTCTCCAAGTCCTGTTTACACTGTCCACTCGCCGTATAGTAGGCATATTTGTTTTTGAGCACTTCAGCGACATCTCTGTTGCCGCCAATTGTGTTCCAGGGATATGATGATCAGTTGATGGTTGAGACACTGCTGGCCGCGAGATTGCTCACCGCTTCCACGTTTGAGTGACAAGCAGTTGTTTTGAGACAGTTCGACGACATTTCTGTGGCAACCTTTTGACTCGATGGAATAGGCTTGGCGATTGGTTGTAGATTCAATTTAGGGGGAGCAGACTGACTCATTGCTTCCCCCTGTGTCCTAAATGGAGTAAACATTTTCAAGCACTGTGCAAGATATGCATCAACATCTGCCTTTATCTCTAAGGTGCGTCATTCTAGGTCCAATTGCATGCTGTTGGCTTCTGTATTGTTCACTCCCATCTTCTCCTTGATTATTGATGGCTCACCCCACTGTTTTTCCATGGCACTTAATTCGATAATTTTAATTAGATCATCGAGTGGAGGATGACTCAAGGATACTCCCTGCTGCAAGCAATAGTTGGTACCGTTAGGTCAGATGTCACCAAAAATGTGTCTAGCGTGGGTGCAGTAGCCAATTTATTTGTTGATTTGTGTGAAACTGCTGCTGCTGGTATCAGGTTCTTTTTGGTTGCTGAGATTTGAGAACACGACTGGCTCTTGTATATTTGCTTTTTGTTTTTCTTGGCATCTGCTTTATTTTACACGTCCCCCCTCTTTGGTGATTTTTCTGAGGGGCCCTCTGTATGGCACTCTGTGTGACGATATCGAAAGGATTTCGTCGTAGTTCAAGGCTAATAATCGTGGTGGTTGGCTCAACACTCACCCAAGAATCATTATTAATCTCTACTACAGATCCGTCACCATGTTCCACTGGGCGAATAACATGTGAAAACCCTGGTAACGCTGCTGTGACTACTCCATCCATATTTATTTGATGTAGCAAAGCTCGTTTGTCCGTTTCGTCGATAATGGTGAGTGCTTTCATGCTGGAGCAGGAGTTCTTCTTGGTGTTAGTGAGGTTGGCCATCCATGTGACCAACTGCTGCATTTGAGCTGATTGCAACGGGATCTTTGCTTCAAGTGATGCAAAAAGTGTAAGGAGACTGGTGATTGTGGCATTGACTGATGTCAAAGTTATTTCAATCATGGAAGAATGATCAACATAATTTGTTTGTGTGTTGGGTAAAAGACCTCTACGTGGTGTTGGTTGTGCATACATTACTGACACTGAATATATTGATGAATCCATCAAGCAGCGGGCTGCATAATCAGGAGACCTTGATTCATTGCACATACTTTGCTTGCCAACGCTCGCACGGATTGGTATGTCAGAGAAAAAGCACTCATTTCTGCTGAGTCTGTTCTTGGTAATACGGGCAGGTCATTAGACATTTGTGCCACTTTGAGAGGGGTCTGGGGCACATTCAAAATGGTTATGTCAGATACTATCTGAGTTGTGGGTAATGCGCAGGCCACTAAGGCCACTTCTATGGGGCTTATCGTCACTGTCGCCGTTTGGAATTATTAATAGAGTCTATGAGGGAAAGGGCCAGTGCACATTTTACTGGACATTTATAAAACTTTTCAATACCCAAAGCACAAAATGTATGAATGTCCCGAATTAGGACCGGCGTGCGAGACACCAGCATTAAAGTGATTGATTTCAGCAGTCGGCCATGTTAAAGGTGAATCTCGGAGGAGTGCTAGGGTTATTGGGCTTGTTTGTTTTTAGTGAATAGAATGATTTCAACATGCAGACCAGTTGTTTATCTCAATAGGTCACTACTGAGACTCTAAATCCTGCTAGCCCTCCCAGGCCCTTGCACGTACCTATACCGCATAACCGCTACTCTGCTGCACCGCAGCAAAGCGGCAAAGCAGTACTTTCGGTACTTGCTTAGTGCACGCGCGCTGGTGTGCGCACGCTCACAATAAATAGGTACATCCTTGGAGGGACCGTGGTAACAGTTTTTGGTGATTGTAAATACACCTTTCAAAAGTCTGTTAAAGTTTGTATCGTATAAATCCAATATCCAGTATGCAGGAGACAGAGTAACACGACAAAGCGGTACTTGCTTGGTGCACACTCAATTGCTTTTCTTACTCTTCACTGTCCTGGCCCACTAATGCCCTTTTTAGCTGATTTTGATTCTCTTCTCTCTTCTCTCTTCTTCCACTTTCTTCCCTCTTCATAATTCTTGGCGATTTCAATCTTCACCTTCTTAGTACCCTTGCCTCTATGCCTTTATTTCCTCTTTTTACTTCATTGCCTCTGGCTCAGCTTTCTACCCCTCCGTCTCATATTTCAGGCTCATCACTTGATTTCATTTTTACTTCATTCTCTTCTACCAGACTCTCACCCCTATTCTTTGGCTTCTATTTCTCTTTCACTTTGTGACCACCGATCTTTTAACTCTACTGCCTTGTCTTCTTCCCTATCTTTTATACTTCCCCTCTTTTTTTGAGTGCTTTTATTGGTTAATTAAACCTTATACCAGATATAGACATACATTACAACAATCAAATTAAATATTTTCTGCAGTAGAATAAAATATTCACACTTCATAATTCAACACTATAAAAAAACAATTAAAAGAGCACATTTCATTTGATTTCTATAAAAACATAATATTCATACCAATAATTTTACTCACAGGTTCTAAATTAGACCTCTAATTTGACTTTTTCTAAAAGAGAGTATATTTAGTATTGTGGAATTACCAGCATATATAGTCACCCAGGATATATCAGAAGTGTAGTTAATCATTTCATAACGCATACTGCAGTAACCATTTCTATGTATCTCCATTAATCTATCCCATTCGGATAGAAGATGTCTACAGGGTTTGACTTTTCCTAGAGTCTAGGTTCATACGAGATGTTGTGCCAGGCTCCCCTTCTTGATAACGTGGGTAAAAGGTCCAGTCTTAGCTGCATTACAAATCTCCTGACATTTATGTCAAAGTGGTTCGGAACTGGAAAACTTTTCTTTATATAATTTTCATATTTCCTCAGAGTGCCCAATTTGAATAGATTATCATCACGGTCCCAAATTCCAGCCAATACTTCCTCTCTTGGTGCATTCTCTTCTCTTTCAGCTGATTCTGCTCCTAATTATTTCGATTCTATTCTATGCTCCACACTGGATAATTTTCACCCTTTTCGTCCATTTTCTCCCTCCAAACAACCTTCTTAACCTTGCATTTCTTCTGCACTTCGTCCCCTTAATCCAGCCTTGCATAAGGCTGAATGTCATTGGAAGAAGTCTTCTGCTCTTGCAGACCTACTTACTTTATCTTCTCTTCAATCCACCTATGATTATTCTCTTTTATCTGCTAAGAAACAGTATTGTTCTTCTCTTACTCTTTCTTTTTCTCATCATCCTACATGTCTCTTCCAATTACTAAGCTCTATTCTTTCCCCTTGTCCTCTGGACCCTTCTCTCGCTTCTTCTCTCTTGGCTACAGATTTTTCTGACTTCTTCACTTCTAAACTGAACTCTATCTGTTCATCCTTTCCCTCTACCTCCTCTCCTTCCTCTATTCCTTCTTCTCTCTCTGTTACTTCTCCTTCACTTTCTTCCTTTTCTCTTCTCTCTCATTCTGATACTTCTCTATTCTTCACCAGGGCACACCCTACGGCATCCCCACAGGATCCCATTCCCTCTACCTTGATTCCTTGTATCAATCCTATTTTGATCCCTTATCTTACTCCCCTAATTAATTGTTCACTTGAATCTGTGTCTTGTCCATCTTTCTTTAAACATGCTGTTATCATTCCTATTCTCAAGAAACCTTTACTGGACTCTTTACTTCAATCAAACTTCTGTCCTATTTCTTTGCTTCCATTTCAAGATAAACTTCTTGAGCTAGTAGTATGTACTCAAGTCTCTTCTTTTCTTCATCTTCACTCTCTTCTTCCTCCCTTGCAATCTGGCTTCCGTCCTGCTCATTCCACTGAATCTGCTTTACTACACATTTTCTAAGACTTTACTTTCGGCTAGGGAAAATAAGCAATCTTCTCTCCTTATTCTTCTTGATATTTCTGCTGCTTTCGCCATTGTTGATCATACTATTCTACTCTCTTCTCTTTCAACTCTTGGTTTATCTGAGTCTGTGCTCAGATGTTTTAAATCCTATCTCTCTGACCACAGAAAAATGGCCCTCATTCCGAGTTTGGAGGTAAGTAACGTTCCTTACCGGCATGGCGTAAATAGTGTGTCCGGGCTGTCACCAGTCCGCTAATAGAGGACTATTCCGACTTTGCGGGCACAAGCTTTACGCCATGCCGATAAGGTCATTTGCGCCATGCCATAAGACACCCAAAACGCCCTTAGCGGCATCAATCATAGCACAGATAACACTACCGACATTGTTCAATGCGGCATTAGCGGTGACCCTAAATAGCGGTGACCGCTAATAACGGTCACCGTTATTTACGGTCACCGATATTTACGGTCACCGCTAATAAGCGGAACCGGAAATAGCGTCATCGTACAGGATAGGGAAGGAGCACGGCGGCCATCTTTAAAAACACAATCCATTGCCACCCTCACCACAGAGGACCCCTGTGACTCTGCTGATTTTTGGAAAAGATACACCTCCAACACCACTATGCCCAAGGCCCTGAAGAGGGGAGCTGCCCGCCAGCAGAAAGAAAGGTTCAATAAGGATGAGCTGCAGATGCTGGTAGACACAATGCAGGAGCATGCTGCCATAGTGTTCTCAAGCAACATGAAGAGAGAGGCAGTACTTAAGAAGAAAGAGACCTGGGCACTTGTTGCCCAGAAGGTCAGTGCTGTGGGGAACACCCCACGCACGAATAAAGACTATCGCAAGCGCTGGGACGAGCTGCGACAGAGTGTGAGAAACATCCTCTCGGTGAACCGCAACCATGCCATGGGAACAGGAGGAGGTCCCAGTTGCCCGATCAAGCTCACCCCATGGGAGGACATCTGCGCCAGCATGATAGGGATGGAAGGCATCGAAGGTGTTGGCGAGATGGAGTGTGGCGCCACAACATCGGGCGATGGAGGTGAGTGTCCAAAGTAAACATTGCAATGGCAAATCTGATGAAAGTCAACAAATATGTCAGTTCAAAGAGTCAAGCCATGGTCCCACACACACACACACACTCCCAGCAAAGTAGGCAGACGCATTACAGACACATGCAGATGCTGGTGCAAGGCAATATCGTACATGACACATACCACACAAAGATTTAAATACCATGAGTCACAAAGCATGCATGGCCAAAATACTATGCATGTCGGATAGCACTGCTCATGGGCAACATGAGTGACGCCAGCGTATGCCTGCATAAACCACCCATGTATCAAACGACGTGCTCATCCAAAAACAAATGCCTACTACCCCCAATTCTGTGGGTGAGCAATTGTCCTAATGTATGTATGATGCCTATCAAAACATCAATCATGCCGTCCCTCTCTTCGACTGCCACAGGCACTGACCATGACAGCGATGGCCAGGACGCAAACCCTGCACAGGCCACACCCCGGAAGAGGTCCCGGGATGACAGCAACTGCCCTTCATTCTCGAGGGGACAACCCAGGGGGCGCTGTGTACCAACAGGAAAGCCACCCCAGGTACTCATTGCACCAGTGCCACCAAGGCCCGTAGAGGGCGAAGCACCACCACCACCACCACCCTTTGGCCATCCTGATGACACATGCGAGGCACCACAATCCGAGGAGTCAAGTTTGGCAGGGGAGTTGGCAGCCACGCACCCCTGGCTGTGGAGGACACACAGGACGACATGTGGGTGCCCATGGAGGCCAATTTTTTGGAAGTGGTCCATACACCAACTCCACCGGCATCCCCGCAAGTATCGTCGCTCAATACAGAGCACACCACCACCCCGGAGCAGTCTGGTCAGGAGCAGACAGAGGGACACTTCAGTCCAATTTTCTCAACTAGGGGGCCTGAGCAGGCTGGGCAGGACAGCCAGGGGCTGACTACCTCCACAGGTGCACCCGCAAGGCCGCAGCCGTCTGACATGCTTACTGCCCTTGTGCGGTAGTTTGTCCAGGACAAAAGACTGGCCAGAGAGGAGTGGCGTCAGGACTTAGCCGCTCTAGGCAGGTCCATCATGGACAGCACTGCCTCCATGGCCAAATCATTCTCTGACAACACGAGCCACCTCTGTGAGGAGGTCTCGGCCCTCTGGCAGGTGTTAGGCTGCATAGCGGATGCCATGGAAGCAGGGCATCCCGCTACACAATCGCAGCAGGCGGCCACACCGTCTTCCTCCAGTTCTACACAAACAAGCCCACTCCGTAGGTCGGCATGTACCCTGCGCCAGCAAGACATGCCGCCCCCTGGACCAGGGAGTGCCAATTAATCATCAGCGCAGCCTCATGTAGACTTTGGAGACACAATGGGACTTGAGTGGGGGAGTTGTGGGGGAGGGGGAGGTGGGTGAGGGTGTGTGGGGGAGTTGTGGAGGAGGGGGAGGGCGGTGAGTGTGTGTGGGGGAGTTGTGGTGGAGGGGGATGGGGTGAGGGTGGTGGAGGGATTTTGCACTTACGTTTACATTGTTACATTTAATACACCGGTTGTGTGAAAAAGAAGACCTGAGTGGACATGCATCATTGCGCATGTGTCATTTATTCTTTTACAGTGCATAGTGTAAATGTACCCCCACACCCAGTGCGCTCTGTCCAACCATCATGTCACCCTCTGCTGCCATGTGTGTCATTAATATTGTGCAATCACTGACTGGTGAACAGCACGCCCCTCCTGTGCATCGGCACCGCGATGATGTCCAGCCACATCTTCTTCTTCCCCTTCATCATCACCAGGTGGTAGCTGTTCAATGTCAGGGGGCAGGGGCACGTTCTGACGGATGCACATATTGTGCAGCGTGACATATGGCATGATGATCTTGGCCACCTTCTCATGCCTGTAGAGGAGTGCCCCACCCCACCGGCTGAGGCAGATAAATTGTGCCTTCAACTGGCCAAAGGTCTGCTCGATGACCACACGAGTACGAGTATGGGAAGCATTGTAGTCCTCCTCATGCTTGTTCTGTGGGTTTCGGACAGGGGTGAGGAGCCACGTATTCAAGGGATACCCACTATCACCTGCATGAGAGGCAATTAAAGTTAAATGTCAGGCGAATCATGATGGACAGCTGTACTAGTCACACATGCCTGCAGGTTTACGTTGGTCACATGCACATGTCCCTGGATGTATTGACGCCTTTTTCAGTCCCTCAATGTGTACTGTGCCATGGACTGAAGGTGTGGGTTGCATCTTCAAAATGATACATGGTGTGCACTTACCTCTTGTTGCACATGCATCGTGTACGCATACAGCTGTGTTAGTGTCAAATTAGTGAGGTGTTGTGTTCTGTGAGATTTACTTAGATGGATCGTTGGCAGTTGTATGTGCAATATTGGGCAAACAACGCTGATCATTCCCATGGTGACATGCAGCACTCCTGTGAGTGTGCCAGCCCTGTGCCAGACAGTGGATTCCCTAGTAGGTTCAGTTTGATGTACTCACAGGGATGCTTGTCCTGTGTGGTGATATGCTGGAGACAGCAACATAGTGCATATGCACTGCATGGTGTAGGGTGGCATTATGGAGGGTGAGGGCCGCTGATGAGTGGTGCACGTGTTGTGGGATGTGGGGTGGTTTCCTGTTAGTCATGTAGTGATAGGTGTCAACCTTACTTCATTCCTATGGAATTTGGGTGTCATGTACCGTTTGTGATGCTTTGGGGCACAGTGTTCGGTGATGTGCACATCGTGCACTCACCACACCAATGACACCAGGGTGATGTGTGCATCTCTCCCCCCATTTCAATGCCATGTGCCGGTCATGCAACTTACCAAGCAGCCAGGCACGTCGTCCAGCATGTCACTCCATGAAGCGTGGTAGCGTGGTCCTGTCTCACTGTCCTTTTCCTCTGTGGTGGCGGCTGTTGTTGTTGATGTTGTGGCAATGCAAGCATGTCCTCCAGCTCCAGTAATTCTACTACTATTGGAATCATCTTGGCGTGGGAGGGGGTGTGGTGTGTGGGTGTGGGCCACACTCCATCTCGCCAACACCTTCGATGCCTTCCATCCCTATCATGCTGGTGCAGATGTCCTCCCATCTGGTGAGCTTGATCGGGGAACTCGGACCTCCTCCTGTTCCCATGGTCTGGCTGCGGTTCACTGAGAGGATGTTTCTCACCCTTAGTCGCAGGTCGTCCCAGCGCTTGCGACAGTCTTTATTCCTGCGTGGGGTGTTCCCCACAGCACTGACCTTCTGGGCAACAAGTGCCCAGGTCTCTTTCTTCTTAAGTACTGCCTCTCTCTTCATGTTGCTTGAGAACACTATGATAGCATGCTCCTGCAGTGTGTCTACCAGCATATGCAGCTCGTCCTCATTGAACCTTTCTTTCTGCTGGTGGGCAGCTCCCTTCTTCAGGGCCTTGAGCCTAGTGGTGTTGGAGGTGAACCTTTTCCAAAAATCAGCAGAGTCCCAGGGATCCTGTGTGGTGAGGATGGCATTGGATTGTGTTTTTAAAGATGGCCGCCATGCTCCTTACCGTTCCTGTGAGATGACGCTACTTCCGGTTCCGCTTATTAGTGGTGACTGTAAATAGCGGTGACCGTTATTAGCAGGTCACCCCGATTTACGGTCACCGCTAATTCTGCATTGAACAATGTCGGTAGTGTTATCTGCGCTATGATTGATGCCGCTAAGGGTGTTTTGGGGCCTTTTATGGCATGGCGCAAATGACCTCAATGGCATGGCGTAAAGCTTGTGCCCGTGAAGTCGGAATAGTCCTCTATTAGCGGACTGGTGACAGCCCGGACAGGCTATTTACGCCATGCCGGTAAGGAACGTCACTTTCCTCCAAACTCGGAATGAGGGCCCTTGTTTTCCTTTTCTACGTTTTCCACTTCACTTCACAACCGTGTTTCCTCTTGTTTGCTTGCTGTCAAGTCTTGGATGGCCTCTCGATTCCTTCATCTTAATTCCTCTAAAACCTCTTCTACACCTTCTCCTGCTTCTCCAACTTCTGGTCTTCTTTTTCCTCCATATCTTCTCTCCTTCTCTTCCTCCGCTCGAAACTTTAGTGTTGTCTTTGACCTGCTCTCTCTTTTTCTTTACATATTTCTAATACTGCTCGCTATGCTTGTTTCCATCTTTACACTCTTGGGGGTGTTTGTCATTTTCTTTCATTTCAGGCTACTAAACGTCTGATCTATGCACTTGTTTTTTCTCGCCTAAACTACTGTTCAGCTCTTTTATTGGGTATTCCCAAGTCTCATCTTACCCCTCTTTGTTCTGTTTTTAATTCTGTTATTCATCTTCTCTTTCAGTTGGCTTTTTCGCTCTTCTGTTACTCGTTCTCTTCACTCTGCTTCTCTACTTTCTTTTGGTCTTTATCTTATCTTGAATTTTCTTTGCTTTGCCTCTAAAGCACCTTATGGATTTGCTCCTTTTTATCTTTGTTCTCTCATCTCTTTTACTCCCCCTCTTGTTTGCCTTGTTATCAATCTCTTTTCATTCTTTCTGTTCCTAAGCCACCTTGTGCTTCTTCTTGATTTTGTTCTTTTTCACTTCTTGCACCTAAGTATTGCAATGCTCTTCCGCGATCTATCTATGCTTCTTCTACTTATCATATTTTCAGTTCTCAATTAAAAACAAACCCTATTCTTTCTCTTTCGTCTACCTAGTTCTTGACTGTTGCTTTTGTTATCATTGTCATTTTTACTGTACCAATGTAACTAATTTTGTAGAGTGCTTGGTGAAAGCACTCAATAAATTAAATAAATACAAATGGAGCTTGACGAATATCCTTGAGAAGCAACTGTTCAGGGCACCTCTCATAGTATTCCAGCCTGATGAAAGTTGAAGATAAGTTCTCTGGTGGCAGAAAGGAAATGATATCACTATTGTATAATGGGAAATGGGGAAACACTTAGATCTTGGCATATTTCTAAGGAAGGGTGTCACAGAATTTTCAGTGTCCCACTGGTTTCTTTTAGCTAATCATGACACTCTATATTGATAGATATACGATATTTCAGAGAGTCATGAAAAGCCCGTCAGGTAGACCAAAATTTAGGTTGGCATCTGGGGTTAGAAATGTTATCCTCGCTAAGGAATTCATGAAAAATGCTACTGGAAATTGTATCCTGGCGGTTGTAGTTACTTTATTTCCTTACATATTCCCAGTGAAAAAGTCTTGATAATCAATATGTATGTCCCTCAGGATCCTCAAGAAAGTCTTGCATTATGTTATATTAGAAACCTGGGTAGTTGTAAACCTAGAGTTGCTTATAATATATAGTAGAGATGTAGAGAAAAAATCATCTATAGTGAAATAAATGAACAGCTCTTTGATTCCTTTCCTGATGCTGTCTTGTTGCAGAATAAGCATAACAAATTGAGGCATTTCTGTTATGTTATGTTGATTTATATGTCCAACGGCAGTCTCCAGGTGCTCACGTTGCTCTGCAAGAGAAGAGGGTGGGTCATGATAGTGAGGATAGGATGATAGGATAGGCTCAGAACCAGGAGGAACCGGCATCTGTGAAAGTTGTCTTGCATGTGGGAGTTGGTTCAAGAGCCCCGGCATGTTGTAACCTTATGGGTAGGGCTTAGTGCCTTGGATGTGTGCTGGTGTTTCTGTTGGGTGTATGTGTCGTATGATGTTAGGGTGGGGTTTGCGGTCATGCACAGGTTAGTTGTAACCATAAGGGGTCAAGAGTTCCAGGTGACTGTTAGGTGTTTGATTGTATTATGTTGGTGTGCATTTGTGAACTGTCAATGGATTTATGGACTATGTGCGAGGGTGTCGCTTTTAATATTATTTCCAGTGTCTCAGAGACTTTATTTGGTGCGAGCATTAGATTAGTTCTTGGTTTGTCTATGTAGAGTGTGGCCAGGCCCTAGTCGTATATAGTGGTGCTGGTTAAGTTGGGGGAGCAGGAAAGGGGATTGTTAGTAAATTGGTCAGTTGACCATGCCTATAACGTACGTCTTCAGTTTCTGCTGGATGGTACCTTCCAACGTTCTTGGTTATGGTACGTCAGCCATTTCTGGGCTGCATTATTCATTGACTGGCTATGGTCATGTTAAATGGCAAATGAAGAAATATACCCAAGTTGCATTTATTAGATATGATCATCTTTCATAATCCAGAATAGACTGCCTGCTTGTTGCTGCCGGCCATTTTGATTGTTTGAAAGTTTTGTGTGTCATTTCTAATACATTTAGTGACCATTCATATCTGTCCCAGAAAATGGAATGCTCTATTGTGACTAATGATAACAAAATCCACGTTGGCACATGAATGTGAGTGTAAATACTTAAAAAGGGGGGCTGCACTCACTATTACAACAATTAAGAATAGATTCAGAGGCTGATTCATGGAATTAATGTGCACTGAAAATGAAAGCGTGCGAATCGTTGGGCAAGTGCAAAAATCGCAGTGAAACCCGCGCACAACAATTCATGGAAGTCCGTGTGCGTGTAAATCCATGGATGTGCGCTAAAATCCTGCATGGCGCATGCTGGTGCACACATCTTCAAACAGTGTGTGCTACGCGCACAGTGAAAGCGCACATAGTGAAACGCACACACCAAAAGTAGGCGTAATACGGGACGTAACACGCGGAATGGGGAACAACGCGTGAAAATGTGGGCGTCACGGGGGGAGTACAGGAGGCAAATGCGCGGAACGCCCACATGCGCACCTACAACACGCATTCATGGAATTGAACGGGGTAAACGCGTACGCCAAAAAAGAACGCTAATCCGGAAACACGTACGCCAGCAGGAAGCAGGCGTCCATGGACCCGCGCAGCATAAAAGTGTGCGCAAACAACAAACAACCTCAGACGCCCAGATGAATATACCGTTCCTCGCAGCAGTGGTTGTGGGATCCCGCAGGCGGAGGAGGAGGATAGTCAGGCCCAGAATTTTTACACCCAGAACCAGCCTTTTTGGGATGCCTGATGACCAGGTGTATGGGAGGTACAGGTTTCCACCTCACATAATACTTGACCTGGTGAGTGAGTGGGAGGATGACCTCACATCACCCACCCTGTGCTCCCAAGCACTGAGCCCCTTGGAAAAGGTGCTGAATGTACTCCACTTCTTGGCCACTGGTTCATTTCAGCGGACTACTGCCATAGTGGGGGTGGGTCTCACAGGCCACGCAGTCACGCTGCCTGCACCAGGTGCTGGCCATCATGACTGCACGCCCATCAGGCCGCAGGCACATATACCTGCCCAAAACACCTGCAGAAAGGCAGGCTGTCATTCAGGATTTTTACGGGGTGGCACACTTCCCCAAAGTGCTAGGTGCCATTGACTGCACCCATGTGGCTCTACGTCCTCCCAGGGCAACTGAGCACATCTACAGAAACCGCAAGCACTGGCATTCCATCAACGTGCAGGTAGTATGTGATGCCAAAGGAATCATCACCTCAGTATATGCCAACTATCCAGGGTCCACCCATGACAGTTTCATTTACAGAATGTCAACCCTAAACCGGGACCTAAAAGCTGGGCGGCATGGCGATACATGGCTGCTTGTTGAGTATAAATGCCCCTGCACATGCATGCATGTCAGATACTGAGTAATGTCACAACCCCACTAATGATACCCATCATCACCTCCCCAGGGGACAGTGCCTACCCACTGAGCACTCACATGATGACACCAATTCAGAACCCCACCACACCACCCGAGGTAAGATACAACACAGCCCATATTGCAACCCCGGGCATAGTGGAGCGCACATTCGGAGTGCTCAAGACACGCTTTCGCTCCCTTGACCGTTGTGGCGGGCAGCTGTTATACGCTCCCCCAGTAGTGTGCA
Source organism: Ambystoma mexicanum (assembly GCF_040938575.1). Taxonomy (NCBI): domain Eukaryota; kingdom Metazoa; phylum Chordata; class Amphibia; order Caudata; family Ambystomatidae; genus Ambystoma; species Ambystoma mexicanum. Next base: position 1,000,401,181 of record NC_090928.1, read on the forward strand.
GGATCATAGTGGCAGCATGTGTCCTGCACAACGTTGCAACATGCCGGGGCCTGCCCGTGGACATGGTGGTGCCCCCACATCCCCAACCACATGCACGCCCGCTGCGCATGGGAGGAGAAAGGGCACAGGGTGAGGCAGCCCGTACGCAGCTGGTGGCTAATTACTTCACCTAAAATCACACCCCTGTGGAGTGCACACAGCCCTGACACATACCAGCTGACAATCAATGATGATGACATAAGGGACAGTCAACTGCCACAACCATACCAGCCTGAGATTGGTCACCTGGAATTGTTACATTGTGTGCATCCCTACCTGCCGAAACACAACCAATGCTGTGTCACAAAAAAAACACACATTTATGCTGCATGAATGACTACCCCCTTGCAAAATACAACATGAAAATAGCGCCATGTCACCCACCGCTCCCCAGCTCCGCCACCCAACACACCATGGCATGTCATGCAATGTGAAAGCAAACAAAGCAATGCACAAGACCTGACACAAGTGTCACAAAGTGCACTGTCCCAAATGGAAACTGCCCAGAGACAATATGCTCCCAGCAATCAATAACAAACAGCACACATTAACAAATACTTACCACCAACACAATACAGCAACACACCATGAAACATTGCAAAAACATGACAGTACTAAGTCAAAGTAGTGGTGGTCTTACAACCTGAATAACCCAGCACATTGACCCCTTCCAACTGTAGAGTGTTGCTGCCACGCAAATGTGTCAGTGTACTGCATACAACATGAACTCCATCTGCAAAGGAGACGGCCTTCTGAAGACATGAGGAAGGAACCTGCAAATTAGGAGGAAGACATGGATGCACAAGCACATATCAATACACCATGCAGTGTACAATAAAACAACAATACCCTCTAGGGATGTACACACAGTATTGACTACAGACTGCCCACACAGCTCATGGGAGCCCAATGTCACTGTGTAAGTCACTGTCACTTGGTCACACCCTTTGCAAGCCTATGGAAATGGGAAGCAGGAGGGGTGTGTGTGTCACGAACCCAAGCATCTAACCCAAACTCAGGACAAGCCTGCATGTGCTTGTCCTGAGTGGATGCTCACGGGCCCAGGGGTAGGAGGCCACCCAGGAGGTTCGAGGACAGGGTGTACACCAACACCCACATGCGTGGATGTTGCGAGAGAAAAAAATACCTCCATGGGCTCATGCCTTGTACGGCTATGCCATTGTGGGAGAACTGCTGTCGCTCTCTTCACCCTCTACTGCTGCATCAGGAGGCGGTGGCACTATGGGAGGCAGCCCACGCAAAGCCCTGGTATGGTCCTCCATGGCAGCAAACATGCGGGTCTGGAAGGTCTGATTCTGGAGGATTAAAGCGCGGAGATCCCCATGCAGCACGTCACGGGTTGCCTGCACTTCTGCACGCATGGCCTCGCGGGATGCCCGGATCTCCTCACGTGTTGCCTGCAGCTCAGCTGAGAGCAAACGTGTGAGCTGCTCCAGCTGCTGTTCTGCTCTAACATTTCTGGAAGCCTCAAGTTCAAGCAGACTCTGCCTGGGGTTATGGAGTTCCACCCTCAGGGCTTCCCTGTGGCCCTGTGACTCTATTGATATGGATTTGCGCAGAGTCTCCAGTGCCGCCCGTCGGTCCCTGTTGGACGCCAACATGTCTTCCGTGTGTGATTGGCAAATGGAGTCTGTTGCCTGCTGTTGTTGCTCCTTCTACCTTTCAGGGGGGATAATGGAAGTGGCCACCCTCTCCATTGCCTGAGCCATCATTTCTACTGATGCTGCCTGTTGGGTTGCCATACCATACATGGAGTTTTCCCATACAGTATTGCCTGGTGGCAACCGGCCACTGTGTCGGCGGGCACCACACCTGTTTGGGGCAAGGCGATCTGCACCTTGCTGTGCTGGCACTGCCTGAGGCTGCAGGACTGCATTCCCCCTCTGATCTGCTGGCCCAGGAACAGGATCAGATGCTGTGGAGTGTGACCCTGCATCCGTAACCGCCAAAGGTGGACCTACATCCCCATACAGGGTTCTACCCCTGGTCCAGGTGGGTTGGACAGAACAAAATCCCTGCCAGAAGCACTGACCTGCGACAGCACATAAGTCTCATCATCCGACTCAGCACCTGAATAGAGGTCTGGGGAGCTGCACTCAGAGGCACCCATTGACAGTATGGTCTGCAGTACCAAAGTGTTTTCACCCACTACCACACCACATCCCCCACTGGTGCCTGGTCGTGGCTGAGAATCCTCCTGGGTCTGCACAATCTCCTGAACCTCACCAGCATCAAGTGCATCGACACCTGCAAGAACATGAAACACAAGAAATGGAAACAGGCATGAGCACCATAGCACACACATAGGCCTGACAAGACAGAGATCCTGTACATGGTTAACACATGTCCCACATGACTATAACCCTGGCATGCATGCACTGTCAATGATTCTGAGTGGGAGTCAAAAAGGCAGACAATGAGGACACCAAGATGCAAAAGTAACACATTTGCAGCATGTCGTGTAGCACTGGCATCACACATCAGCCTGTGAGTGGCATGTCCAATACACATACATGACACATGCCATCACACAGATGTCATGTAGCATAGCCATGGTAAATTAGACAATTACAGCGATATGTCAGTGAATGAGTACTGTCACACATCCATGTCACATGGATATGATGAGAAGATTAATGCAAAATAGTGTTGAAAAATATGCATGTGCCGCACACTGCAACACATCCAGTGTACAATTAGACCGTGATTGTAGGCAGATGTACACATCAATGGTTGGTCACTTAAAGATGACAGGAAACAACTATCATGTTCCACATGCAAACAGGCCCTAAAAATACATTTCAGCAGGCCAATACTCCCTCGCCCTGAATGGTTTAAACATTCACATAACCAGGTAACTAAAGTGGCACTATGTGGGGTGTAAACAATGACAGAAGCATGTCACATATGTCGCATTAGGGATGAAAAAAGCAAATGAAAAATGGGATAATCTAAACAATCAGCCTGAATGAACACAGAAAAAATCAGAATAATGTTGTTGCAAGATGATAGTTCAAGTGCAACAGCAGTAATGTGGGGCTAATTGGCTACTGTGGGCAGAAGGGATACTGGCATACCCAAATCAAAGGCACATAACTGTATTGGAGGAAGCACATGGGTGACCCATAACACTCAGGAGTACACACCCTCACCTGGCACTCAATCAGAACCCATCACCCAAACAACATACACATGGATTACACACACATGCATGGGCACTCACCGGACAATGCCTCGCAATCAGGTAGCTCTCCCACGCCTTGGATCTGTTCCTCTGTGACGAAGGATCCAGCAACAGACTCATGTTCAGTGAGTTTGTTGTCCTCTGGTGGAGACCCACCGCCAGTCACCAGAGTAGCGGCATGATTTGAGGCCAGCTTGTTCTTTGCTGTGTTTCAGGTAATTCCACCGCTTGTAGCAATCATCAGCTGTGCGCCTCACAAATCCAAGGGCACTTATGCGGTCCGCGATGGTCTGCTAGTGTGCCCTATGTTGACCAGGTGTGGTCTTGCACCCTGCAGTCACCACCATTTTGCGGCTATGTGCCTACACATAGGTCACAAGTGCATCAAGTTCGGAGTCATTAAAGCTAGGCTTCCTTGACGTGCCTGACTGTGTAGCCGTGTCTGGGGTCTCAGCCTGTAGTGCCAGAGCACCCTTCTTCCTCTTTTTCAATGGTGGAGCTGAGCCTGAGTGGCTTGCGCCGCTCTGGTCAGTAGGGGCAGAAGCGCAGGTGGACTGGGTACTGGGAGTGTGGGAAGGCACAATGACCATAGGTCTTGGTGCAGGCATTGGCTGAATTGTGATGTTGGCAGGGGCAATGTCAGTTTGATGGACCAGGACTGACACTGTCCCGGCTGGGAGACTCAGAACTGGGGTGGATAGAGCTGCAGCTGCCCCTGCATCCTCCCCACCCTGCCTACTTGGGGCAGCAGATGACATTGCTGCCCCAGATCTACGTGGCCTGGTGACACCAACTTGCACCGGCACACTTGGCTTAGACTTGCTGACCTGGAAGTCAGCCTGGGAGTCATCCTGTGCTGGGTCAGATGCCACAATGGGCTGGTCCAACAAGGGCTGAGCTGGGATGGTGTCAGCCACATTTCCCTCAACCATGGGGGGGGTCATGGGTGTCCCTGATTGGTCCTCCACACATGGGGGTCTAGGGGCACCCTGCAAATCCTGGCCATGTCCCCTACCGTGCCCACCAGGCCCACCTTTTGGAGGTCGGCCACCTTTGACTCCCTTACCGCTTGGTCGCCTCCCAACCATGGCACTGATGTTGTTGTGCGTATGGGAGTTACAGTAAACAATTGTCCTGGGCAATTGGGGGTGAAAGGGGCAGGGTACTAGATAGAATTCGTACCCTAGTGCTCTAGCAAGGCTGTCTGTGACCCCTGGGGGAAGATGACGGGTCACGCAATGCACAGGCACCCCGAAAACAAAAAGTAACTTGCACGCAACCCCTCGTAGACCACGTGCGTGGAAAAATTAACCCGCACTACGCTGTGGCACCCAGAAACACAAAAATAAGCGTACGCGTGTTACACGCAGCCCACAATGACCTCTGAAGGGGTACGCGACACACGTTGCAAGCACAGTTGGTAAATTTGTGCGCGACTCACCGTCTGCCTGGAAAAAGAACATGAAAAAAACGCGCGTGTGCGCGTTGGCAACACCCCTGCCAAAAGAAGATTTGTACGCTGTCTGAGGAGACAGGACAAAAGAAGAAGTTAACACTGTTTGAGGAAACAGGCCCAAAAAAAAAATGAACGCTGTCAGAGGTAACAGGGAGTACGAACTTGAAACGCTGTGAAGTAATCGCGTGTGAACCGACAAGAAGTACAGAATTCACCCACTCGCTCTCCACGAAAAGCATGTACAAGGAAATGGGGTCCTACATGTACCTTTTAAAGCGACCCACACGTACAGCGTCACTTACGCATGTACGCGCTAAGGCCCTTTCCTCCAATTACACGAGCTGACACTACCCTTGTTGATGGAAACGACTGCGCGCGTCACGTCACTTACACGCGTAGGCCCTTTCCTCAGTTTACATGCATTCACACGTGGACGTGCAGTTTGCACGAGCTGAACCACTATGCCCACGTCACAAGGGAAACGCCCACGCGAGTCACGTCACAGAAGCGCTTACGCGCTAAGGGCCTTTGGTCCATTGAAACCGCGTACGTGTGCTGACGCGCTTATGCGCGAAGGGCCTTTCCTCGAATTACGCACTGATGTGCAAGATTTTCCCGTGCCAAATCACTCCGTATCAAGCTGGCCACGCAACAACACACGGAAGACCACGCTCCTGCCCAGAAGGCCGAATTACTGCCCCACAGATCCCCAAGCACACTCCCACCTGCCATCTGCTGCTGCCTGCCTGCCTGCTGCCCACGTGCCCTGGTATTTGGTGCCTGCACATCAGCCAGGGTTCCAGTTGCTGTGTCCACCCCTGCTGGAACAGAAGACTCCCGACTGGGATACCATCGCTCCACAGCCCAGCCCCAGGACCCAGTTGCCCACCCACGCCTGCCTCGGGGGTCACCATGTCGGGGCAAACACCATCTGAGACCACTGGCGACCCCCAGCCAGAGAGGCAGAGGGCCACCAGCTTCAGTGTGAAGGAAGTTGGTATCCTGGTGGAGCATGTCCTGGGGCAGTATGATGCCCTCTTCAGAACATCACGCGCCAACAAGGAAGGATGGGAGAGGATCTGGGACGACATAGTGGTTGCCATCAACGCGGAGGGGGTGGCAACCCGCGACATCAAGCACGTCAAGAAGTGCTGGGAGGACTTCAGATCCAGGACCCTCCACAAGGTCCGGCGCCTCGCGGAGGGGGGCCGGGTCAGCATGAGTGACATCCAGATGAGGATCCTGGAACATGTATGCCCAGTGCTCCATGCCCAGATCCTTCGGAGGAAGACCCATCTGGAGTTGAGCGGTAAGTGGCCAAGCATTGTTGTGTGAGACAGGGCATGTTGCAGTGGGATGGTAGTCTGATACTTGCCTGTATGTGTGACATGGGCCATGTATGGATGTGTGTGTGCAGGGACATCATGTTCATGCATGTGAGACCAGTAATGTCCGAACCACATGGTTGGTGCATGAGTTCCAATGCAACATGGGGAGCAGTATGGCAAATGCACACATGAAAGCATGCCGGTGTCTGTTCTTGCACATGGTGGGGGTGTGAGGGATGGGTGCTGCTGTCATGTACATGTATGGTGCACATGTGTGTGTGTCTGAGAAGTGTGTCTGTGACTTTGATACGCCATGGATTCATGACACATGTCCGTGATGATGTGTACATTCACTCATGCAGTGCGGTCACCATTGTATGCACTGTGTCTATCCAATGTGTCTGTGGTGTACAAGGCATGATGCATGACCGTCCGGTGATGTGTGTGCATGGGATCAGTGTGAGCCATGATGCATGTGAGTTTGAAGGCAACATTTGGATTTATAGAGGCCCTTGTACATGGATGCTGATTTTGATTGCAGGCGCCGTCCCTGTTTATGCATGTGTGTTGCGTGCATTCACCCATGTGTTGTGGAGGGACAGGATGGAAGTGACGTTAGACACTGCCACTCATGTGTTATTGCTTCCTGTCTAGGCGAATATTGTACTGTACCCTGATGCTTGTGTTCTATGTCTCCCTCTAAGCAGCGTCAAGTGAAGAAGAGGGCGGAGACGGCGCTGTGGAGCCAAGCGGCGGGGATGCCTCCACTGGGTGGCGATGCAAGGCCCAGCCACCCTCCCAGGACTTGCCATCATCTGGGAGCGAGGGGGCTGGTGTCGCGTCTGCCACTACGGCTGTGGCGGAAAGGCCGGGTGAGCCCCCACAGGGGCTTGCAATGGCAGAAAACGGTACGGAGACATCCAGGTTGGTGGTCTCCACAGAGAAGGAGGCGCCCGCTACTGAGCCGCACATGGGGCCTGGTGGGGGTAGTACCACTGGTGCAAGTGGTGCAGTCCAGGGCCAGGGTCAGGAGGCAGCACAGGTCACCGCGGAGGGGCCTGTGAATGTCCCTGTCCTTGACCCTGTGACTGCACCACCATGCACCAGCAGGGATGCCCCGACCCAGGCCCGTCCGCAGGTAGGGGAGAGTGCCATGTCATCTGCCTCTCCACTACCTGCGGACGAGGGGTCCACTGAACGTATGGGCTCCGTCATGATTGGTGTCTTGTTGCGCACGCATGACATTCGTGATGACGTGCGTTCTTCCTGGGCAGAGAACGCACGCCATCACGAACAGCAGCATCGTGACGTGGCACTGTTGGGTGGGGCCCTGGTTGGTGGGTTCCTACATGTGACGTGCACTCTAGCGGACCTCTCCTCCTCTGTGGAGACTATGCGCCAGTCGTTCTCCCTGCCGTCTTCCGGCCCAGATTCCACCAGGGCCCCCTGTGGATCTGGCCTGACCAAGACAGCCAGCTTGGTGGAGATCCCATCCCTGCCACATTCGGGAGTCGGCGGTCCAGCAGGGGTGGACACCACAACTGGAGACCAGCTGACGGAGGATGTGCAGGCATCATCGGACAGGGCACATGGACAGCAGCAGCAGCAGCAGCAGCAGGAGCAGGCTCTAGGTGGGAGCAATGATTGCTTTGGGCCATCGACATCAGGGGGGCAGGCATCGGCCAGAGGGCAGGAGAACCCTGGAATGGATGTGTCTTCCGTGTGGCTGCGGTTGGGCCAGCGTATAGGTGCAGAGCGGTGGCGGCGGAAGAGGCGCCGCTCACCATGGTCAGGGCGGAGTTCTCCATGCGTCGGGCGTTGAGGCGGGCAGAGTGCCTCGAGGCGACTCGCAGGGAGTTGGAATAGGCCAGGAGTGCCTCCCTGCGAGACCTCGGGACCAGGACAGAGGCCCGCCTCCAGCAAATAGACATGGAGTTCGATGATGCCCTGGCCGAAAACATCACTGAGTAAATTGCAGGACTTGCCCGTCGCCATTGTAAATAGTTTGTAGTGTTAGGTTTCCTTTTTTTTCTTTATTTTGGGGCTTTCGGACTATGCCCCACACTTTTGGATCAATGGATTTTTTTTTACATTTCCTTTGGATTTGCGTTGGTGGAGGGAGAGTTTGGATTGTTTTTCTTTTGGATTTCTTTGTATTGGTTATACTTTTCATTTAGTCTTCTTTTGCACATGCTTTTTCATTTCATGTTTGCTATTTTGTTATGCTTTCATTTTATTGATTTATTTTTGTACATAATACGTTTTCATATTTTAGTTCCATGTGTGGGATTTGCTCATTGGGTTAATGCATGTGAAAATGTGGGTTTACACAATCAATTCCAACGAGTGCATGTGTGTGACGGATATGTGTTGATGTAGATAGTTGACTTTTGGTTTGTGTCTTGAGATGGACATGTCAGTGTGGGTTTGATTGGGAAATCATTGCATCTCAGTAATGGGGTGGTGTGCTGTGGTATTTTAGTGTAGAAGTAGGCCATACTTGTGCATATTTATTTCATGTGGGGGGGGACATGAGTGGGGGCCTGCTGGCAGGTGCGCCTCACTGCTGGGGGGTGGGGGTGCTGGGGTTGCTGGGGGACATGAGTGGGACATGAGTGGAGGCCTGCTGGCAGGTGCCCCTCTCTGCTGGGGGGTGGGGATGCTGGGGGACATGAGTGGGACATGAGTGGGGGCCTGCTGGCAGGAGCCCCTCACTGCTGGGGGGTGGGGGTGCTGGGGGACATGAGTGGGGGCCTGCTGGCAGGTGCCCCTCACTGCTGGGGGGTGGGGGTGCTGGGGGACATGAGTGGGGGCCTGCTGGCAGGTGCCCCTCACTGCTGGGGGGTGGGGGTGCTGGGGTACATGAGTGGGGGCCTGCTGGCAGGTGCCTCTCACTGCAGGGGGGTGGGGGTGCTGGGGTACATGAGTGGGGGCCTGCTGGCAGGTGCCCCTCACTGCTGGGGGGTTGGGGGCTGGGGGACATGAGTGGGACATGAGTGGGACATGAGTGGGGGCCTGCTGGCAGGTGCCTCTCACTGCTGGGGTGTGGGGGTGCTGGGGGACATGAGTGGCGGCCTGCTGGCAGGTGCCCCTCACTGCTGGGGGCTGGGGTTGCAAGGGGACATGAGTGGGGGCCTGCTGGCAGGTGCCCCTCACTGCTGGGGGGTGGGGGTGCTGGGGGACATGAGTGGGACATGAGTGGGGGCCTGCTGGCAGGTTCCCCTCACTGCTGGGGGGTGGGGGTGCTGGGGGACATGAGTGGGACATGAGTGGGGGCCTGCTAGCAGGTGCCCCTCACTGCTGGGGGGTGGGGATGCTGGGGGACAAGAGTGGGACATGAGTGGGGGCCTGCTGGCAGGTTCCCCTCACTGCTGGGGGGTGGGGGTGCTGGGGGACATGAGTGGGACATGAGTGGGGGCCTGCTGGCAGGGGCCCCTCACTGCTGGGGGGTGGGGGTGCTGGGGGACATGAGTGGGGGCCTGCTGGCAGGTGCCCCTCACTGCTGGGGGTGGGGTGCTGGGGGACATGAGTGGGGGCCTGCTGGCAGGTGCCCCTCACTGCCGGGGGGGTGGGGGTGCTGGGGTACATGAGTGGGGGCCTGCTGGCAGGTGCCCCTCACTGCAGGGGGGTGGGGTGCTGGGGGACATGAGTGGGGGCCTGCTGGCAGGTGCCCCTCACTGCTGGGGGGTTGGGGGCTGGGGGACATGAGTGGGACTTGAGTGGGACATGAGTGGGGGCCTGCTGGCAGGTGCCCCTCACTGCTGGGGGGTGGGGGTGCTGGGGGACATGAGTGGGACATGAGTGGGGGCCTGCTGGCAGGTGCCCCTCACTGCTGGGGGTTGGGGGTGCTGGGGGACATGAGTGGGACATGAGTGGGGGCCTGCTGGCAGGTGCCCCTCACTGCTGGGAGGGTGGGGGTGCTGGAGGACATGAGTGGGGTCCTGCTGGTGGGTGCCCCTCACTGCTGGTGGGTGGGGGTGCTGGGGGACATAATTTGGTGATCACTAGTGCAACGTGACACATGGCCTGGCTGGAGGGCATGGCCATGGTGGACGGGCTGCCTGCGGGACATGTCCAGGGGTGCAGGGTAGTCCCCTGTGGTGTGGGCTGCCTGCAGGGGCCGTGAAGGCGGTAGAGGGGACACCTGGGAGGACCCACACTGCCAATTCACATGTTGGACTCCCCGCGCTCCACACTGGATAGACGTAACCTGGGGGACATGAGTGGGGGCCTGCTGGCAGGTGCCCCTCACTGCTGGGGGGTGGGGTGCTAGGGGACATGAGTGGGGGCCTGCTGGCAGGTGCCCCTCACTGCTGGGAGGGTGGGGGTGCTGGAGGACATGAGTGGGGTCCTGCTGGTGGGTCCCCCTCACTGCTGGTGGGTGGGGGTGCTGGGGGACATAATTTGGTCTGGATAGACGTAACCCGCTCTGGCAGCAAATTTGCGTGTGAAAGTTCCCGTGCACCCCAGTAACACATGTACCCCGCTCGCAGAGGGCCAATCGCGTGTGAAAGTACCCGCACACCCCAGTAACACACGTAACCCGCTCGCACAGGGCCAATCGCGTGGGAAAGTTCCCGCGCACCCCAGTAACACACGTACCCTGCTCGCACAGGGCCAATCGCGTGTGAAAGTTCCTGGGCACCCCAGTAATACACGTACCCCGCTCGCACAGGGCCAATTGCATGTGAAAGTACCCGCGCACCCCAGTAACACACGTACCCCCTCGCACAGGGCCAATCGCGTGTGAAAGTTCCCGCGCACCCCAGTAACACATGTACCCCGCTCGCACTGGGCCAATCACGTGTGAAAGTTCCCGCGCATCCCAGTAATACACGTACCCCACTCGCACAGAGCCATTCGCGTGTGAAAGTTCCCGTGCACCTCAGTAACACATGTACCCCGCTCGCACAGGGACAATCGAGTGTGAAAGTTCCTGCGCACCCCAGTAACACACGTACCCCGCTCGCACAGGGACAATCGCGTGTGAAAGTTCCTGCGCACCCCAGTAATACACGTACCCCACTCGCACAGGGCCAATCGTGTGTGAAAGTTCCCGCGCACCCTAGAAACACATGTACCCCGTTCGCACAGGACCAATCGCGTGTGAAAGTTCGCGTGCACCCCAGTAATACATGTACCCCGCTTGCACAGGACCAATCGCCTGTGAAAGTACCCGTGCACCCCAGTAACACACGTATCCCGTTTGCACAGGGCCAATCGCGTGTGAAAGTACCCGCGCACCCCAGTAACACACGTACCCCGCTCGCACAGGGCCAATCGCGTGGGAAACTCCCCGTGTCGGGGTGTACATGTATTCGGAGGGGTGCGCGGGAAGTTTTACTGGCGTTTTCGTGGTTCAGGGCCTGTGCGCCATGTATGGGATTTGTGCGCTGTGCAATGGCGCACGGGGAGGGGTTGGGGGTGTAACTGGTGCTTCTGCAGGGTCGCTGCGCCACTCTGCACCACGGCTGGTTTTGGAGGCTAAACTCCATGAATACGCAGTGCGCCGAAATGGATTTTACCGCACGCGGCTGGCGCAGAAAGTCGCACGCGCACACTGTGCGCCAGCTGCGTGCGCTACTTGTGCGCTGAATTTTATGAATTACCCTGTCAGTTAGATATACTTATTTAGTGCATTACGGAGGTGATGGTAGATAAAGGGACAGACTCCTAAGTCCCTGTAAACTAAACATACAAAAGAAGTATGGCCCAAAATTGCCCAAAACACTACCTGCACACTCTCCCAAGGTGTGGCCCAATGGACCTACTTATGCTTGGTAAATATCAGACAACCACTGTGTATGTATCATATAGTCAAACAAGATTTTAATCAAAACATACCCTTTCATCAAACCATAACAATTCATCGTTTCATTCATAATAGCTATAAAAAAACATAAACAATCAATTACATAATTCACCAAATCACAAAAAGATAACAGGAGTCCCAATGTTCCTTTATCTGTTTCATTAACTGTCTAAGAAAACACCCTCAACAGAACAGAACAAAAAATAAAAGACAAAAAACATCAATTTCTTGTTATCATAGACCCACGTCTCTTACCCACTGTGTCTACTAAACAATTAATTTGTATCAATACATCATATTAGTCCATTATAGTATACATTCAAAAACAATGAGGGTCTATGTTGAACTAAATCCTATGCATTTTCGGACTAAAGGTCCCAACATCAGGGAAAAACCCTCATCTAGCTCCAACATTAAAAGAAAAAACATTCTGATTAGTTCTGAACAACCGTATTTGTAATAATAATGCAAGCACATGTTTCTCAAACAAAACAATTAACAATAGACATCAGACCAACATGGGTATTACATCAAGTACGATCCTTGCTTCTGTCCAACTCCTCTTTAATGTCAATATCAAGATTGACTGCAAGCCAGTGACGGCCTGTACTAAAAAGCACCTCTGTTAGCAGAGAAAGAAAAGAGAAGAAAAAGGAGGGTAAAGAAAAGGAGCAACGTACCAATCAAAGTAGTGAACCCCATCATAACCCTCATTGCCCCCATAACGGGGATTAAGCTGACCTGCTAAACAACTCGTCCAGGGACAGAGCATGCGTTTAGATGTGACCAGTTCCCCAAAAGTGCTGGATATACCTGCCCTCTCTAATGCAGAAATTTCTTCCGTAGATCCGAATGTTCCCCACCTAGAATAAGTAAACAGCTATATAAAGTTATGAAGCATCCCCTAGGTAACAACAATGGCATTCCTCATTGATCGAGGTGCCAGCAGAGATCAAAATGACCTTAAATAGATGAGAGTAAACATCTAGAGAATGTCAGGTAAATTCTTCTATAACAAGCTGCTGCCAAAAAGCAGTAACCACTATCCCTGATATAGTGTACTCAGAGTCAGGTGCATGCCCTGATGCCAGCATCACTTGTAGCGCTCCATCTTAGATTGGGGTAGTAGAACATTACAGCATAACATTTACACAGGTGGCGTACTTAAACACAGATCCCTTCTCATAATCGTGACTCGGCCTGTAGTGCCTCAGTTATAGCTCGCATCAGGCAGTCCCGTAGGATGCCCAGTGCCCGACGGCCCCGGACCAGGAACCATCAGGCACCATGCGCATCCGCCCAGACGTGCTGTGTGCCTCGAAACCTTACAGGAACAATACCCATTTAGGCAACAACAGTGCATTGTTGTAAAGTGAATGGTACCCACCAAATCTATATTCAATGTAGCATAAACGGATGTCTAAGAACAATTACCAACTCCATTCCTGTATATAAAAAAACACCATAGAGAAATTGTCCCACTGCCTTAGTCTCCCATGTGAAAGTTCCCCAATAAGTGTAGAAAGAATGTAGACACAAAAAGAAAAGGGGAACATATAAATTACCAGAAAGAGTTTAAACTACAATAGTTGATAATTAAATTGGAAAAAAGATTAGAAAACAGCGAGAAAAGAAGATCATATATAACCAAATAGGCAGATAACACTATGTTAACTTTCCCAAAAGTTACTTTGCTTAGCCTGCTCACTGGTCAATCAACCCAAGTTGTTCTAGAGAAAACAGTTTAAATCAAACTTCATATTCATCCTTCTTGGGTATAATGTGTCAAGGGTTTCAATTCTCAAGATCTCCCCTTGGTGAAGTCGTTTAACCAGGTCTCCTCCTCTTTTGCCACTCTTGATCTGTTCCAGTACAACTCATTGTAGTTGTGCAATAGTATGTTTTTTCCCTCGGAAGTGCATTGCTACTTGAGATCGTTCACTATGTGTTCTATCGTGGGATGTCTTAACCCACTGGTCCAAGCCCTGCAACATCACTGTGCACTGCTGGCAGCAGAAACCTCAGAAATGGCCGCTGGAAAGCATGCTGCTCGCTACAAATCACCACAAAGTGCGCAGTGAAAATATGAAAAATAGGCCACCATCTACTTTTGCCTATGTCAGTGGTAACACAGGAGACCACTGCCAAAGCCCATCATTGGGCTGCCCACAGAGCAAAATCATTGCAAAAGAAACAGAGTTGTTTCAAAAATCCATTTCCATTTGGTGTCAAATTTGCAAAAATCTAGGCTCACAAACCACCCAAAAAGATCCAACCTCCTTGTTGGGTGGTCAACATCATTCTCCTTCAAGAATCAACATAAATATAAGGTCCACAGGAGTATGTGTTATCAGAACAAAGTCCACTTTTGAGGATTGCTTGCTGGAAGAAATCTGTCGAAAATGGGTGTAATACCGTTACTCACCTCTTTCAGAAGCCGGCGATTTAAAACCATTTTGTGGAAAGTTGTACATTGAACCCAAACTATGCCAAAGAAAGACTTTCTATCAGAAGCCTAAGAGGTGGAGACAATTTAAAACTATATTCTGAAAAGGCTTGAAGTAAGACATTGATGTATGTGTTAAAAATGTGAGTTATATTATAAGATAAGACAATTTTTAGACATTGGGTTTCAGAGTTAAAAGTTTCCACACTGTGCGTCAGACAAATTCCACATCTCTCCCTGAACAAAGGAAACTTCCCCCTGCCCTTGGCTAAGAGATTGACAGGCTGGTGTCAAAAGGAAGTGGGAGTGGCGCCCTGGCCTGTTGCTCTGAGTGAAAACAATAGAGCCCTTGAGCTGAATAGAAATGCTAATTCGGGTGTGACTGACAACAAACTGCTATGCCAGGAAGAAGGACATGTGACCTCTGAGTTAGCCCAGCTCTGGAGGCGGACCAGACTGAAATGTGGATTTAACATTGAATTAAATATATGTTTAAGGAAAATACTTCTAAAATATTGTACCGAACTGACAAAAATGTGAAACTTCGAGATTGTTAAAATGAAAAATTCGCTCACAGTTTAAGACTAAGCTGGAATCTGTGCGAAGTTCTGAGACGAAACCCCGGAATTTATTCATATTGTAGCCACTGTGTTTATGCTAGGAACATGAACATTTACAGAAATATGCCCAGGTGGGGTGTGCATGCATGTCTAAAAATTGGTGCAGAATTAATATTGAGAAACCCACCAAAAGCGCAAAAAAGTTGTCATTTCTGAACCAAAGCTCTTAGGAAGATGAGAGTTGAACAGACATGTACCTTAGGCAATCTGTCATGTAATTTATGTAGTATTAACAAGTTGTGTATACTGTAAATATGTGTTTTATGAAACATAAGATATACTGTACAGGGACAAAGGGGAGGGTTTTCCCCTAAGCCATAAACATGACACATCATGACACAGGATGACACGCTGCTCCTTTGTGCAGTCAGGGGACAGGGAATCCTCTGTCCTATCAGATCCTTAGAGGGTTGGGCATAGAGAATCAGCCTCCCCACCCACTTTGGAAATACATAAATAGGGACTGCTGAGGACAGACACACACACTTTTCCACTCATCAACCGATTTCTTGGCGAAGCACCCTGCAGGAAGATCCATACATAGATCCAGAAACCAGACTCCAGAACCAAGCTCTAGAACCAAACTCTAGAACCTTGAAGCAGAGAGGCCTAACCCACAAGCTGAACCTTTTTCAGCAGGCCTGCAGAATCTTTTGCAACCTAATGCTAACCCCTAAACCTCCAAGGGGCATCTAAAAATTCAACAGCCTGGCTGAGCTGTTTTGCTGTTCTAGCTAAGAACCCTGTGCTAGATCCCAGATGCAGACCCAGAGAGTAGAGCTGTATCCAGAACCCATCAGATCCAGTCCAAGAGGCCCCGCAGACCGCAGTGCCGTGCTGAGAGCAGAGACCAGAGACCAGAGAGCAGAGACAAGTGTTTGTCCGGTGGCGAGAGACTCCCTGCCAAACACTTGACCAGATCTTTGACGGGGCCCACTCCATTCCAAAGCCATAGGAGTGAGTATCTAGTCTAGAACTGTCCATAGTCATCTCTTAATTTAAAGTAACCTAATCCAACCACTCTAACCTATCCATAACTGCATTATTGAATCTCTTTCGTCTATCCTAAATTCTTCTCTCCTCCACATAATCCTTGATAATTGTAGCATCAATCATCTATGCACTGATATTTTTCTGAAGAGGGACAAATGTTTTGACGGACAGAAGTCAGAGCGGAGGCGCTGCTGTTCTGGTGGCTGCCTGTTGAGTGTTTTGCTTCTTCATAGCCCCTTAGTATAAGTCCATATTGATTCCGAATCTTTAAAGCACAATCTGTCATTTTGAAATCTTGATTCTGTTTTTGAAAAATCTACCTTCACAAGAACCTCTGTAACTTCCTAGAACTGAAATGTAACTGTCATTTTGAAGATAAGATCCTAAGCCTTCCAACGAACCTAAAACGACATTCCAATTCCTTATATTGTTTCTGTAATCGTGTTTCACGCACGCAGAAAAATTGCCGCGAATTGCAATTTGGCTCAATTTCACCACTTGTCAAAAAGGCTGTTTCTTGTTTTCAACTGCTGAATTTCGTTTTTCAATCTGATAATCATTCATGAATCATTGCTAGTGTTGACCTCAACCAATCACTATCACTTATTCTGAATCTCCTTTAAGTGAAGTAAAATCATTTTAGTATTTTTCACATTCATTGCAATCACATTCATAAGCACATTGACCTGTTTTAAAATCATACCTGTTCTCTCTAAGCTTGCTGGGGGAACTGGGATTGAACTGCATTATTGATTGTATTCCTGAAACCTGTGTACCCTCATTTCCTTATCTTCATATTGCATAGTGGGGGGAGTGAGTAGTCACAGGGGAAAAAGTGATTATATTGTATTTTAATTGAAATCATATCAAGTTTTATTTCTATGTTGCATTCTTTCCTATTATTACATTTCCTTGAACCCATACAAGGTATACTCTGCTACCTATCCTTCCTATTCCTACTCCTAAGTGATTAAAGAGATTGTTGATATTATAATATTACCCATTGATGATCACTGTTCATATTCATAAGTGTGCTATTCAGGTATTATTCTATTCATAAAAGTGTGATATATATATTGTTCAATTCTTCAAATAAATCTTTTAATTTGCAAAACAAACCTACTTCTTGGCTCAGTGAGGTCGGGGAGATCCAAAGAGAGGGGCGTTTTATAAGGGTTCATTATCCAGATTTAAAGAACGTTTGACATAAAAATGTGTAAATAAGGGTTTGCATTGGGCATCCCATACTAGGCATTGACTTAGTTGGAGTGCTGGATTGAAGTCACTTACACTATTTTGCGATTAATATTTGGTCCATCGCTGTTTCGCCTTTCGTGTGGTAAGACCAACATAATAGATGCAAAACTGGCATTTTAGTCCATAAATTACATTCATAGAGTCACATGAACAGTATGATCAAATTTTAACATCCTTTCCTGAATATGGGGGCTTGATGGTAGGTCCCTGTATATCATTGTGACAATGCTGGCAAGCATGACATGGTATGCTACCAACTTTTAGCTCTTTTGACAATTTTTTAGCCTAACATTCTGCATGTACCAATGTGTTTCTCAATGAAATACTGTTTTTATAGGCAACAATAGGTAGAATTGGAAATAGATCTGCTGTAATGGTATCATGTTGCAGAATCTGCCAATGTTTAACTATGGCTTGTTTAAAACATATACTAAGTTATTCTGTTCACCTATATGCCGTTCTTGTAATAGCTGGTCTCTCTCCAAGCTCACAACTTGATTTTCTGCCAGATCTAGGGTAGAATAATCATATTTCTTAACTCTGAACGTTTGAAACATAGTGTTGCACTGTTTTTCATATTTAACTCGATCTGAGATAATCCATTGCAGTCTAACCAGTTAGCTAAAAGGTAGCTCCTTGATCTTACTTGGAGGATGGAGACATTTTGCATGAATTGTACTATTCTTATCAGTGGGTTTAACATATAAATCAGTTATAAACCCCCCATTCAGATAGAAGATCTGAGTGTTAAGAAATTGGATGTTGTTCTGGTCAGTGCAGAAAGTGAATTTAATTCTGTCATGCAGATCATTCAAGTTTCTCCAAAATCATACTAAACCTGTAGGTGAGCCTGTCCATACTCCAAAAATGCTGTCTGTGTATCATTTGTAAAAGGTTGGGTATCTCTGTGCATCTTCATTTGGCAAAAGCATTCGTTCCTCCAAGTAATACAGAAATACATTAACGTAGCAGGTGGCCATACTGGCACCCATAGATGTTCCTGCTATTTGTAGGTAAACGTCATTCCTAAACCTAAAGAAATTGTTCTTCAAGACAGGCCTCAACAATGTCAACAAGAAAACATTGTCAGCTCCAATCTCGTCCTGTTGGAGCAGAAACCATTCCATGGCCTGTAGACCTGAGCCATGAGTTATGGATGTATATCAACTTGTTACATCACATGTGAAAAGTAGCAAATTTGGGTCATCAACGGATAATGGGTTTAATTGCTTCAAGAAATCTGATGTATCTTTCAGGAAAGTTAGAGTGGTCATAATGAATGATTTTATAATCCGGTCAATAGTTACTGCTAGTGGTTCAAGTATACTCTCGGTTGCTGCCACTATAGGCCTCCCTGGTGGATTAATAAGAGACTTACATATTTTGGCAGAATATAAAAGATTGGTGTCAATGGATATCGATTGGTCAAAAACGACGTTGTTTTATTGGAGATAGGCTCTTCCTGCTCTGCTTTATCTAATACTTTCTTAATCAGTTTCTGTACTGTTGAAATTGGATCACATTCTAATTTCATATATATATCATCATCCAAGATTTGCCTCTCGCATCCTTTCATGTAGTCATTTGTATTGAGTACCATCAGGTCACCCTCTTTATCAGCTGGTTTAAATTGTATATGTTATGAGCTGAGTGATCTTGGCTTTTTGGGCGTTAACATTGGAGGGAAATTATTGCTGTGCTGTCTGAGGACTTTCTTGCTGCCTACTGCCGGGAGGCGTGCTTTTCTGAAACACTCAACATAGCTCAAACTCGTTGACCGAGCAGAGTGAGCTGAGTGTTCTTGGCTTTGCTGGCGTTGGCTTTGGAGGGACATTTTTGCCATGCTGTCTGAGGGTTTTCTTGCTGCCTACTGCTGGGAGGCGTGCTGGGAGGCATGCCTATCTGAAACACTCAAAATAGCTCAAAATAGCTCAAACTCGCGGAGCGAGCAGAGTGAGCTGAGTGTTCTTGGCTTTACTGGCCTTGGCGTTGGAGGGAAATTATTGCCATGCCGTCCGAGGATTATCTTGCTGCCTATTGCTGGGAGGCATGCCTTTCTGAAACACTCAAAATAGCTCAAACTCGCAGAGCGAGCAGAGTGAGCTGAGTGTTCTTGTATTCGTGTGAGCGAAGAGCTGGGTAGTGTCTCTGTGAACTTTATTGAATCCAACGATTTCAACGTTAACATCATTGCTTCCATCAGAACACTCGGATCGACTCCCTTGTTTACCCCCGAAAACTGTTGGTAAAGACCCCTTATACGTTGACATTAATAAGATTGGAATATCTACTACATCCAATTACATCCGTGTCTGCACACGGCAAGGCACGGCATATGGTACTAGGCCGCCCTCTCAAAGTGTTACCTACTTCATGGAAGCTCTCCGAAGCTGCCAATGGGCTTTTGTACCTTACCTCTGCGGGTTTGATATCTTCTCTGTGAGGTCTCTGTGGGCTCTTTGGGGGCTCTTATGAGCTTGTTGAGGGTGACTGTGGGCTACCTGTGCCTTTGAACCCTTGACATTGGACACTTGTGAAAACGCAATACTGTTGGTGACAAAAGGAGATAACAGTATAAAGGTGTCGCGCGATCGAATCATTGTGTGGAAGTGAAGGGCTGACCTGAGCTTATGGATAGTTCAGATATGTCAGGGACGGAAGACAATCAACAATTGAGAGATGATAAGCTGAAAGAGACTTTGGGTGTGTAAAGGATTCCAATCGGGCGTCACACACCGGACCAGCACTCTTGTCCTTATCCTCTGATGTAGCGCTCAAATAGAATACTTTTTTATTTTCTACGAAGTGGATTGAGCTGGCACCCAACCCGTCTCAGACCCCCTTTTACAAATAGCCTGGATCACAATGGACCAAGACCAGGCCGGTAGGTGGGAATACAATATTTATTTATTTTAAAATTCAAATGAGATCACACAATTTTAATATTGGGCAGCAATCACCAATGGTGTGACAATTGCAGAATGAATGATGAAATACACTTAGTTTGACCTTCTTTATAACATATTCCGAAAGCACAGATGAATAGGAGCAATTTTACAGTTCGGCAAGATAGCACCTGAGTTAAGATTTCTCCCCGCGATGCTGCCTCAAACCCCTATTAATTGAATTTTGAGTGGATAGAAAGGAGCAGCAAGGAGTCAGGGATACTAGGCAGCAAACAGAATTTAAAACCATTTGCAATTGCATAAAATGACACTCGGAATTGACAAATAATTAAATTAATGTGCAGTTGAATCAAGGAGGTAAATGTGATTTATCACAGTGTCAGGGATATAATATCACTAGCAACTACAAGTCAAGGTATCAACAAAGGGCATACTGTTCAGAATACAACTTGAAAGTAATAACACAGTGCAGCCAAAATCACACGTTGAAAAGTTGCATTTACACTTTTTGCAGTTGTAAATGTCAAAACGTTTTTCTTTTTAAAACGGGTGAAATAAACAGAATCGGAATGCAGTTTTTAGGCTGGGTGGTAGATGCACATCACAGGGATAAAATAGAAGTGAAAGAGTGACTCTAGCTGAATAACTGGATGAGATTTTCAATGTGGAAGGAGATTCAGTTTTGGGAAAATAAAAGCAGTTAACAGAAAAAATCGGTTTAGAGAGAAAGGACAAGTTTTACTTAAACTAGATTATCTCTAATTATCGAATTATCCAATGTTTCCATCTCCCTTCAACCCCTATTCAAGAACAAGGAATTCATGCCAGTTTTGGAAAGGGGAGCTTTCAAGAAATGGCAAGAGGGGGGTTGCCAGAGGATGCGGGATATGTTTATTGGGGAGGAGATTAGTACCGGTATGGACTGTAAAAGGGACTTTGTACTGGACAAAGGGCAGAGGATGAGGTACTCTCAACTGCGCCATTGGCTCCTACACCCTACGAACAAAGGAGCAGCCACCAGACCAACAACCCCCTTTGAAAAAATGTTAATAACAAATGATGGCTCTAGAGGGTTAATCTCGCAGCTGTGCAAAGTATTGGATGGAGCTACACAGAGGCAAACCTGGGCCTACATGGGGAGGTGGGAACAAATACTGGGAAGAGACCCCCCCAAACGCAGGAAGCCTGGTACAAAATCTTTTATGGGAGGCACTACACGCCAGCTCGCCTCCATAGGATCTACCCTGGAACGTCGGGGATCTGTTGGAGGGGCTGTGGTAAAGAGGGCACAGCAGACCATATATGGTGGAAATAGCCAAATATAGAACCATTGGAAGGAAATTGAGCATGCGCAAGAACTAACATTCGGAAAAGGGGGAAGTAGGCCCCCGGAAAGGACTCTGCTGGGCCTCAGAAATGAGGAAGGACCAAGGGAACCTAGATCCAGAGAAAGAGCGCAGGTGATGCTGACTATAGCGGGCATGACTATTGATGCCCAGAGGTGGAAAAGTTAAAATATTCCAACATTCCAAGACTGGCTGCAGAAAGTGTGGGAGATGGTTGCAATGGAATGGGCATCATATGCCATGATTAATGCTCTACAGAACTTTGCAAGCGAATGGGGGTAAGTCTTATTATTTCTCAGGGACGATTACAGAATTGGATGGCGCCCGCAGTGCCTTAGATGTTTGGACCTTCAGTGAGCCCCGAGAGGCAGACAAATCGCAAAGGATGGAGGAAAACCTGAGCCGGCACCGAGGGGGGTGGGTGGGCAAGGGGGTGGCATTGGGAATGTTTTACTTGTTAAAAAACTTAATAAAAAGAAGTTTAACAAAAAAAGCTAGATTATCAAGAAGATAGTGCTGCCCATGAAACAGGTTAAGCAGCCGTCTTAAACCCCTTCTCAACGCATGTCTGTTTATGTGGAAAGTAATAAAATTATTCAAAACATGACTAAGGATCTATGCAAGACAAAGATGAGTAAATGGTGCTGAAGCTTAGAGATCAGGGACAGGATGCACAGAGAATGCAGACAGTTTTAAACAAGTTGCCAGGGTATGAATAGGATTACTTAGATAGTGGAACAAAGACAGCGTGTCAAGATGGGGTATGCAATGTGTGGCTATGGGATGGGGAAATACTCACAATCAGCATTTGAGTTGGGATTTGGGACAGCCAACCGGGATTCTGGACAGTCAGGCAATATCTGGTCATGGTCACATCAGTGGACTCTCCTAGCAGAACAACAGCTGGGCCTGTCTAGTCACTGGATAGCAATGGTACAGCTGGCATGCAGATGGTGGGGCGAAAAGCCGGTCTGGTCACAGGATACTCTCACAAAGGGTACCACAGCTTTTCCCCCTTCTCCCTGAGTTAGTGGGATTTTGTTATGGGGTTTAGTTATGAAGGGTGGTTCTTCCTGGATGGAAGGGCCTGAACCAACTATCCCTTTTCTGGCAGTGGAGTCTGGAATCTGCAGGGTGGATCTGGAATGTCTGGATATGCAGGCGTTGGAAAATTCAGAAGAGAGTGTCCCTTCTGTGATCACATAATTTATTGTTGGGCAGAACTAAGCTAGACCTCCCCCTAAGAACCAGATAGGTCAGCCTATGTTGGTCGCCCTCCGTTTATGGGGTTGTGTTTTATGAGGTACAAAGCCATCCCACAGTCCTTTTTGCCAAAAATCAACCTCAACATAAATCACACATTTATACAGTAGTGGCACTTTTGCACATTACATAGGCAAATTGCATATTTCATACAGAACATGGTACTCCAACTCCCAGGCCTGTATGACATTATTTCGCCCTCCTAATAATTTTTCGTGATTCTTAGTGGGAACCGCTTCACCCAAAATCCCACAATTTTAGGTATGTGTACATATTATCATAGAGCATATTTCCATTCATTTTTTAAGGTTCCACCATATGTACTTTTCCCATGATTCACATTTTCCTGGCATTCGCGTCCCATACATGCTATGGATGGCCACGATATCTTGTTTTGAAGCCACAAAAATTACATTCAAACTGTAAAACCTTTACATTATTGTGTTGTCCGGTTGTAGAAATAAGTCTTAAAGTTTATTACTAAAAAAGGTATTTTAAGCCAGATGGGCTGGCCCTTTGTCCTCCACTAAGGCCATTTCTTCCCAGGTTACCACCAAATGTCAGTTTAGCCCAGGGATGCCATGGAGTTTCTCAGTTTGAGTGAATTGTAGTGTCACTTCCAAAAGTAACACGTAGGTGTCCTGGAACTCTGTTATGTCAAGCTGGAGCCCAGACAGAAAGTCTGCTGGGCGTGTTATATTCTTCCTCTTGGTCATTCAAGGTTTCCAGAGGCAAAAAGTAACATGTAGGTGTCCCAGAAATCCATTGTGGCTCCTTTTGGGGAAAAGCCACTCCGGTTGTCAGCACACAAATGTCCTTTGAAGCCAATCAGGAAACCTGTTTGGCTGGTTCCCCAGTACAGCCAATGCATATATTTATTTATTTATTTAGTTAGTTTTCCTGAACTCAAAAAACAAGGCTGTGGGAATAAAACATTATATAAGATCTTAACCAGACCCCCTTACATTTCTAGGCAAGGAGAGGGCCTTATTCACACTACAATTTTTAAACAGATATTGTTCTTGTTTACCAAAGCACGTTTTGACACATGGTGAAGCCTGCTGGGATGTGGCTTTCAAATTCGGTTTTCTCTTCCATCTGGATTCCAAACATTGTTTGCAGCCCTAGTCAGTTTCTCTTACACAGCAATCTCTGCAAGGCACAGGTCCACTGAAATTGACATATGCACAGAGAGCTAGGGTTTCTTTTGAAGCGTTTATTTTTGACATTTTGTACCATGAAAGTCAAGCGTTTTTCCATACGGCGGAGAATAAAGTTTCTGGTGATTTCCCAGATCTTGCCTGACACAACCTGTCATTCAGTGAGAAATGCTTTCTTTTGCTAAAGCGCAACTGGAATATTGGTGGGCATAGTTGGGCCTTACTGGACCAGAACGTTATATTGTGTAACAGATGAAAAAGAACATCAGGGCACCATCATTTTAAATGTAAAATATTTCCTTTTTCAAAGCTAGCAGCAAAGCAGCGCTGCTTTTCAATTCTCTTCTTTGGTGTACCTAAGAGGACACACTGGCAGCCTTTACAGTGTGCTCCCTGTTCCATCTTGCCCAATAGGTGCTTGGCAAGACAGTGCAGCCATCATTTTGTAGCTGCAAACGCAGTTTTGATGCAAGGCAATGGGGCTCAAATAAGCCAACACAGCCATTTTGCTGGTAACTGCTGAAGTGCAGCTTGGTGATGGAGGGGAATTCTGCAGAACTTCCCTGAGGCTGCAATAAAACATGAACCTGGTTGCCCAATTGAAATAAGGGTTCAAATAGGTGTGCACACAAAATCAGCTGACAACACATTACAGCCCCCTTCCACCACTGAGTCCACGATAGACACTAACACTATTGTGATTTCCCTGATCAAAGTTTATATCGAACATCCCTTCAGCCTTTGAAAAAACAAAAGCTTTTTCACCACAACTGGCTGCCACATCTGTGGGTCATTTGCTACTTACAGATGACCTTATCCTACTTGATCAAACCAAGTGGGATTGCAACGACAGCTAGATCCTATCTCAAAATACCTAGAAAGTAATGACTTAAAGGTGAATGTCTCGAAGTCAAGAATTCTCACCTTCGGTGGGAAAACGGCAAAAAAAAAATGGGTAAGGAAAAATGGTACTTCAAAGGAGAAACCATTCCCGAAGTCTCAAGCATTGTTTATCTGGGACTACGGTTAGTAACAGCAAAATAGAGGCACCGCAAGAACTGAGTCTCAGAACAAAGATGCAAAACTTAACCTCACAGTGGAGAATTATCCTCAGAAAACACTGGAACCATTAATAGACTTTTAAAACATCAAGGTCATGCCATAGTACAATGAAAAACCCTTGCTTTCTTCAGGAAATGCTTGTTAAATAACTTGAGCGGAGGTTTCAAGCTATTACATCAAATCTTATGCAAAGAGTCTGAACGCAATCTGAAGACCTAGAAAAACAATTGTCTAGCTATTTTAACGGTATGTGTTTCAGTAGAAGTATTACAATCGAATCCTTCCAGAGCCAGACGTAAACTTCTAGACCTGGACTGGATATACACAAGAGAAAATGTAAGTACCTTAAAACTGTATGGACACAAACACTCAGTTCCTAGATCTAGAGGAAGAACAAGACAATACGTGAGAAAATGTCCATGCAGACTTCGGAGACTGGAATTCATGAGGCTCAGGATGAACTTGATGCTGACGAAAGAAATGATGGAAGTGAGACAAATTAAGACCTTGAGGGACCTTACCTGTAAGTGAAGTGACGAGAACAAGGAGACCCTGCAACATTTGATTATGATATGCCCGGGTCTTAATATAAAGAGAAATAGATTGATGGGCAGGTTCTTGCGGAAATTTGTAACACGAACATCGGATCACTGGTGGTTTGAGATTTGGTGTTATCCGTGCTTGGTTTTTTTAGGGAAAGTTTTATAAATATAGCTAAGGCTGACAAGCCTACCAAGACATGAAACTAATATCTTGAACTGTAATATGCCTATTAAGTTATGAAACAGATCTCCTAAAAGAAAAAAGAAAGATTGGGTATAATCATCCTCAACCTATATTTTCAATTGCCCTGTGAAGGCCTGAATTGTCAGGTTCAGTTTTGTTTTCATACAAACTATAAAGAAATATCTTAAAGTGGGCAGGTGATGTGATATTGTTAGCTTTATTTCCTTTTTTGTCTTGTTTACTGTTCATTTGTGTGCTTCTTTTAATTCTTCTGTATAAGCTTAAGAGTTTTGAATTGTAAAACCAAATGCTTAATAAAAAATAAAAAATAAAATTACTTAAGAGCATTTCCAGATTAAGACTCAAATTGCCTCTCTTCTTGGGTCTTTAAATGATTCTCCTTAGATCGTCAAGCACTGACTGTTAAAATATCTCCATTGCTTTGTTAGAAATAGATGGGTAACAATTACTTTTATGCTTGAATTCTAAGAAGTCTGTATTTTTTGCTTCCATTTTCAGGTCTGATTCAGTATTTGAAAAATATATCGTCAGCCTCATTTTTCTTAGAAATCTATGAATGTGAGTGCCCAAGACACCACAGTACCCTGGTCAAATAAAAACATAGCAGCTTTTAATAGATACATGGGAGCTATTGCTTTAGAATGAGATTGAGGAAGGGCAGTAGCGCCAGAAAGAATAGACACACAATGTTATGCCCAATTCATTATTATTTGGACTTCTAGTTTTAACAGCACATGCTCTTCAACAATGATAAGTGATAAGTCAAATTCAAAGATATATAGATGCGACTCTGATATTTTTAAAAAGTAAAAACAACTAAGATGAGATGTTATCGCCACCCAACAAGGACAGCTGAGCGAGGAAGAATACACTCGGGCGAAACTTAGTAAGCTGCAAAAATATAAAAACATGCTAAAAAAGGGTCTAAAGGCTAGATCTAAATGTGAACAGATGCATACATCTGTGATTTAAAAGGATATAACTAAGATCTTGAAATTACTGAGAGATGGCTAAACCAGCAAACGGGGTAGCTAATTCCAGTGAATGAATCTAGCTGGAGATGTTTTATCCACAATTCCATTGGAGATTACTGCTGCAAGGTGGTTAATCCAAACACAAATTCTATAGAAGTAAGTATTGGGGAAATTACCCACCACAAAATTGTTGAGGGTAATGCATGAATGAAAAAACCATGGCCCCTGTGCCCAGATGGGCTGACAGAAATTGCAATTAGTTGACAACCAGACTTCAGGTGGGGCCCCTTCACCCCTTATTTAACTCCATTGTGATTGCAGGTGTGATTCTGAGCTCTTGGAAAGAAGCATAGGTTATTCTTATCTAAAAAAAAGGGCAGTCACTCTGACCAAGCCTATAGCCTAATAGCTCTGTTAGAGTTGGTGAGTAAAATCTTTGCAACACTAGTATTGGAACAATTTAGGAAATTGTCTATTACAGAAAATACTCTTGTCAAAGAATAAACTGGGTGTAAAGAATGTCACACAATCTTCTTATTAATAGGTTAATGAATATAGCATGAAGAAAAGACAGGCCACCAATATATATATATCGCGTTTATTGCTTTCACCTGTGGATTTGACACTGTTTGCAAGGAATGTTGTCACAAAATCACTTTGGTTGCAGGTGTATAGGGATGTGTAGTGGATACACTGTCTACTCAGCCTCCACACCTCTACAAACCAACAGCAATCTCAATTATAAAGGTAAAACAGTCACAACTAAGAGATATACCTGCATCACGTTTGGTGGTGAGTGGGCAAAGGTAAACCCATACTCTTAGAAGGGGTGTGAATAGGAAAAGGGGACTTAGCCAGTCTCTAGGTGCCCAAAACGTGGACAAGGGTGGCAAGGTCAGTTCAAAGTACCTAATTGCATGTTTTGGCAGTTTGAGGTTGTCGAACCAGGCTTCGAGGTGTTGTGCTTATGGGTCAAACTGGATTGGGTGGTAGCAAGAAGCACTGATCATAGGCAGCTTGTTGGCTTAGAGTTGGGTTTGAGTGGGTGCGGAAAGGCATCAAGTGATGCAGGTCAAATGGGTCTCCAGGAACAGTTTCACAATCGAGCATCGTTAAAAATGATGAGTAGTGCTGCTTCACGAAGTTGATTAAAGAGACAGTGCAGCGGTTCGAGTCAAGCTGCAATGCAAATTCCTGGCCATTTGATTCTTGGTTCGATGCAGCAGTTCAAGTGGTCTGTATGGGGTGCTGGTGCTCTAGCCGGACAGATGACAGGGTACTGCGGGACCGATGAGGCATCGAGCCAGTTTGATGATGCGAGAATGGTGGTTCTAAGGTCGAGTGAAATGCAGCACCGGTAGATCCTTTTGGTTTTCATGCGGGGAACATGATTCAAATGCAGATTGATCAATTTGATGCAGTGAACACAGAGATCCTGGCTGTTCTGCGCTCAGGGTGCCTTGAGACCCCCTGCAGGTGGTGAGTCCTTTCAGGTTCTGCTCTCCCAGCCTAGGGCGGTTTACAAGCAGAATGGCAGGTCAATGGCATCCACCCAAAATGTGCACTGGGAGTGGGTAGGGAGAAGAGCTTGCCTTTGACCTGGAACACTCCTTCTTTTCCTCAATGGCTGAGGGCTTTGGAAAGATCAACACACACAAAAGAGGTCTAAATTAATTCTTTCTTGAGTCCTGGATGGTCCAAAAGTGAATCTAAGAATGGGTGGGAGCTCCCATTTTTTACATGCAAAAGTCCATAGTGGATTGAACAATAATAAGTCTACCTTATGGGATCCAATACCCGTCCTTGTGATAAGTGGTCCTTGTCATCTTGTATCATATCCAAAGTGCTTTGTGCTAAAGGAAGTGGATGGGAAAGGAAGAAAGGAAAGGTATAGTAAGAAACGAGATGGTGGAATCTTTCTCAAACTCTGCTGAGTTCCCTTTGACTACACTGATCCTACACTGATCCTGCCCCCTTCTCAGACCCACAACATCAAATGCCCTTTGTTGTGAGGCTAGTGCTTTTGTTTAGGGTGTGCCCTTTCATTTCTGTATCCCAGGACAGGTCCTGCTCGGGGTCTTACTTACTGGAGAGAGGTGTTGCCCAAATTTAAAAAAGATCAAAAGAGAAGCAGCCCCCACTGCCTATGTTCCTGCTGGGTGCAGCAGAGACAGCCAGTCTAGGTAGAATATACACAGCCTGTCCATGGCTGTCCTGTGTTCACAGTGTTGACACATGTATGATACATATTAGATGTGGCTGTAATAATTATGTGAATTGCCAGCCACTGTAGCCTAACTTAGGTTTGGCGTATGTATAATGTTAATAATGAAACAGATTTGGAACAGAGGTGCAGATTTAAATGCGACCTGTCTGCTGAAGTGGCTTTGATGTCATCCCAGCTGGCATGTGTGACCTCTGAACCTGCCCTGTGCCCCTTAGAGCAGGTGCTACATATCAGAATACGGATTAATAAAGGCTTTATCCATTTGGGATTGGATTTGAGGAAAGGAGGGTCTGTTTAGCAGACCACCACTCTTTCTGAGATGGATTTCCCCACATCATTTTATTATTAACAAACATCAAAAAAGATATACAGGGTAATTCATAGAATTTCGCAGAAAAGTGTCGCAAGCGGCTGGCGCAGAGTGTCCGCGTGCGATTGTCTGCGCCAGGCACGTGCGCTAAAACCGATTTCCGCGCACAGCGTATTCATGGATTTCAGACTCCCAAACCAGCCGTGGCGCAGAGTATCGCAGCGACCCTGCAGCAGCGCCAGTAACGCCCCCAAGAACGCCCTCGCGCAAGGAAAAGCCATCAAAATCGCTAAATCATCGCAAAGGGCTGCGCTAACCCTGGACCAGTTTACAGGGCTGCCAAACAAGGAACGCAAAGCGAGTAACGTGCATATCAGGGGTACGCGTGAAGTTATACACGCGATTAGCCAGGGTGCCAGGGTACGTGTATTTCAGGGGTGCGCGGGAAGTTCAACACGCGATAGTCCAGGGAACGTGTATTACAGGGGTACGCGGGAAGTTCAACACGCGATAGTCCAGGGAACGTGTATTACAGGGGTACGCAGGAAGTTCAACACGCGATAGTCCAGGGAACGTGAATTACAGGGGTACGCGGGAAGTTCAACACGCGATTGTCCAGGGAACGTGTATTACAGGGGTACGCGGGAAGTTCAACACGCGATTGTCCAGGGAACGTGTATTACAGGGGTACGCGGGAAGTCTTACATGCGATTAGCCAGGGCACGTGTAATACAGGGGTACGCGGGAATTATCACACGCGATTTGGCAGGGTACGTGAATTACAGGGGTGCGTGGGAATTATCACATGCCAATTTGCTGGGTACGTGTATTACAGGGGTGCGTGGGAATTATCACACGCGATTAGGCTGGGTGGGTCCTCACAGGTGTTCCCTGTACACCCTCCACGGCCCCTGCAGGCAGCCCACAAAACAGGGGACTACCCTGCACACCTGCTCATGTCCCCCTGCACCCCCACCCCCCAGCCACCAGGGGCACCCACCACCAGGCCCCCACCCATGTCTCCTACCACCCCCACCCCCCAGCAGTGCAGGGGCAGCCTCCACCAGGCCCCCACTCATGGCCGACTCATGTCTCCCACCACCCCCACCCCCCAGCACTGTGGGGCACCTGCCAGCAGGCCCCAACCCATGTCACCCACCACCCCCACCCCCCAGCAGTGCAGGGGCATCCTCCACCAGGCCCACACTCATGTCCCCTATCACCCCCACCCCCCCCCGCCACCAGGGGCACCCTCCACCAGGCCCCCACTCATGTCTCCCAGCGTGCTACGTGTATTTCAGGGGTGCGCGGGAAGTCCCACTCGCGAATAGCGAATAGCCTGGGCGCGTGTATTTCAGGGGTGCGCGCGAAGTTCCACTCGCGAATAGCCTGGGCGCATGTATTTCAGGGGTGCGCGGGAAGTTCCACACGCGAATAGCCTGGGCGCATGCATTTCAGGGGTGCGCGGGAAGTTTTACACGCGACTACAGCAGGGTACGTGTATTTCAGGGGTGCGCGGGAATTCTCACACGCGATTTGGCTTGGTACGAGTATTACAGGGGTGCGTGGGAAGTTACACACGCGATTAGGCTGGGTGGGTCCTCACAGGTGTTCCCTGTACACCCTCCACGGCCCCTGCAGGCAGCCCACAAAACAGGGGACTACCCTGCACACCTGCTCATGTCACCCACCAGCCCCACCCCCCACCATCCAGGGGCACCCTCCACCAGGCCCCCACCCATGTCTCCCACCACCCCCACCCCCCCAGTCACCAGGGGCAGCCTCCACCAGGCCCCCACTCATGTCTCCCACCACCCCCACCTCCCAGCAGTGCAGGGGCAGCCCCCAGCAGGCCCCCACTCATGTCCCCTATCACCCCCACCCCCCCAGTCACCAGGGGCAGCCTCCACCAGGCCCCCACTCATGTCCCCTATCACCCCCACCCCCCCAGTCACCAGGGGCAGCCTCCACCAGGCCCCCACCCATGTCTCCCACCACCCCCACCCCCCAGCAGTGCAGGGGCAGCCCCCACCAGGCCCCCACTCATGTCCCCTATCACCCCCACCCCCCCAGTCAACAGGGACACCCTCCACCAGGCACCCACTCATGTCTCCCACCACCCCCACCCCCCCAGTCACCAGGGGCAGCCTCCACCAGGCCCCCACTCATGTCCCCTATCACCCCCACCCCCCCAGTCACCAGGGGCAGCCCCCACCAGGCCCCCACTCATGTCTCCCACCACCCCCAAACCCCAGCAGTGCAGGGTCACCCTCCACCAGGCCCCCACTCATGTCACCCACCACCCCTACCCCCCAGCCACCAGGGGCACCCTCCACCAGGCCCCCACTCATGTCTCCCACCACCCCCACCCCCCAGCAGTGCAGGGGCAGCCCCCAGCAGGCCCCCACTCATGTCCCCTATCACCCCCACCCCCCCAGTCACCAGGGGCACCCTCCACCAGGCCCCCACTCATGTCTCCCACCACCCCCACCCCCCCAGTCACCAGGGGCAGCCTCCACCAGGCCCCCACTCATGTCCCCTATCACCCCCACCCCCCCAGTCACCAGGGGCAGCCTCCACCAGGCCCCCACCCATGTCTCCCACCACCCCCACCCCCCAGCAGTGCAGGGACAGCCCCCACCAGGCCCCCACTCATGTCCCCTATCGCCCCCACCCCCCCAGTCACCAGGGGCAGCCCCCACCAGGCCCCCACTCATGTCTCCCACCACCCCCAAACCCCAGCAGTGCAGGGTCACCCTCCACCAGGCCCCCACTCATGTCACCCACCACCCCCACCCCCCAGCCACCAGGGGCACCCTCCACCAGGCCCCCACTCATGTCTCCCACCACCCCCACCCCCCAGCCACCAGGGGCAGCCTCCACCAGGCCCCCACTCATGTCTCCCACCACCCCCACCCCCCAGCAGTGCAGGGTCACCCTCCACCAGGCCCCCACTCATGTCACCCACCACCCCCACACCCCAGCAGTGCAGGGTCACCCTCCACCAGGCCCCCACTCATGTCACCCACCACCCCCACACCCCAGCAGTGCAGGGTCACCCACCACCAGGCCCCCACTCATGTCACCCACCACCCCCACCCCCCAGCAGTGCAGGGGCAGCAGGCAGTCAGGCAGCAGCAGGTGGGAGTGCTCGGGCTCTGGGGGGCAGTAGTTCGGCCTTCCGGGCAGGAGCGTGGTATTCCGTGTACGTACGCGTGGCCAGCTTGGTAGGGAGTGATTTTGCACGTGAAAATCCTGCACGTCGGCGTGAAAACTGAGGAAAGGCCCTCAGCGCGTAAGCGCGTCTGTGACGTGACCCGCACAGGTGTTTCCCACACAGCACGTGATGACAGAGCACACGTGGAAAGACTGCACGTCAGAGTGTAATTGCGTGTGATTGGTGGAAATGGCCCTACACGCAGAAGTGACAAAGCGTGTGATTGGTGGAAATGGCCCTACACGCAGAAGTGACAAAGCATGGAATAGGTGGAAATGGCCCTAGCGCGTACACGCCGCGTAAGTGACGCTGGACGTGTGGGCCTGTATAAAAGGTACGTGTAGAACACGTTTTCCTTGTACGTGCTTTTCGTGGAGAGCGAGTGGGTGAATTCTGTACTTCTTGTCGTTTCACACGCGATTTACTTCACGGCGTTTCAAGTTCGTATTCCCTGTTACCTCTGACAGCTTTTTCTCTTCTTTCTCTTTTACTGGTTTACCTGGGCCTGTTCCCTCAAACAGTGTTCCCTTCTACTGTTGTCCTGTCTCCTCAGACAGCGGACAAATCTTCTTTTGGCGGGGGTGTTGCCAACCAAACGTGCTCCTTTTACACGCTCGTTTACCAGGCAGACGGTGAGTCATGCACGTATCTAACATCTGTGCTTGCCCCGTGTGTAGCCTACCCCTTCAGAGGTCATTCTAGGCTGCGTGTGACACGCATACGTTCATTCTTGTGTTACTGGGTGCCACAGCGTAGTGCAGGTTTTTCTTTCTGCACACGTGGTCTAGGAGGGGTTGCGTGCACGTCATCTCCCTTTTTTGGGCCTCCTGTGCGTTTCGTGACCCGTCATCTTTCCCCAGGGGTTACATTCAGCCTTGCTAGAGCACTAGGGTACAATTACCATCTGGTACCCAACCCCTTTGACCCCCAATTGCCCAGGACAATAGTCTACATCCACTCCCATACGCACATTAACATCAGTGCCATGGCTGGGAGGCGAGGATTCCGTAAGGGTGGCAAAGGTGGAAGAGCCACAAGTGGTGGCCGTGGTGGATCCGGTAGGGGACGTGGTCGTAACTTGCAGGGTGAGCCTGTCCCCCCATGTGTGGAGGACCAGTCACGGGCACCCACAATCCCCCCCCTTCCCCCCCTCCCATTGAGGCTGATGTGGCTGACACCATCCATGCTCAGCCCTTGTTGGACCAGCCCATTGTGGCACCAGACCTGGCTGACTCCATGGCTGACTTCCAGGTCAGCAGGGCTACGACACGTGCGCTGGTGCACGTTGATGCCATCATGCCACGTGGATCTGGGGCAGCAAGGTCATCTGCTGCACCAAGGAGGCAGGGCGGAGAGGCTGCAGGGGCAGCTGCGGCTCCATCCACCCCAGCCCTCACACACCCAGCCAGGACAGTGTCGGTCCTAGTCCATGCTGCTGACATTCCCCCTGACACCATCACACTAGAGCCAATGCCTGCACCAACTCCCATGCTGAGTGTGCAATCCCACACTCCTGATACAGAGTCCACCAGGGCTCCTGCCCCTAGTGTCCAGAGCGGCGCAGGACACTCAGGATCACCACCACCTTCCAAGCGGAAGAGGAAGAGTGCTCGTCCGGCACAGGCTAATGCCCCAGACACGGCTACACAGTCCGGCCCGTCCAGGAAGCCCAGCTTCACGGATGACGAACTGAATGCACTTGTCGAGTATGTGTCCGGACATGACAACGAGATGGTCATTGTTGCAGGATCCAAGACCACACCTGCACAACGCCAGGCACACTGGCAGACCGTTGCGGACATCGTAAGTGCCCTTGGAATCGTGAGGCGCACAGCCAATGATTGCTATAAGCGCTGGAATGACCTAAAGCGCAGGGCAAAGAGTAAGCTGGCCTCAAGTCATGCCGCAACTCTAGTGACTGGAGGTGGGTCTCCAGTAGTAGACATGGAACTCACTCCACATGAGTCAGTCGCTGGGACCTACGTCACGGAGGAACAGATCCAAGGCGTGGGAGATCTGGCTGATTATGAGGCATTGTCCGGTGAGTGCACATGCATGTGTGTGTCATCCATGTGCATGGTGTGTGTGTGAGGGCTTCTGTTCGGGTGCCAGGTGAGAGTGTGTGCGCCTGAGTCGTATGGGTCAGCCATGTGCTTCATGCAATCCTTCCTGCGCAGCTGCATTTGGCCATAGCAGTATCCCTTCTGCCAACAGTAGACATCTAGCACAACTGCACGCCAGTTGCCCTTGAAGTGTCACCTTGACACAACATATTTGCTTCTTTTTCACTGTTCATTCAGTCAGTTTGTTTGCATTCCACCACTTTCACTAGGCATGTCGCTGTCCACTAGTCACATGTCTGACATGGGTATGGTAAAGTGGAGTGACTTTGTTACCTGGATATCATTTGTACACACATGTCCCTGTGCAATTTGACCATTTCAGACTGGCAGCTCCAGGTGAAAAATCTGACCTGTTAGAATTAGAAAAGCAATTACATGCGGGAACTGGACTGAATGAATAGGTGCTGCCCTCCTCTCCATCTTCACTCAATAGCAATGGTACATGCCATCTGTGTGATGGCATGTGTGTTTCACCTGCCAATCACAGGCCAATGTGTGATGCCACTGCCAGGCAGCATGCAGAAAATGTGTTCATCTTCCATCTTGGTGTCATCAGTGTGTGCCATTTGCCTGCACTTCATACGCAGTGAGGGTGCATGCATGGGAGGGTTTTAGTCATGTGGGACATGTGCCAATCAAGTACTGGTTCTCTTGCTTCTCAGCCCTCAATGTGTGCCATGGTGCTAATGCCTGTTTCCATTTCTTTGTTTTCATGTCTTTGCAGGGGAAGACGCACCTGATACTGCTGGGGTTGTGGAGATGGTGCAGACCCAGGAGGTGTCCCAGGGCCGACCAACCACCAGTGAGGGACGTGGTGTGGTGGTGGGGGAGAACCCACAAGTGCTGCAGGTCGTGCTCTCAAGGGGTGTCTCTGGCTGCACCTCCCCCGAGCTGTACTCAGGTGTTGATTCGGATGAGACCTACGTGCCGTCGCAGGTGAGTGTTCCAGGGAGGGATTCTGTTCTGTCTCACCCACCTGCACCAGGGTCAGTACCCTCCATGGGGATGTCAGTGTTGGCAGCTACGCCTTCGGTGGTTACGGATGCAGGGTCACACTCCGCGACATCTGATCCTGTTCCTGGGCCAGCAGATCAGAGGGGGAATGCAGTCCTGCAGCCTCAGGCAGTGCCGGCACAGCAAGGCGCAGTTCGCCTTGCCCCAGACAGGTGTGGTGCCCGCCGACGTGGTGGCCGTACGCCACCCGGCAATACCGCATGGGAGCAATCCATTTACGGTATGGCTACCCAACAGGCTGCATCATCCGAGATGATGGCCCAGGCCATGGATAGGGTGGCCACTTCCATTGTCCCCCCAGAAAGGCTGATGGAGCGACTAGAGCAGGCAACCGACTCCATCTGCCAGTCACACAGGGAGGACATGTTGGGGTCCAACAGGGACAGGCGGGCGGCACTGGCGACTCTGCAGGAGGCCATCTCCATTGAGTCCCAGGGCCACAGGGAAGCCCTGAGGCAGGAGCTCCTTCACCTCAGGACGACTCTTGTTGAGCTTGAGGCTTCAACACACCAAAGGACAGAACAGCAGCTGGAGCGTCTCACCCGTACGCTCTCAGCTGAGATGCAGGCAACGAGGGCGGAGGTCCGGGCATCCCGTGAGTTGTTGCATGGGGACCTCCGCACACTCATCCTCCAGAACCAGACTTACCACACCCGCATGCTTGCAGCCATGGAGGAGCAGACTAGGGCCTTGCGTGGGCTGCCTCCCATAGTGCAACCACCTCCGGATGCAGCTGCACAGGGTGATAATAGCGACAGCAGTGATACTCCCACAATAGGGTAGCCGTGTGGGCCATGAGCCCATGGAGGTGTTTTATCTTCCCAGGATCCACGCAGGTGGGTTCTGGTGTGCATCCTGTCCTCGGACCTCCTGGGTGGCCTCCCCAACCCCCCCGGGCCCATCAATGGCCATTTTTGATTGTTTCTTATTTTTATTTTTATTTTGATTTCTTTTATTCCCAATTTTTTTGGGACGATCTGTTTGCTTCCGTGGTTCCTGTGGGCATACGCTGCATTGTGGCTGGGCACATGCAGGCTTGTAATGTATTTGGTTCAGATGCTTGGGTTTGAGTCACACACACCCCTCCTGCTTCCCGTTTCCATGGGCTTGCAAAGGGTGTGCCCAAGTGACAGTGAATTACACAGTGACGTTGGACTCCCATGAGCTGTGTGGCCAGTCTGTAGTCAATACTGTGTATACATTCATAGTGCATATTGCTGTTGTGTTGTACACTGCATGTTGCATTGATGTGTAACTCTTCTTCTGTGTCTACCTCCCAATTTGCAGGTCCCTTCCTCATGTCCACACAAGGACCTCTAGTCTGGAGATGGGGACCATGTTGGCAGCAGTGCACCTACAACTCTACATGGCGACAACACTGCACAGTTGGTAGTGGTGGGAGTGCAGGCATTTCCAGGTGGTGAGACTACTAATATGTAACATTTGTGATGTCATGTTAATGGTACTACGTGCTCAAGTATGTTGTTTGTCCGGCATTGCTGTGAGCATTTCAGGTGTTGCAGGTTTCTAATAGTGCCACTGTACATAGTGAGACTGATGTCATGTTGTGGGGATTACTTTGTTTACCTGCAATTAGCATGACATGGCACGGTGTGTCGTGTGGCAGTGCTGGGGTTGGGTTGGCTGACATGGCACTGTCCTCTTGTTGCATTTTGCAAGTGGGTATTCATTTTAGCTGCTTCAATGTGTAACTTCACAAAACTGCATTGGTGGTGTCTGTGTGGGTAGGGATGCACACATTGTGACACTTCCAGGTGAACAATCTCAGGCTGACATGGTATTCCCGGTTCATTCTCCAGACATTCAGGATCAGTGTCAGGTTGAGTCATCATTGATTGTCAGATGGAATGTGCCAGGGCAGTGTGCACTCCACAGGGGTGTGATTTCTATGTGAAGTAATTAGCCACTAGCTGTGTACGGGCTGCCTCCCCCCGTGCCCTTTCCCCTCCCATGCGCAGCGGCTGTGCATGTGGTTGGGGATGTGGGGACACCACCATGTCCACGGCCAGGCCCCGGCGTGTTGCAACGTTGTGCAGGACACATGCTGCCACTATGATCCTGCACACTACTGGGGGAGCGTATAACAGCTGCCCGCCAGAACGGTCAAGGGAGCGAAAGCGTGACTTTAGCACTCCGAATGTGCGCTCCACTATGCCCCTGGTTGTAATGTGGGCTGTGTTATATCTTACCTGGGGTGGCGTGGTGGGGTTCCGAATTGGCGTCATCATGTGGGGGCTGAGAGGGTAGGCACTGTCCCCTGTGGAGGTGGTGATTGGTATCATTGGTGGGGTTGTGACCTTGCTCAGTATCCAACATGCATGCATGTGCAGTGGCATACATACTCACCAAGCAGCCATGTATCGCCATGCCGCCCAGCTTCTAGGTCCCGGCTTAGGGTGGACATTCGGTAAATGAAGCTGTCGTGGGTGGAGCCGGGATAGTTGGCATATACTGAGGTGATGATTCCCTTGGCATTACATGCTACCTGCACGTTGATGGAATGCCAGTGCTTGCAGTTCCTATAGATGTGCTCAGATGCCCTGGGGGGACGTAGAGCCACATGGGTGCAGTCGATGGCACCTAGCACTTTGGGGAATCGTGCCACAGCGTAAAAATCCAGGGCGGCAGCATGCCTTTCTGCAGGTGTTCTGGGCAGGTGTATGTGCCTGCGGACTGATGGGCGTGCAGTCATGATGTTCAAGACGTGGTGTAGGCAGCGTGACTGGGTGGCCTGTGACACCCCACCCACTATGGCACTTGTCCGCTGAAATGATCCAGTGGCTAAGAAGTGCAGTACATTGAGGACCTTCTTCAGGGGGCTGAGTGCTTGGGAGCACAGGGTGGGTGATGTGAGGTCATCCTCCCACTCACTCACCAGGTCCAGTATGATGTGTGGTGGAAACCTGTACCTCCCATACACCTGGTCATCAGGCATCCCGAAAAGGCTGGTTCTGGGTGTGAATATTCTGGCCCTGACTATCCTCCTCCTCCTCCTTTGGTAGCCCACTGCCACTGCTGCTAGGAACGGTATGTTCATCCTGGCGTCTGAGCTTGTTATTGTTAAAGTCCGTAATTTTATGCTTTGCGCGTGTTCTAGGCGAGCGTGTGACCCGCGCACCCCTGGAATCCAGTTCCCAGTCCAATAGCGTGTGGAAATTCACACGCACCACGGGATACAGCCTGTGACCCGCGCACCCCTGGAATCCAGTTCCCAGTCCAATAGCGTGTGGAAATTCACACGCACCACGGGATACAGCGTGTGACCCGCGCACCCCTGGAATCCAGTTCCCAGTCCAATAGCGTGTGGAAATTCACACGCACCACGGGATACAGTGTGTGACCCGCGCACCCCTGGAATCCAGTTCCCAGTCCAATAGCGTGTGGAAATTCACAAGCACCACGGGATACAGGTTCGCTGACGTACTTGCGTGTGTAAGTGGCCGCGCACCCATTAAATACACGTACATAGGCCAATCGCGTGTATGCGCACTTTTGTCCAATTACACGCGATGACACTCTGACGTGCAGTATCTCCACGTGTGCCCCGTCATCACGTGCTGAGTGGGGAACACCCGTGCGGGTCACGTCACAGACGCGCTTACGCGCTGAGGGACTCTGGTCCAATAGAATCGCGTATGCGTGCTGACGCGCTTACGCGCTAAGGGCCTTTCCTCGGATTTCACGCTGACGTGCAGGATTTTCACGTGCCAAATCACTCCGTATCAAGCTGGCCACGCGAAAACACACGGAAGACCACGCTCCTGCCCAGAAGGCCGAGTTACTGCCCCCCAGTGCCCCGAGCAGCCTCCCACGTGCCATCTGCTGCTGCCTGCCTGCCTGCCTGCCTGCTGCCACTGTGCCCTGCCATTTGGTGCCTGCACATCAGCCATCTGCAGGGGTCCAGTTGCTGTGTCCACCCCTGCTGGAACTGAAGACTCCCGACTGGGATTACATCGCTCCACAGCCCAGCCCCAGGACCCAGTTCCCCACCCACACCTGCCTCTGGGGTTGCCATGTCGGGCACTTCCACATCTGGCACCAGTGGCAACCCCAGGCCAGAGGGGCAGAGGGGCACCAGCTTCACTGTCACCGAAGTTGGTGTCCTGGTGGAGCATGTCCTGGGGCAGTATGATGCCCTCTTTGGATCGTCCCGCGCCAGCAAGGAAGGACGGCAGAGGATCTGTGCCGACTGTGTGGTTGCCATCAATGCGGAGGGGGTGGCAACCCGCGACGTCCTGAAGATCAAGAAGCGCTGGGAGGACTTGAGGTCCAGGACCCTTGTGAAG
Organism: Ambystoma mexicanum; assembly: GCF_040938575.1. NCBI lineage: Eukaryota > Metazoa > Chordata > Amphibia > Caudata > Ambystomatidae > Ambystoma > Ambystoma mexicanum. The sequence continues at coordinate 1,000,440,993 of NC_090928.1, forward strand.
GCCCGGCGCCTCGTGGAGGGGGGCCGGGGCCGCATGAGTTCCATCCAGATGAGGGTCCTGGAACGCGTACGCCCAGCGCTCCACGCCCAGATCCTTGAGAGGGAGGCCCGTCTGGAGTTGAGCGGTAAGTGTCCATGCATTACTGTGTGAGACAGGGCATGTTGCGGTGTGCTGGTTCTATGATACTTGCCTGTATGTGTGCCATAGGCCATGTATGCATGTATGTGTGCAGGGACATCATGGTAATGCATGTGCGACCAGTGATGTGTGATGCACATGGTTGTTGCATGTGTTGAAATGCCGCATGGGGAGCCCTATTCAGATTTTGAACATGAGAGCATGCCAGTCTCTGTACCTGGACATGGGTGGGGGTGAGGGATGGGTGCTGATGCCAGGTACATATATGGTAGCCATGTCTGTGTGCCTGACCTGCGTGTCTGTGACTTGTGCATGCCATGGATGCATGACACATGTGTGTGACAATGCAGAGATTCAGTGAAGCAGCCAAATTACCCTTGTATCCGCTGTGTTTGGTGTGTTTGGGGCCAGATGGATGTGACTGAGGTGAAGTGTGTGCATGTGATGGGCATGAGCCATGATGCATGTGAGTTCCATATCATTGAATGTTTCAAGAGTCCATTGGACATGCATGGAAATGTCCATGGCATGCACCATGCCTGTTACTGTGTGTGTTTTGCCTGGACTGACCCATGTGTTGTGGAGGGACATGATGGAAGTGTACTTTGACAGTGGTGCTCATCTGCTATTGCTTCCTGTCTAGGGGACCATTGTACAGTGCCCTGATGCTTGTGTTCTTTGTCTCCCTCTACGCAGCGGCTAGTGAAGAAGAGGAGGGAGACGGCGCTGTGGAGCAAGGCGGCGGGGATGCCCCCACGGCTGCAGCGGAAGGGGTGGGTGAGCCCCCACAGGGGCCTGCTACGGTGGGAGACGGTGAGGAGCCATCCAGGTTGGTGGTTTGCACAGAGGAGGAGGAGGCCGCCACTGGGGCACACATGGGGCCTGGTGGGGGCATCCCTGCTGGTGCGAGTGGTGCAGTCCAGGGCCAGGGGCAGGAGGCAGCACAGGTCACCGTGGAGGGGCCTGTGCATGTCGCTGTCCCTGACCCTGTGAGTGCACCACCATGCACCAGCAGGGATGCCCCGTCCCAGGCCTGTCCGCAAGTAGAGGGGATGTCCATGTCACCTGACTCCCCTACACCTGCGGACGTGGGAACCCCTGGCCGTGCGGAGAAGGTCCTGATTGGGGTCGCGATGCGCACGGCTGTGATTCGTGATGCCGTGCGTGCTTCCCGGGAGGAGCACGCACGTCATCACGAAGTGCACCGTGCCGACGTGGCCCAATTGGGATCGGCCATGTTCGGGGGTTTCCTGCATGTGTTGGCCAATGTGGCGGCCCTCTCCTCCTCTGTGCAGGCTATCCACCAGTCGTTCTCCTTGCCGTCTTCCAGCCCAGATGCCACCAGGGCCCCCTGTGGACCTGCCCCGACCAATGCAGCCAGCTCGGTGGGGATCCCATCCCTGCCACAGTCGGGAATCAGAGATCCAGCAGGGGTGGACACCAGAGCAACTGGACCCCAGCAGATGGAGGATGTGACGGCATCATCGGGCAGGGCACGTGCACGACGGCGTCGGTGGTTTCCATCAGCCTGGATGCCGTCGTGCTGGCACAGGCAGTTGTGTCTGAGGCAGCAGCAGGCTCAACGTGGGAGGCATCATGGCTCGGGGCCATCAACATCAGGGGTGCAGGCATCGGCCGGAGGGCAGGAGAACCCTGGAATGGGAGTGGCTTCCGTGTGGGAGGGGTTGTGCCAGCGGATAGGTGCGGAGCGGCAGCGGGCAGAGGAGGAACGGCTCACGATGGTCAGGGCGGAGGACTCCATGCGGAGGGCGCTGAGGCGGGCTGAGTGCCTCGAGGGTCTTCGCAGGGAGTTTGAGCTTGACACTGCGTTATCCCTGCGGCACCTCGGGGCCAGGGAACATGCCCGCCTCCAAGCCATTGACCAGGAGTTCGATGATGCCCTGGCCCATGACAACAACCAGTGAGCCGTCCGAATAGCCCGCTGCCTTTGTATATAGTTGTATAGTTAGGGTTAGGTTTCCTTTGTTTTTTTGATTTTTTTTTGGTTGCGATTGGACAATGCACCACTTTTTTGTATATAGTTCACTTTTTAGTTAGTAGTCATAGTTAGGTTTAATTTGGTAGGGCTCATGGACCCAGGATGATCTTCTTCATTGGCTTATTTTAATTTTTCAGATTATTTTCTTGGACATTCATCTTGTTTTGTTTGATTTGCTTTGTGTTTTTTCTTATTTCATTTCCATTCTACTTGCTGTTAAATACATATTATTTTTTTAATCTTCAATGTGTCGTATCATCTCATTGCTTTCAGGCATGTCATGTTGGGTGTTTTGTCATTCACTTGCAGACATGTGTTCAATTGCATTATTTAAATTGGGGGTGTAACATGTAATTGCCTTTGATATGTGGGTGGGTGTGATAGTTGGTTGGGCCTTTTGGCAGGGGAGGATGGGCATTACGGACATGATTGGGGAATGTTGGGACCCAGGTGCAGGGGGGCATGGATTGGACATGGGTGGGGGCCTGCTGGCAGGTGCCCCACAGTGCTGGGGGGGTGGGGGTGGTGGGAGACATGAGTGGGGGCCTGGTGGAGGGTGACCCTGCACTGCTGGGGTGTGGGGGTGGTGGGTGACATGAGTGGGGGCCTGGTGGAGGGTGCCCCTGGTGGCTGGGGTTTGGGGGTGGTGGGAGACATGAGTGGGGGCCTGGTGGAGGGTGCCCCTGGTGGCTGGGGGGTGGGGGTGGTGGGAGACATGAGTGGGGGCCTGGTGGAGGGTGACCCTGGTGGCTGGGGGGTGGGGGTGGTGGTAGACATGAGTGGGGGCCTGGTGGAGGGTGCCCCTGGTGGCTGGGGGGTGGGGGTGGTGGGTGACATGAGTGGGGGCCTGGTGGAGGGTGACCCTGCACTGCTGGGGTGTGGGGGTGGTGGGTGACATGAGTGTGGGCCTGGTGGAGGGTGCCCCTGGTGGCTGGGGTTTGGGGGTGGTGGGAGACATGAGTGGGGGCCTGGTGGAGGGTGCCCCTGGTGGCTGGGGGGTGGGGGTGGTGGGAGACATGAGTGGGGACCTGGTGGAGGGTGCCCCTGGTGGCTGGGGGGTGGGGGTGGTGGGTGACATGAGTGGGGGCCTGGTGGAGGGTGACCCTGCACTGCTGGGGTTTGGGGGTGGTGGGAGACATGAGTGGGGGCCTGGTGGAGGGTAACCCTGCACTGCTGGGGTGTGGGGGTGATGGGAGACATGAGTGGGGGCCTGGTGGAGGGTGCCCCTGGTGGCTGGGGGGTGGGGGTGGTGGGAGACATGAGTGGGGGCCTGGTGGAGGGTGACCCTGCACTGCTGGGGTTTGGGGGTGGTGGGAGACATGAGTGGGGGCCTGGTGGAGGGTGCCCCTGGTGGCTGGGGGGTGGGGGGCAGTGGGTGACATGAGTCGGGGCCTGGTGGAGGGTGACCCTGCACTGCTGGGGTGTGGGGGTGGTGGGTGACATGAGTGGGGGCCTGGTGGAGGGTGACCCTGCACTGCTGGGGTGTGGGGGTGGTGGGAGACATGAGTGGGGGCCTGGTGGAGGCTGACCCTGGTGGCTGGGGGGTGGGGGTGGTGGGTGACATGAGTCGGGGCCTGGTGGAGGGTGACCCTGCACTGCTGGGGTGTGGGGGTGGTGGGTGACATGAGTGGGGGCCTGGTGGAGGGTGACCCTGCACTGCTGGGGTTTGGGGGTGGTGGGAGACATGAGTGGGGGCCTGGTGGAGGGTGCCCCTGGTGGCTGGGGGGTGGGGGTGGTGGGTGACATGAGTGGGGGCCTGGTGGAGGGTGACCCTGCACTGCTGGGGTGTGGGGGTGGTGGGTGACATGAGTGGGGGCCTGGTGGAGGGTGACCCTGCACTGCTGGGGTGTGGGGGTGGTGGGAGACATGAGTGGGGGCCTGGTGGAGGGTGCCCCTGGTGGCTGGGGGGTGGGGGTGGTGGGAGACATGAGTGGGGGCCTGGTGGAGGGTGCCCCTGGAGGCTGGGGGGTGGGGGTGGTGGGTGACATGAGTGGGGGCCTGGTGGAGGCTGACCCTGGTGGCTGGGGGGTGGGGGTGGTGGTAGACATGAGTGGGGGCCTGGTGGAGGGTGCCCCTGGTGGCTGGGGGGTGGGGGTGGTGGGAGACATGAGTGGGGGCCTGGTGGAGGCTGACCCTGGTGGCTGGGGGGTGGGGGTGGTGGTAGACATGAGTGGGGGCCTGGTGGAGGGTGCCCCTGGTGGCTGGGGTGTGGGGGTGGTGGGTGACATGAGTGGGGGCCTGGTGGAGGGTGACCCTGCACTGCTGGGTGTGGGGGTGGTGGGTGACATGAGTGGCGGCCTGGTGGAGGTTGACCCTGCACTGCTGGGGTGTGGGGGTGGTGGGAGACATGAGTGGGGGCCTGGTGGAGGGTGCCCCTGGTGGCTGGGGGGTGGGGGTGGTGGGAGACATGAGTGGGGGCCTGGTGGAGGGTGCCCCTGCACTGCTGGGGTTTGGGGGTGGTGGGAGACATGTGTGGGGGCCTGGTGGAGGGTGCCCCTGGTGGCTGGGGGTGGGGGTGGTGGGTGACATGAGTGGGGGCCTGGTGGAGGATGACCCTGGTGGCTGGGGTGTGGGGGTGGTGGGTGACATGAGTGGGGGCCTGGTGGAGGGTGACCCTGCACTGCTGGGGTGTGGGGGTGGTGGGTGACATGAGTGGGGGCCTGGTGGAGGGTGACCCTGCACTGCTGGGGTGTGGGGGTGGTGGGAGACATGAGTGGGGGCCTGGTGGAGGGTGCCCCTGGTGGCTGGGGGGTGGGGGTGGTGGGAGACATGAGTGGGGGCCTGGTGGAGGGTGCCCCTGCACTGCTGGGGTTTGGGGGTGGTGGGAGACATGAGTGGGGGCCTGGTGGAGGGTGCCCCTGGTGGCTGGCGGTGGGGGTGGTGGGTGACATGAGTGGGGGCCTGGTGGAGGATGACCCTGGTGGCTGGGGGGTGGGGGTGGTGGGTGACATGAGTGGGGGCCTGGTGGAGGGTGACCCTGCACTGCTGGGGTTTGGGGGTGGTGGGAGACATGAGTGGGGGCCTGGTGGAGGGTGCCCCTGGTGGCTGGGGGTGGGGGTGGTGGGTGACATGAGTGGGGGCCTGGTGGAGGATGACCCTGGTGGCTGGGGGGTGGGGGTGGTGGGAGACATGAGTTGGACATGGGTGGGGGCCTGCTGGCAGGTGCCCCACAGTGCTGGGGGGTGGGGGTGGTGGTGGACATGAGTTGGACATGGGTGGGGGCCTGCTGGCAGGTGCCCCACAGTGCTGGGGGGTGGGGGTGCAAGGGGACATGAGTTGGTGTTCATTAGTTCAAGGAGACATGTGCCTTTGCTGGGGGGCATGCCCATGGTGGGTGGGCTGCCTGCGGGACATGACCAGGGATGCAGGGTAGTCCCCTGTGGTGTGGGCTGCCTGCAGGGGCCGTGGAGGGTGTACAGGGTACACCTGGGAGGACCCACACTGTCAAATCACATGTGGAACTTCCCGCGCACCCCTGATATACACGCGCCCAGGCTATTCGCGTGTGGAACTTCCCGCGCACCCCTGAAATACACGCGCCCAGGCTATTCGCGTGTGGAACTTCCCGCGCACCCATGAAATACACGCGCCCAGGCTATTCGCGTGTGGAACTTCCCGCGCACCCCTGAAATACACGCGCCCAGGCTATTCGCGTGTGGAACTTCCCGCGCACCCCTGAAATACACGCGCCCAGGCTATTCGCGTGTGGAACTTCCCGCGCACCCCTGAAATACACGCGCCCAGGCTATTCGCGTGTGGAACTTCCCGCGCACCCCTGAAATACACGCGCCCAGGCTATTCGCGTGTGGAACTTCCCGCGCACCCCTGTAATACACGCGCCCCCAGGCTATTCGCGTGTGGAACTTCCCGCGCACCCCTGAAATACACGCGCCCAGGCTATTCGCGTGTGGAACTTCCCGCGCACCCCTGAAATACACGCGCCCAGGCTATTCGCGTGTGGAACTTCCCGCGCACCCCTGAAATACACGCGCCCAGGCTATTCGCATGTGGAACTTCCCGCGCACCCCTGAAATACACGCGCCCAGGCTATTCGCGTGTGCAACTTCACGCACACCCCTGGAATACACGCGCCCCCAGGCTATTCGCGTGTGGAACTTCCCGCGCACCCCTGGATCTTCCCGCGCACCCCTGGAATACACGTAGCCCGCTCCCCCAGGCCCGATCGCGTGAGGAACTTCACGCGAACCCCTGTAATACACGTAGCCCGCTCCCCCAGGCCCGATCGCGTGAGGAACTTCACGCGAACCCCTGTAATACACGTAGCCCGCTCCCCCAGGCCCGATCGCGTGAGGAACTTCACGCGAACCCCTGTAATACACGTAGCCCGCTCCCCCAGGCCCGATCGCGTGTGAAACTTCACGCGAACCCCTGATATACACGTAGCCCGCTCCCCCAGGCCCAATCGCGTGTGAAACTTCACGCGAACCCCTGTGATGCACGTACCCTGCTGAAATCGCGTGTTAGACTTCCCGCGCACCCCGGTATACACGCACACGTATTTTTTGTCAGCGGGTGTCCGTGTTTGTGGGTACCCCTTTGCACGTCATTTTTCCTGGAGGGCCACAGTATGGGACATTCATCATGGCAGTATATAGGTGCTATTTGTTGGCGCACCTTTTGGCGCACATTTCTTACAGCCGCAGAGACGCTACCGCCTGCTTTCTTGTGGCGGTCGTGTTTGTGCCTGTGCGCTGGTTTGAGCGTGCGCTTTTTTCCCCTATTCTATTCCATGAATACGTGTTGTAGGCGAGCGTGTGGGCGTTCCGCGCACTTGTGCCCTGTACTTCCCCCGTGACGCCCACGTTTTGGCAAGTTGTTCCCCATTCCGAGTGTTACGCCCGTGTTCCGCCTACTTTTGTTGCGTGCGCCGCGCTATGTGCGAATTTCGCTGTGGCCTGTGCGATTTTCGCTGTGACCTGGCGCACGCTGTTAGATGGCCTGTGCGCCAACGTGCGCCGCGCACTTTTTTATCGCACATCCGCTGGGTTTCTCGCGCACGGCCTTCCATGAATCGACGTGCGCTGCTTTTCGTGCGATTTTCGCAATTGCACTGCGATTTTCGCTATTCCACTGCGAATCGCACATTTTTGACCACTTGCGCCGCGCTAATTATTCCATGAATCGGCCCCTTAGCTTCTTTACTCTTTACAAATGGCAATCCTTCACAAATATCTATGGCACAAAATGCTACAAGAAAGATTGAAGATTACGCACCTTGAAGCACTTGTGTATAGGCGCGTTATAAATGCCATATCATATCATAACTAAGGTGGCATAACTTTGTGAATGTTTTCAGACAAATACACCAGTGAAAGTCTGCTGGACAGTAGAGAAAATTTTAAAGGAAACATTGAGACAAAGCGGGGTCTAAAAGAAGGGTGTATTTTGGCCCTTTTCCTATTTAATATTTACCTATGAGATTTAAATTCTTATATATCTAAAGCACAATGAGTGTCCTTAAAGTTTAAAGTAGGCAATGCTCTTATTCCTTGGCTCCTATGTAGATGATCTGGTATTATTCAATCATACCGAAAAAGGATTGCAAGCAGCTTTAGATGCACTTTTCAATTTTGAACGATCTGAGCTTTAACACTGATACAAGTAAAAAAAAAAAGATGTTTCACAGAAACAGAGCCAAAATCAGGTATAAATGGAAAATTGGCTATTGCTGGCTAGAGGAAGCCACCAAATATAAATATCTGGGCTTGGAAACAAACTTAAGGGAATTCCTTAGACTTATTTTACTAAAAAAGGAACAGCCCATCTTGACGAGTGTAAAGAGAGGCATTGACAGAAAATTTGGCAGTTTTTCTTTCTTGCCTATGGTGACTCTATAGAAATATAAATGTACCCCAAATGATACTTTATGTCTTAGAAACTTTATCTTTTGATCTTAAACTTTCACTTAATCACCTGGAAGGTAAAGTTTGGAAACCCTGTTTATGATTCTCCAAAGGTACAGCCAAAGCTCTTGAGATCTGAGCTGAGCTTGGTACATCAATTAAAATCAGAAGAGGGTCCTTATTTATTAAAATAATAATGTATGAAGATAAATACAGGATTGGTTAGACCAACACAGGAATCATTTTTCTAAAGTAATACCTTACAGTGGTTTTGTTTTAGAAAGATCAATTAATGATTTTTGTTAGAAAAAAATATTTTTAATGGAAGGATAATGAACCACATTATGCCCTATGAATAACTGTAAATCTAAATCAAAATGGTGGGGCTGGAATTACAATGTGATGACCCACCTACTCCAAAAAATGCAACACTATATCAGCCTTATTCCTAATTATGAGAGAGGGCAACCCAACATTTCGAGCAGATTAAGCCTCCATTTCATTAATAGACATCTGCAAGCTCTATACAGAAAATATATATATATATGTATATAGAGTAATCGTGGTAACTGTTACAGAGATGAAGGATGGACACGCTAAATCACTCTCACATGATGAAACAAATGTATAGTATGGTAACCATGGCAACCAGTGACGTAAATGAATAAGGGACTATATACAAGAAATGGGTGCAAAGGCGTGCTACATCTGTACATACCACAAAAGGAGTATGGTATATAACAAACCAAGTTAGTGAAACACATGGGAAAATGCAAGTAAAGCATATTTAGGACACTTTAATACTTGCGATGACCAAATGCAGAACAATGTGGAGGACGAAAATGGCCGCCATCCGTGCATAATGTGTAAAACAGTAAAGGATCATGGGGAATGTGGTCACATAAAAGGTAAAGGTAAAGTGAGTTAAATGCTCATGGGGAATGTAGTCAGAGAGTTAAATTATATATGGAAGAGTCCATTATAAAGGAAAAGAGACAAAGTAAGCTCATACAATAAATGGAAAAGGCCATAAAACCAAAAAAAAAGGTAACGCAATCCCAAACCGGCATAATATGAGTGAGAATCACTAACAGGGGGAGAGTCCATACATCAACTTAAAAGAAGGCCATGTTCATAAGTGAACACATAGTTGATCTTAAAAATCAATCTAAGAAAGATAATGTAGTGGTCCAAAGGAATCGCAAGATATATTTAAATCAATAAGGATAATGGGAGTTGAAGTCAGACAGGAGGAAAAGTAAACTCCTATGATAAGTGGAAAAGTCCATAAGATCATACAGGAAATAGTAAAGCAATACCAAACAAACCCCAAATGAGTGTGAATCAGTACGAGGTGGGAGAGTCCATACAATAACTATAACATAATGACCATATTCCTGAATGTGGATATAATCCATCTGGTCTTTTCTCAGTATGAGTGTACTAAAGAACACGGACAGTAATATTTCTGTCATATCATTACATATTCAATGAACAATTCACTAAATCCAAGCAAAGAATGGATTCAAATCAACATATTAGTATTTGACTTCATTAATGAACATATTGTGGTAAGCCACAACAGATCAGACACATACTTATAGTATAGAGCTTTAACATAATGTGCTCACATAATTCATTAGAGTGGAATAGAAAAACACAACAAGGTCTATCGTATTCATAAACACCTGAAATGGTGTGTCTGTAAAAAAGAACTAAGAGTGAATAATGGTCTTAGAAATGGTGAAAAAGTATATCCAAAAATGTGAGTACAAAAAACGTAACTCTATAACATAACATTAACATAGATAGATGTATAAATGTAGGGTATTGTAAAATACCAAATGACAACGTGTTAGTGAAACACAATGTGCTGAAATCTACAACTATAAAGAAACAACCTTTTTTACACATTGGACTGTGTTTGAATTGTATAATAGGAATAATATTTTACATTATCATATGACATCCAATTGAAACGTTGTAGCATTACTATGTACATTTTGGCTGACCTATTCAGCAATACGATGTCCAGGGGACGGGGGTAGCCATGTTCTTGGACACTTTTTGTTCAATGCCGGGTTTAAACTCCAAACTCTTTCATATACAGTGCATGGGAGGGTGGGTTTGCAGTTGACAGAAGAACTGCAGGTGAAAGCACTACCTGCTAAGGTGCTCAGTCATATGTGAGATCTTTTTCCAGTTATGGCTTTTAATACAAAAACAATGTGCATGTTGTTTTTTTCTAGACCCCTTTTTATAACTGTCAAAGTTCTATAATGCAAACTTCTGTTGAATGACAAAATAGGACTGAGTTGCCAACCTTTAACATGGTTTCCCTTGTCAGCTTGGAGCTCCTGGATAGTTGCCTGCGTGCAAGGGTGCAAAGGAGTAAAATTGCGTTAGGCGCATCGGATCTATGTGATTACTTTGCTGTTTTTTACTGCAAATCTCATAATTGTTGTCTTTATTTTTTGGAATGTTTGCACTTTTTCATTGCAAATAAATGCAGAGTGAGATGTGCATCGATTCTGTTGGCCAACAACTCAAATAGCCCTTTTCTTATGAGGACTGTATCAAGTGATTGATATTTTGTTCATTGCACAGGGCAAACATTATATAATTTATGTCTGGAATCAATGTTATGTTAGGTTATGTTAAGATTTTTCTTAACAAGGTACAGCGCAACGGACACCCAACGTCAACCTGGCACTAAAACTGAGTAAACACTATTAGAGGAGACAGAAGGGATTAGAAGAGTAGGGTTTTCAGAGCCTTTCTGAATTGTAGATGGGAGGCCACAGAGCGGAGAGCAATGAGTAGGACATTCCATAACATAGCAGCTTAAACAGAGACTGAACTGCCACCAATTCTAGATCGGCGAAACCTAGGTACCACAAGAAGGAAGCAGACCCCAGATGTCACACACAGGCGGGGACATAAGGCCGAAACTTTGACTGCAAATACTCGGGGCCAGCAGTATGAAAAGCCCTATGCACCAGACAGAGATATTTAAAGTGCATGCATTTAGCGACTGGAAGCCAATGGAGAGCATTGAGAACAGGAGAGATATGATCCCGATAGGAAGCTCCCGTGGCAAAATGGGCAGCAGAATTCTGAAGAATTTGGAGGCAGGGTAACAGGTAGTCAGGCTGGGGCAGATAAAGAGAGTTGCAATAATCGATCCGGCTGAGGACCAAAGCGGAGACCACCTGAGCCCGTAGATGGAAAGGAATAAATTGCAAAACCTTTCGTATATTCAGCTGGAAATGACCAGCCTGACAAACCGAGTTGATCTGGAAAGACATAGAGAGAGAAGCAGAAAGCTTAAAACCCAGGTTTAACCACAGGGACAGCCGCAATAAAGGAACTAAAGGAGGAAGGCCAATTGTCTCTCATCCAGCACCCCACAGCAGACAGAAAATCTTGCAGCCGAGTGGCGTGAGCCAGGTGGGAAAGATCAAGCCGAACAAGAATCTGAGTATGATCAGCGTACGAGTAAGATCTGAACCCATGGGAGCGGATAAGAGCGACCAAAGTCTGGATGTAAATATTAAAAAGAGTGGGTGATAAGGCAGAACCTTGAGGAACTCCACACACCAAAACAGAGATGGCTTAAAGAAAAGGCTGGAATGATAGCAGCTGCGAGCGGTCAGAGAGAAAAGGATGGAACCAAGAAAGAACGGAACCAGACACACCAGCCAATGACAGACGACTGATCAGGATGGAGTGATAGACAGTTTCAAAAGCGGCAGAGAGATCCAACAGCATCAATGCCCCTACTCCACCCTGATTAGCAATAAGAGTCAGGTCATCAAGCACTGAGCCCAGAACAGCCTCAGTACCACGGCCTGGCCTGAAACCCGACTGGAAAGCATCAAACAAGTACGTGTTTTCACAAAACTGCCCAAGTAACGGGGAGACCAGGGATTCCAGCAACTTCATGAAAAATGGCAGGAGTGAAATAAGGCGAACGTTTGCCAGAACTAAAGGGTCCAAGGAGGATTTTTGAAACAAAGGAATCAGCATAGCACATTTTAAAATAGAGGGAATGGTCCCGGTCAAACAAGAATGATTAACCGCAGCCGTGATGTGAGACATAATCAGGGGTAAGATGGCTTTCACCATTCTCAAAAGGATGGCATCAATCATCTGTGTGTATTCCAAATTACATCTAACATATCAGTGCCAAAGCCAGCATTATTGTGATGCTGTCTAAAGAGGCATGGTTTCTGCCACAATGTCTTATATCACATCACACAATCTTCAAGTCAAGAAGTCAGTGTGGTTAGCTTAGGCAATGGCATGGTCTCCCAACGGGCCGGTCGTAATCGGCCCGTTGTTAGCTCCCTCCCCCATTCACATTGAGCCCTATGGGGGCTGAAATGGGAATGGGGAAGGTCCGGGCCCGGGTTCCTGGAGGGAGGAATTACCGGGCCCTCCGAACTCGGAATGGCTCGGTAATTCCCCATTCTGGGAACCCAGACCTGATTTTGGCGGCAGCCAAGCCGCAAATAGCGGCATGGCTACCGCCAAAATCGTAGTGAGGCCCCATGTCTGAGTGCAAGGCACTGGCGCACCGCAGGCATGGCATTTTTTACTGGGCATGGTTGATAAAGCAATCATGATACGTGTTACTATTTAGCTAGACTGGCATTTGAATGCAGAGAGTCTAGCCATTACTTATTATGGTATGACATTTTGTATCAGGCAGCTTTGAAAAAACAAGCATGATAGGTGTTATAATGAAGAAAGACGGCCATTTATATGAAACCAGTCTAGCCATTTCTTATTAGGGTATGCATTTTGTATTGGGCATCTTTGATGAAGAAAGCATGGTAAGTGTTATTATGTAGATTGACTGGCATTTTAATGCAGCCAGTTTGGACATGTTTTCATACCGTGGCATGCATTTTTAATGGTACAGCCAACAGGAGTATGTTCTTACGTGGGGATATTACCATATATTGGCCATATATTGGCATACAAACATGGAGACGTTTTTTTTTTTAGTATCATTACTGGCATTATGTGCAAAGCAAACATGAGTATGTTCTTATATGGGAATACTAGGGTATAATGGTGCAGTCAGCATGGAAATGTATCGGCACAGCCAAAGCAAAAATATTTTATAATGGCACATATTCTGGGCAAAGGGATCATGAAAATATGTTGGGGAAAAGCAAATTGCAAACTCTTTGGATATTTACCAAATTTTGCTCTAAAATGCCCCATTTTAACCCATTATTTTCAAACATTTCTTTGGGGGAGCACCTATCCGAACTCCCCTTGATTGGTTGGGTAACCCTCCATAGGTGCGGTCGCTAGGGCATATCTGTGAGAAATATTTACGCCCCTCCAGTTAAAAAATTCACCATACTCTTTTAGTACATGAAGCAAAGGACTTCAATGTTTCTGCCATCCTGCAGAACTGTACTTCTCTCCCCTCTCCTAGGCCTTTTCCACCATTGCCCACTCCTAGTTCATTTCCTTTTATTTGTCTCCCCCCTCACCACTCATTACTTGCCCTCTCCTTTCTTTTCCTGCTCTTGCTCTTCTCCAAAATCTTCCCTTTATCATTCTTCTGCTATTCCTACTCTACCTCAATCGCTCTCTTTTTCTTTATGTGCTTCACCTTTCCCCTTTCTTTCCTCTCTTCTGATATTCTTTCTCTTCCGTCTCCGATCCTTTCTCTTTTCACATGTCCCTCCTCTTCTCCTCACTCTCGCCTTCTCCTCTCCTCTTTTCATATTCCTCCACTCCATTTGCTTTCCTTAGCCTCTACCTCTCCACCTCCCGCCACATCACCACATTTGACTCTGAACTCTACATCTGACAATCCATGTATCTCCCTCTCCCTTCTCCTTCCTTTTCCTCTCTTGTCTCTTCTTTTTCTTGGCTGCTGTCCTCCTTCTTTCCCCTTCTTTCCTTTCCTTCTGATATTCCTACTTCACCTCCTTCTATCTGTCTTTTTATGTGTGATTCACCACTTCCCTATCTTCCCTGAGGTTCTTTCCTCTCACCTTCCTCTTCCCTTCTCTTCACTCATTCCTCATCTCCTGATCTCCTCTCTCTCTCACCTTTTCCACTCCTCCCCATCATCTCCACTACCGCCTTGCCGATTGCCATGCTTTACTCTGTGCTCTGTGCCTCTAATGTACCTACGCTGACTCCTAACTCTCACTCTTTCCCTTTGATGCATCCTTTCTTATACCCAAGTGTATTCTGGGATTGATTGGTTATTTGTGAGCTGCATGGCGGCTGGGTGAAGATTGTGAGGGAGGGGGATCAATGATTGGTGAGGACTACAGCAGACTACCATTTCCCCAAGTTAGCTAATTTACACAGTGGATCGCCCAGCAGTCTGCACACATAAAAATGATATATATCATGGCCAGTTGCTATCTTGGGTTCAGGCTGCACCCATCTCCCAGTCTCCAGGTCCCCTGATACATTAACTGTGGTTTTCTATTCTGTGCTCTAGCACCTGGAAGCATCTCTTGTGCTTGATGGAATTACCATTAAAGATCCCATACCAAATAACCAGACATACTCAAAGAATATGACAAAGTACTACTTTATTCTCAATTTATTAAAGCTGGGTACACAGCAAATACCGGACTGATGCTTGTACACACACAAACAAACTTGATTAGACAGAGGTCTTATGCCCCAATCTATGTCATATATGACGTCATCCTACGTGGCAAACTGTAAAACCTACTGGCGGAAGGGATTGGTTAGGGGAACATATCTACTTATCGAAAGTATACGAGTTAGTACTGCATTTGCGGTCTCTTATCTGTAAGACACACCTCAAACCACTACTGATAATAGTGGACAAGATGGCAGCGGATTAGTCTATGCAACATTGTATAGCAGGTTGCCGCAAAGATTCATTGACTGGTTGGCATCCCACCTAACCTTGGACCATCGGCTTGGCTAGCAGCACATATGGAAACCGAAACCCAGGTGCTTGAGTGACGTCAGATTACTCCCAAATTTCCCAATTGTCCATAATCTCTTATCAGCTTGACCGTAAACCAAAGTCTCCCATCTGTAGTTGACCTTGCTGTTGCTCTCTGTTTAAGGGCATTTAAGGGAGTATGAGCACATCACTTACATTCAATCACAGCTTAATTAACAGCCTGTGTTTTTGACTTCTGTATCACTTGTGAGAAGACTGCAAATGTGTCCTTTTCAACCTCCTATTTACTGCTATTTGATTCAATTATGATGGACGTCATCGCTCTTTTGGCCTCTAGAGACATGCTCATTCCATCTTGTATGAGCCTTATTCACTGTTAATTGTCCAATACTTGGCTTTTGCACATGTTTTCATCTTCATTAATCTAAGAGAAATATGTCTCACACTCATGACTTATCCCTCTGCCTTCCTTTGTGCTTTGAAGCTATTACTTGAAATAGAATCCTTGATCCCAGGCCAACACAGACTCATTTTCCTTTGCACATGAATCTGTTTTCCAGCATCTCCAGACACTTCAGCACTGGTCTGTTTCTGAAGAAATTAGAATCAATCTTTACACAAGACGACATCCATTTTCCAATTATGGCCATCCTAGCCACGTTATATATTCCTATATACCAAGCTTCTATATGTCTCATCTACCTTGCGTTGCTGCCTATTTACACTTATTGATCCACAAGTTATTTTATCTTCTTTTTGCATACATGATTACTTTATCATTTCGTACATGTTCCGCTTATAGCTTTAATTACATCATCATTCTTAAGCATGTTCATATCGTTTCAGTATGTCCACGAATATATTCTTCATGACATGACTCTGCCCTCGTCAAATGTCACTCAGTGATACATGATGCCTAATGATGCGTGCAGACATCCATCCACTCTCTCGACATGACAGTACATTCGGTAGGTTTGCCTGAGTGCATATCATCTCTCATACACTCGATACGGTATAGGGACAACACAGGGGGTCCCACAAGCAGCTCTTCTCCTGCTATTCCAGTATGATGACATGAGGGTGTGGGAGCTAGGGTTTATGCATCTACCTGCTCCCATACAATTCTGAAGTATAAGATCTTGTTTCTTCCGAGCAAACACATTGTCTTGCATTCTATATCTAGTATATTTTGTATCAGTTTGCACGAGCAGTACCCAGAAACCTACTACTTTCTGTCAGCTGACATGTGCTAATTACTGCGGCCATCTAAATTATCCAAACTTGGGGTTTAAGAATCCTGGTTAAATTCTTGGATCACAATTAGTTTCTGTTGATCTAGCCAGAGACTTGACACAAGGATAGTCGATGGGAATGAGCCCTGGGAGATGTGCCAGGTATCACCCCATGTTCCATCATCATGGTGTGGTTGGCAGCCCTGACCCCTGTGTCCCTCAGTCCTCATTCCCTTGCCTCCCACATGTGACCTTGTCAGAGCTCCACCCCAAAGGGCAATGTTGCAAGATGTTCTTGTGGAGCACATGACTAATGCAGATGAAAAGCAGCATGGATTGAGGGATGGAACAACTGAAGATAAACAGTCTATTTCCGAAACAGCAGTGCAGCTCTCACTGTGCTGCAAAAGTGAATCCTCTGCATGAGTCACTCACGACATGCAACTATGTTCACTGAAAACAAATTCACCAAGCTGTTGGCCTCTGGGAGAATGCTGAAATGGTGGTGCCTCAAGGACTTATTTCCCAACAGATAGACCTGGAATTTGTAGCGTCTAACAATAGGTGAAAAATGGTTGCTGCACTGAGGACTGGAAGGGAAATGCATGCCTCTTACCTTGCCTATATTTTTCTCTGCATGGACACTACTTTCATCTGTGATTTCAGACTCTAGGTACCGTTATTTTTGTGGCACACAACACCTTCTTCTATTTCAAACATACATACACTGTACAGTGAGAAGATTTAAATGCACACATTGGATTTGATGTACCTTGCCATGCTACCAACTAGAGAACTTGTGTGAGCAGAACAAGGCATTGGGCCTCATTACGACCCAGGCGGTAAGTTACCGCCTGGGCCGTGACTTTACCACCATGGCGTAAACTACGTTTACGCCATGGTGGTTGGCGGATTTACCGCCCCATTTCAACCTTGGCGGGGCGGTAAATCCCCATTTTCCCATTTTCCCTTCCCCATTCCCATTTTGCCCCATAGGGCATAATGGGAGTGGGGAAGGCGTTAATTACGCCACCGTAAATTACGGTGGCGTAATTAACATCAAGGTCCCTTATCGCCATGGATTTTAACACCTGCTAAAAGCAGGTGTTAAAACCTCCATGGCGATAAGGGACCTCGGAATCAGGCGGTAAGGGTCGGCGCTGTTTACGCCGCCGTAAAACCCTTACCGCCTGAGTCGTAATGAGGCCCATTGTCTGACTACTGTACCAGTTTCAGTCAGGTACTGGAAGGAGCAAATCTCACACTAATTAAGTGGAAGCTCCTGGCCAATGCCTGTTCTTTGCTAGAACCATTTAAGGAGGTGACGCAGCATGTTCGCATGAAGGCTTCACTATACGGCAATGACTACTTACCTAAGTTGAATCTGTTCAATATAGTAGCTTTTGAGAGACTACTGCTAACATTATGTAGTGATCCATGCATTGTTGGAATGGAGAGGAAAACTGAATACCAGTAGGCCTGATTACTAGACCTGCACTTCAAAGACAGGATGGCTACTTTGCAGTAGAAAAATGTTGTGGAGAGGGGTCCAGACTGAGAAATATGCTCACTATGTCGAAGGATGAAGTGATGAAGAACTTAGAAGAGTAGTTTCATCAAGATAAGAGGCATTAGGACAAGCACTACCTCAAGGGTTGCACATTGCACCACAGCTACTGGGAACATTAGGCAATATCTGCCGCAGGTTACCTACATCTGACTCCATTTCATGGAACACGACTCTTGCTCACACTAAAGACAGGCTGAAGAGACTGTGGACAGTGTCCTCCCCATGTACCTGGGCCAAAACAAAACATAGCAGCCTCAGGGATACACAGATGGCGGGCGGACATCTGCTTGACACATTCCATCTAGGAAGGGGTGAGGAGCCACTTCTGTTTTGACAATGTAAGTCAGCTGTGTGGCTGACAGGCCGCACCCAGTCGGCCCTTGAAAACACGTCATGCCCTAAGGCTAGTGCTTTTTTAAAAAGAGTGTTCAGTGCTGTTGGCTGTTTTGTCGAACCATAGTGGATGCCTCACTGATTCCAATGCTGAATTTATTTTAGATAATAAACTAGCACCACACACTGCCAACTAACATGCGATTATTTGTGTAGAACCCCCATACGCATACAAAACTGTTTCCCATGTCTGTCAAGGTTGCTGAGTATCCCTCAGAGGAAACCTACAATGGAAGTTTTTCAGACTCTCCTAGAAAGTTGAGCCACTCTTTTCGTTTTTAAGGCTCTCCCAAAGAGTGCAGCCATTCCAACAATATGTATCATCTCAATTTCACAGTGCAGAGCCTCTCCAACGAATGTTCATGTGCTCCAACAGGGTGGACCCATTGCATACATATTTCAAGGTTTGCTAAAGATCAGAGCCAGTTCCACCCATAATTGTTCAGGCTCTGACACAGATCAGAGACATTCCTTCAACCTTTTAGGCTCCAGCACACGAGCACTTCTCCCCCCTTTCCCACAATTGTTTAGTTGCACTCTCATGATTGTCTCCTTCCATTTCCCTTTTCTTCCCCCTTGCCCAATAACCTAAAAGTGGGGAGGATGGTGCTGGAACATATGCCTTGCCAGGTTATCCTCTGTGGCCATATGTTCCAACACCCCGGAATAACAGTCTGAAGACAATACATGTGGTGCATTCCCGCATGGCACTCAGAAATGCAGTCACAGTCGCCTCCCTCTCTAAATAGTCAGACCTGTCAGAAAATCAAAATACAGGCACACTTAAGCCTGTGTTGCTGGTGGCTCAATTGGTGGGTAATGCATCTACTGCCCTTATGCAATTTATCTATGGACACTGCACCCGCCATGCTTGATGCCCATCAGCAGAGTCCCCTACACATGGGATTCTGCCTCCATTACTGATTGCTGCTCCTTCTAATCTTATACTTCCAGATGCAGCACCACCTCCCACTACTATTTCCAAGGCTGCTATTCCTCAGGAGCCACCCATTCCAGACCGTCCTCCTCTTTCTGAATATCCAGCTGCTGCTGAATATCCTGCTGCTGCTGCTGTCTGCCCTCCCCATCTGATTGTCCACCGCCTACAAAGCCACGAAACCTACATAGTCAGAAACATCATACAGGCTTTCAGTCAGATTCTCATGAGCATTGCATGCTCCTGTTCCAGCCACCTACCTATGACTTCCCCCAACACCTCTGGTATGCCCTCTCCCTGTTCATGCTCCACTTCAGGCTCCCACACCTGATGTCAGTGGCTAGGCAGTGCCCGCGGCACCTTGAACATAAGGGTCTCCACATTCCACAAGCAGCTCAACAGCTATTTCTCAGCACATGTCCACTGATGCATTGCGATCTTCAATGTCACTCACAACAATACGTTCTCCATATCCATCCAGCTCTTCCATCGCCTTGTTTCGATTCTTTTACAATTAAAAAGAAGTCATGGGGTAACTGCCCCTTGTCATATTCTGTCCACCTTAGTATCTGAGACACAAATAAACAGACAGAACACCAACACATATAAATAGAACAAATAAAGGTCATAAACAGCCAAAGGTAAAAGCTTAATGCAAAATTGAGATATTGCAAAGAGGAAAAGAGAACAGAAAAAAAGGGGATCTATTCTTCGTCATGTTAGAATACGGGGGGAAGGGAAAAGCTATTTGTTTTGTTGGGTTTTAGTAACGGAAAAAAGATGCAACCAAAACGAGTACCTAAAAATAAACTGACCCAAAATGTCAAAATACCAAAAAGAAAACAAAGGGATACAAAAACACTCCTCACATCAGCTCGCAAAACGTTCCACAAACACCTGCAAAACCTACAAAAACTGTCAGTTTCACTGTCAGTATCACTCTCACTTCCTGTTTAACCACACTCCAAAAGCATAACAACTCCGAAAAAGGAGCAAGACGTGAGCTGAGCCTTCAAAAAAGTCTTAACTTTGAAGACTCTGATCATCGTGCGAATGAAATTCCAATTTGACATCCAAGTGCGAGTTCAAGCTCCTGCGAATGGACCTTGAATCTTTGCGAGAGTCATACTCTGCTTTGCGATCTGAATACGAGTTCAAGCTCCAGAAAACCCTGCAGGAGTCCTAAAAGCCTGCAGAAAGTCCCCCTAAAATACTCGAGAGACACCTGCAGGCCTCATTGGGCTAACCTCGAGCATGCCTGGCCAGAGATTCCCAATTACTGAACAAATGTTGCCACAAACGTTTAGCAGCTCAAGAGCAATGGCAGTCATTTCTGAGTTATTAACATGGTAAAATTCTACAACTAGACGCAACAGTAGCAAACTCATCTTCACTAGAACGACCCGCATATCAACACTAAAGGGATCTGATGAATAGCTTATTTTTGCACTTATGTAGAAGCTGTCCTCCATGCTATTTTGATTAATTGTTCACAGGGTGTAAGTCTAGCATTGAAATCTGGGCAGGCCCATGGTTTCTATTTTAGATTTACTTTTGCGAAAAACGTAATCACAAAGACTGCTTTTCCTCTCCATGCTCACTAGAAGGCTTTGCCATGGATTCCTAAGAAATCTCCCCTCCTAGTTGCATGTACAAAACAATCTGAAAATCTGAAAATTCCAGAGGAATTCAAATCATCTCTGCCCAAAGTAAAATGGTATGGGGGTGGATATTCAATCAGCCTTTTAAGAAAGAGTGGATGGAGGTGGAAAATTCAGTAGATATGTGCCCTTGTAATATACCCAGGGCTGGACTGTCCTATGAGGAACCCTGTAGATTTCCCGGTAGGCCTCTGCACTATGGGCCTCTTTTGTGTGGTATTTCCAAATGTTCCCATAGGAAAAGGGTTGGGCTTGGTGAAAATGTGTAATATGGGGCCACGTTGAAAATTATTTCCTGGGCCTCTTTTGGTTCCCAGTCCACCCCTGAATCCAGGAGTATTGGACAGTCTGTGAAAACATCTGGACAAAAAAGGTTTGGTACATGGTTTTAACACTGGTAAAAGGTTTTGGGCTCCTAGCACAAGGAAAACACAGTTGACAAGGACCCCCTGAGTGTCTGATGAACAACAGCCATTATAGTAACCCTTAATAATGCCAGATGGCTTGTTTGCTCAGAAGCAGAGTCTTTCCCCCATCGTATGCTCGCTGTAATCACCAAGCTAAGACTTGGTAATTCTTCATAAATACATGGGAAACCATAGGTGGCCAAATGAGACAACAGCACAATGTATTGTAAACAAATACACACTTTTAAGACTGGGAGCGTGATAGGTCGCACCATGCTGGGCGCAATTTATTTAAGCCCGAGGGAATCTTGACGCTATCATGAACACCACTGCACAGAAAGATAGCGAAGACAAGGGAGGGAACATGTAGGGGGAGTCAGTTTTTTTTTAGTTCATAGAACGAAATGGGCACTTAAGCATGAATTCATAACTCAGAATCTATCAGCATTGTCCAGTGATCTCAAGGGCATACCAAAGTCCATGCCATACAGCACCACATATAAGATACTACAGCAGAAATGCAAGGATCAGTACACAAAAAACAAACCCCATCAGCAACCTCCATCAGAAGTCTAATGGATCAACAAAACAATGCATGAGCAATTCAATGAAAAGCTAACACGACATGTAGAAATGACACAACAAGCTGAAGTGTCGAGCACTGAATAACAAAACATGGTGTTAGTGAGAGAACCTCAAAAAAGGCAAACAAATGGGGAAACTGTATATTGTACGGTGTCCTAGCAGGTCATGAAACAAAAAGGTTCTTGGGACATTGAATGAGAAAGAAATTAGCACAGCCTGTACTAACACCTAAGAATCACACATTGTTGCTTCCTTACTCCATTAGGCGTATTAATGAGTTTTCTATACAATTTATTCTCGCTTTTATAAAGGTGCTGCAATCCTTGTGAACTGTAACTGCCAATTCAAGTACTTAATATTGAAATTGGTTTTGGTGGCAGATGCATAATAATAATAATTTTTTTTTATTTTCTTTTTTTTTGTGTTTATCAAATTTCTTTGATTTTACAAAAAGCTGCTCGGTCTGTGCAGGAAAGATCTTCGTATTTTGTGTTGGGAGTGAGTTACTCGGTCATTTGTTGAGTTTCCTTGACAATTTTCCTGGAGGTTATCTTCTTTGAGGCATTTTGCCAAGGATAAGTCTATGATCTTTGCTGCTGCAATCGTCCAAGATGTTTTGTTTCCACTTATGAGTCGGTTCCACCAGACTTCTTCTTCTCGTAAAACAGAGGGCTTTAGTAGCGGGAGTAAAAAAGCTTGCCTTAGGTCGATTGTTTTTGTGCAGGATATTAAAAGATGGCGTATTGTTTCGGTTTGTGTGGGATCTTTGCACAGTCTGCAAGTACTCACGTTGGACAGACCTCTCAATGCTCTAATTTCATTTGTTGGTAAGAGGTTTAGTCGTGCCCTTAAAAACAGTAGTCTTGTTGTTTTGTCAGGAAATCTTCTCACGATTAGTGGGTGATCGTTTAGTTTTTTTGTGTGTTGCGGCAAATGGGCGAGAAGTTTATTTGTTGTTGCTTTTTCTTGTGTGAGTATCCAGTCTTGTAGATCCATTTTCTTTTTGATTTTGTTGGGGGTGAGGAAAAGTTCTTCTTTGGTGAAACCGAGTTCTATCAGAGTATTTTCTTTTTTTTTCACCCCGGCGGATAACGAGTATTAATAATAACATGGGAAATATTGGTAATACAGCTCAGTTGATAAATGTTATGTGATGGTAATGAGATGTATACAGTGCACCGCTGCCATTTGTATGGCTTCCAGGCGCTTTGCCGGACCTGAAGATAAGAGAGGGGTTGTTTTGTTAGTTGGAGGAGAGGGAAAGTAACTAGTGCTTCTGCTATTATGTAGGTAGTGTCAGTTCAGAAAAAACGTTCACTGTGTGCCGTTTGCTTCCAGGCAGTTTGGGTAAGTGGGCTGTTCCATACGTTTGCATCCATATGGGAAGCCCTGTGTTCCCATGGCCGTGCTGAGATTGTGTGTGTTACTGAATGAGGTGTGTAGTTCTTCTGTTTGGTATCAGTGTTTGGGGGTGTTATGGGTGTCATGTGTTCATGGCATAGTTGGTTTGCGTGTGGTATGTTTGCAGGAGTACGTTGCATTTTAGTATGGTTTAGTTTGGAAAACAGTGCAATCCTCAAAGCATTGGGTTGTGTAACTGAATCCCACTGGGCGTTCATCATCTATGCTGGGTCTCTCTGTGATTATGACCTATGGATTGGGAGTTATCTCAGCATATTAAACAGTCATGCTTTTCCTGCTTTCTCTGCTTTCCTGAAGGTCAGGTGTTATACTATTGCTATTATTTCTTTCGGGAGGGAGGACCAGAGTTTCGATGATTAGCTTAAAAAAGCTGATGCACCATATTTCATTTCCAACTAATGTTTGGGTTCAGGGTGTATGTCATTGCTGAACCTGCGGGTGCTGTTTGGTCTGTACATGGAGATTTGTTTCTTGCTGGAATTCCGCTTCTTGGCTGTGAATTGCTCTGTGAAGAATACCAAGTGTTTTGAAATATATAGCAATAGTGTAACACCAGACCACACACAGCTCTCTTTCAAGCTGCCATCCTCTAGCTCCTCTGCTTCCTCCATCATATCTGACTGCTTGACTGCTATTCAGGCATGGTGCTCTGCAAATGATCTCTGCTTTAATGCAAGTAAGTCAGAGATCCTTCTCATTAGGACACCTGCTCCGTGTCCCCCCCCACTCTCTGGTGTGACTCGCTGGGTCCGCTCACCCACTTGTGAGGCAAAAAACTTGGGATAATCTTTGACTCTTCTCTCTCTTTCTCTCCACACGTAACAGACCCTGCAGAGAGGTCCAACTTTCAGTTGCATCTCCTCAGGGGCATTCTTCCTTTCCTCACCTTCCCCCAGAAGCTCAACGTCTCCAGAGCCCTGGTTTTCGCTAGGAGGTTAGACTACTGCAACAGCCTCATCCTAAATCAGCCTCTTTCCTGACTTTACCCCCTTCAACTAATCCAGAGTAGGACTGAAAGACTTATCCTTGGCCTCAAGCCCATTTCTTCAGCCCTAAAATCTCTCCACTAGCCCTCGGTGACCGGAAGGATCCCATTCAAGACCCTTTGCATCATCCGCAAGGCTGTCTGGGGCCTGTGACCTCTTTACATCCAGATTTCACTCCCTAAATACCTCCCGTCCAGAGTCCTTCAGTTCTCTGGCTCCAACTCTCTTCAGGTAAAACGTTTCTCCAAGCAGAGAGTGAGAGGTAGATCCCTTTCCTCGGATGGCTCCTCCCTCTAGAACGGCCTTGCTCTCCCCTCAGACTTCATCCAGATCTTCTTAAGTTCTCCTTTTCTCCTCTTCCTTCCCTCTACCCCTCCTGTACTAATTTTTCCCTCTGTCGCTGCTACTGGGGCCTGGTCACTTCAGACACATACAGGGGTGTGACCACCCCCTACCAGTACCCCCAGCATCCTCTGCCAGCACTTGCCTTTGGGTCCCTTTCCCGGACTAGCCCAACTTGGTCCTCCCTGTCCACCTCGCACATCTTCCATTCCTCCCTCTTCCCATGGCACTTGCCGCCACTTGCCCACAAAGCACTTGCCCGCAGCCACCCTTGTGGGCACCACACTCCTTCACTTCTCTCTCTACCTCCTCCCCCTTTGCACTGCCCACCTTGTCATGCACTTGCACGGTAGGATTCTCTCAAGGCCAATATAACCGTTTTAGTTGTTCTACTTTTTTGATTCCCATGCCCCCCTCGCCCCATCTTGTCTTGTGGCACCTAGAAACACTTGTGCATAGATGCCATACAAATATCCAATAAATAAATATCTGTTTCTCGACTGGCAGCCAGTGTAATGATCTTAGTGCTGGTGAGGTACTTAGGTATGCAATGGTAGATTTTGTTGGCATAGTCTATTCTTGACATGGCAAGTGAGACAATGGGGCATTTTCTGCGGGTGAAAGAGGCAATATCTGTCTGATATATTGCAGCTGCCACAATATATACACCCCTGTTGATAACTCACAGCAGTTTTATAGTGACTTATTCAACAGGAGGTGAATATAATATTCCAAAATACATCACTAAAACCTTAATATAAAATCTATATTTTCCAGACAGCTATAACAACATATTGAATACTAATATTCCCAAACTTGGAGTGACTGACCCTTGGAGAATACAAAATCCAAATGATGTGTCTACTTCTTTATATTATCCTCCAAGACACCATAGGTGGTTAAGAATACACTCTTTTCTCATCTCAGAACAGAACAATAGGATTATCGATGATGGGTCCCTAGTGAGAAATTCATTATTAACTTTAGACTATTATAATATCAAAACATAAATCCTAGCATATTGCCCCTGATAGTTGAACTGAAATTGGAGATGTTGATTGGCCACAACAATAAATATGCAGTGGATGCCTTTCATGTCATTCACAGAAGATAAATAAGCATAACAAGAGAAGTTAATAAAATGTCAAATAAATCCTTTGAAAACTACTTTGCGAAATATAAACAAAGATGGACTTGATCATAAATATGTTCAATTACGACTTGCGCAGGAAAAAAGTAAGCTTACATTTCTGTAAAATGATGAAATTATGGGTGAAATATTCCATAAAAACGATAAAAATACAAAAGCAAGGATCTGGCTGCTGCTTGGTGCATTAGCCTGTTAAATACATGTTGATTGATAGACTTGGGAGATGGATATTAGCAATTGATGTTAATTATCAGGCTAATTAAATTCTCTGTCTGAAATTAAATGGATGATTTTGGTAAATATATTTTTGTATAAAAGTGCATGCAGCAAACAGTTGAGTGAACATAATGATCCCCCAAGAAGATCCACAGGCTCTGCTGCTATGCATAGCACGCACCCATCTCAGTATAGCCCAAGTGGAGGGGTAGAACTGTGGGGCACAAAGTGGAACAGTTACACAGCACAGGGCACAGAGCGTATGAGACATTTGGGGCACATAGATGAGGAGTGCATCCTCTACACAGCACAGTCCATTAAGCAGAGTAGGAGAAACACATGGCATAGAGAGAACAGAAAGAGGAAGAGTAGATATGGAGTTGAAACCTGTGGTATGCAGAGGAAGCAGTGAGCACCTTGCATACATCCACATGTGCCCAGATGTCTTTGGGCCAGGCGCGCTATACAAATAAATAAATACAAATACCTGGAGAAGAGGAAGATAATCATGGACCCTGAAAGGAAGGTGAGTACAGTGTGGGCAAAGAGGTGAGGAGCAGAACTAGAGAGCATGGAGGAAGACAGATGGAAGGGTGGGGTTTAAGGATGGCAGCATACACACACTTACACACATACACACAGACACACAGACACAGAGAGACACACACACACACACACTGACACACCAGTCTCAATACTATGGGCCTCATTACACGGATGGCGGTAAGGATTTACCGGTACCGGTAAAATACCGGTACCGGTAAACCCTTACCGCCTTACTATGAGGTCCCTTTGCGGGTTGGGGGATTTAATGCCTGCTTTTTGCAGGCGTTAAAATCCAACCCGCAAAGGGACAAGGGAGCTAATTACGGTACCGCAATTTGCGGTACCGTAATTAGTGCCTTCCCAATTCCCATTATGCCCTATGGGGCAAACATGGGAATGGGGAAGGGCAATGGTGGAAGGGGGAATTACCGGCCTGCCAACCTTGGAATGGGGCGGTAATTCCCCTTTCCGCCAAGGCGGTGCCGGTATTTTACCGGCATGAACCATGGCGCTAATAGCGCCATGGTTCTCCGCCATCCGTGTAATGAGGCCCAATGGATTAAGGCTAGGCCTCTTACTAAGCCCACTTCCCACACAGAATCCTTGACACAGGCCACATGATAGTTCTGATCCTGCTAGATAGACATATGATACACCTCATGTTGCAAGTAACATTAATATTGCATTGGTAAAACAAACTTAGCAGACTTTATCATCAGACATTTTTGACTGCAGACGGAATAAATAGTGAGTGTTATGAAAACCCAAAATAATTTAAAACCTCTGTATTCCAAGAAGTTTTTTGCCAATTCAATGAAAGGTTGCAGTCGTCTGACTACAACAAAAGAGCTGGCCACTACTTTAATTGCTAAGTCTGGCAAAGTGTAAAGGCAATTTAGATCATATTACCAAATTTAATTGAACAATATAGATAATAAAAGTCCATGATACTTGTGTTTGGAAATCGTCCGCCTAAAGTAATAAATGTTCTAATGCATGAAGAACCAAATTATCCTCCACAGGTAACCTGATTAATATTTGACAAATGTTGTGTGTTAGAATAAAACCCAAATCAAAGGATGCTTTGCTAAACCTTCACAGTGCTAAGGCATTTGATAAACGGATGTTGGAATAACTATATATGGCACTTTTGGCTGCATTTGGCCTCGGTAACCAAGTTGTCAATTTGCAACATACTATTGAATTCTTGTTAGCCCACAAGTGTAGAAATTCTGATAAAATTGCATGTTTACCATTGATGGAGGACACTGGACACAGGTGCCTGCTTTCCCATTATTATTTTCTATTGAAACATAGCCTCTGGGATTATATATTTGATCGGCTCAACCTCCTAACGGAATTCTGTTGAGCGTTGTGAGCCGTAATTTCTACTTTATGCAGACAAATGTATTGCTTATTTCTCGACTAAAGCAACACCAAATAAGACAAGTCAATACAATAAATATCTACTTATGTATTACATGAAGATTTGAAACAAATTATGAGAAGACACAGATCAACTGAAGATAGAACAGGACGTACTAAACATTAAGATTTTAACTATTAAGATATTAGTTTTAAGACAGATCAAAATGGCCAACATAAATTCAATGTTTATGGTCCTATAGAATAATGTGGACATCCAGTACTGTCTGAAACAATGGTTAACCAACAGAAAAAGTAAATAAATATTCTATTGCTGTGAAATACTGATATACCTACAAAATGGTTTAAAAGGGTACCTGCAAAATTAGATGTTTTTCCTTCCAACAAGACAAATCAGATGAAATATATATTTTTTGCCCTCAGCACTATATTCAGAATAGTGTTTGCTCAAAATAAACTGAAGTCTAATATGTGAGGGAGAAAGAATAATACATTTAATTAATTGATTTGTACAGTGCTGCATTTTTCGCAGATGGAATACACCAGGGCACATAACCTTAGCAACAAAATAAGTCTGAGCTACCTAAGAAAAATATCAATAATGATTTGGCTCAATAATGACTTAAAAGGATTCCACTAATGAGGGCCTTGCTCATTTTGTAAGCATGCAAGGGATATGAACAGTAACATTGTTGGTTCCAATGGATACTGTGTTCATATCAAGCAATTAATTGACAGGAGTACTTATTCAATTTAGAGAGTATTTTCTGTATGAGAATTAAAGATACACAATCAGAGAGCATTTCCAAAGCCTCAGAAGGGAAGAAACAAGCAACCCACGTTCATCCTATGGGCAGAAAGAACATTAATAACACAACATTGAGAAACCCACATTTTCAGATCTTCAGAGAATGGACCAACATGGGAGTAGTGGTAATTGAGAACTCAACATGAGGGGAAAAGCGTATTTTCTAATTGAAATGTGTCAATATTGTCTCAATATATATAACAAACCTAGAGTGTTCCTATGAATGGAATGATGTATTTCTTAACCACTCAGCGCTAAGTAACAAAGCAAATCAACATAAAATACAAAAAAGAAACATATATGACAAAACTGGAAACATTTTTCAAATATTCCTTCTGAATTGTGTAAGAAAAATAATAGTTATGATGGTAAGTGAATGTTTGTGTTGACAATGCATAGATATGAAAATATAGAGTAATATCTCTGGTCTTTGGAGAACCACATTATGCAAGGAAACTAGAAGCATATCACCAGTCATATGTGGGTCTTTCTCAAATAGTATAATGGGCCTAATAATTTGCCAACAGTAGTGAATCAGTAATTGTTTACTGTCTGGAATTTTATCTAAAATGTATATTTATGTGGGGAGGAACCTCTGATCCCCCTACAACAATCCCACCCAAAATATTTTAGGCAACAATATTTGGTATTACTTTAAATAATAAATCCAATGCAAAGCTGGCCCTATACATTTTTGCTGGGGAAATCATCCATTATATTCGTTACAAATAGGTACAGGACAATTTCCTAGAGAAAAGAAAAAACCCTTCGTTGTAATAACTCACCAAATAGATCCAGACAACCATATGCAACGAACATTCAAATTATCACTGCTTGTCGGCTTCTTTATATTCTAGTACTTTTATCAGCATTTGACAATATATAAATATATCAATTTAGGCTCTCTAACACCACCAGCCTCTGTTGGCAGTATAGACAATTTTTACAGTATAAACTGGGTTCTCAAATAACATGCCTATTCTCAAAACAATCCTTCTCTGAATATAGTGCATGGTTGATTCCTAGTATGAGCATACATGCAAAATGCAGAGTGCAATGTTGGTCTACTTTGTCTCAAGGCTTGGATTTAAACATAAGCTTTCGTATTTGGAAACCACACATTCTTGGCTCTTTTAGAGTGTCACACAAGCATGCAAATCTAGCTTTCATATAATACAGAGATCAATAGTTAATTACTACTGCACATTAAAAGTCTGCCTTACGTCTCTTTTATGCACTATGGTTTTCCACAGGCCAACAAGTTAAATAATCTCCTGCATATCTCTGACTATGTTGAACACCATGTAACAAATCCAGTCATAAGTTACCTCTCTGAAAACTGGTAACTGGGAATTAATTTATTTGGCTACTGTGAGAGAGTAATATGTATGCATTCCACACTCAAATTGCTATGGCATTCTATTTTTAAGTACACTTCCCAAATGTTGCCCTTACAGCCCAGTCTGCATTCTGTGGCCTAGCTGGTAAAGGATTCCCCTGAAGGAGTTTCACCTGTTATCAGGGGTTTAACTACTTCTAGGAAGATATATCTAACTATACAGCGAATAGTATTCTCACTTTTGGTTTGTGTTTTAATGGCACATGGCAGGTATGGATATCACCATTTCCAAGCAATTGCTGCAAGGTAAGCACCAGGCTCAGTCAATGCCCTGCTTTCAGAATCCCTCTCAGGCAATCTGATCCTGTAATGTCCAAATTTTCTACAATAGGCATCCACTGAAGAAAGGCCTTCTAAAGAAAATCCTCATCAACTACCTCCAAGGTATAATATGACATTAGCACTTCTCCTGTTGGAGATGCCAACAGGAGAAGATTTTCCAGGAATTCTGTCTATTTTCTATGTGTTTGGCTAAAAGGAAAGCTGCTCAATTTCACACAAGAACCATCCTTTGACACTGCAATTTCTCATGTGTGGGTCTTGTCATTGGTTCTCTGCAGATACTGACGTTCTCAATTATCCTGCACTTTATTTATATTGGTCCAATGTATTTTATGATGTAATAATGGGAGGTTGGGTTCCCTCCCATCTGGAGCTTTGGTTAGATTTGGATTCAAATTCATTTTCCCTCATAATTTCTGCTATGAACCTATTACGTTATTGAGAAGTACATGTTTGAAACTGCACATGATTCCTGAATCCATGGACATGCAGCATCTACTAATAGCACGATGTTTGAGAAAGTTATGAAAATATGTAAATGTATTAATAATTCACATACATGAATGTATCATGCTTATACTTCTGCCATAAGAAATTCTCTGCTGAATCCCAATCTATTTTCATGTTTTAAATCAAACAGAGGACTTAGAATTTATGAGCAAAAAGTGGATTTACTTATTTGTGACATCTTACATGAAATCTTGCAATTTTGTTTTTGTTTTTCTGTGCATTGGAGGTCCCATCTAAGCTAAATGTTAACTTAAAAAGCTGGCGTAGGCCCTTTGAGGTAGCTGCCATCAAAACAGACTTGTACAAATGGTATTTATGATCGAGCAATAGGTCAATAAATCGAGACTTGGCTGGAACTAAATCTCTTTGGTGAATTATGTCCTGTGTGATGAACCCCAAGGTATAGTCACTGCGTCATATGTGGAAGCCCCTTTCCATGAGGCAAGGGAGGTTAGGCCGCTACCCAATAGCCCCCCCCATGGTGGTACGCAGCTGGAGGATCACATGGGGAGGGAGAGCCCGATTGAGAGTAGTGACCATCTCGGAAGAATGCAGTATCCATTTGACCCTCCCACCTTCCCTTGACACCCCTCCAATTCTGCACTACCTAATGCACCCATGTGTTTTTACAGTATGTCTCAGGAAAGATACTGGGATGAGGAATCGGCCACGAGTAATGAAGATCACTGCCAAGAACAAATGCATGCATTATAGCCTTACAAACTATGCAAAGTGTACCACCTTCACTTGGTTAGTCTCCCAATTCTCTTTGACTGATTGTCCTTCATGATACCCACAGACCTTGGCACGGGAGTAAACCAAGGCTGTAGCTTGAAGGACAATCAGTCAAAGAGAATTGGGAGACTAATCAAGTGAAGGTGGTCTGGGACCCATGCTGGAGAAACACACACCAAACAGTAACAACAAAGCTGTGGGGTGAAGAGAGAACTGAGAGATATAACGATTAGAGCAACCAAGTGAAGGGCGTCTGAGACCCATGGTTGGGTCCTACACCCCCAAACAGTGATTTAGAAGAATACAAAGCTTACTTGTACAGGTGACACTCACATACCTTGACAGGAGAGTAAACTAAGGCTGTGGGTGGAAGTCAAGACAGAGAGAGAGAACTGGGAATCCAAGAATGTTCAGGCCTGCTCAGAAAGGATCGGGGACCCTCAGCACAGCATGGGAGAGAGAACCAGGCTATCCATTATTGTCGCAGCACCTGGGAACAGGGCCTGCTCAGCACGGGTCTGGCACCCTCAGCAGATCTTTGGTGAGAGAACCAGGCTATTCTTCCTCATTACAGTACCTGATAGGGGTACAGAGAGTAGGGTCTGGGAACAGCAGCAATTAAAAAGTAAAAAAAAGAGCACAGGTTAGGGAGAGAGAAGCAGGCTATTTTTTAACGTCGCAATACATGGTAGTTGGGTCTGCCCACCAAGGGCCTGGGACCCTGAAGACTGCTTTGAAAAGGTGTCCAAGCCATTCTTTCCTGTTGCAGGGCCTAGGAGCCAATGTAACGCTCACCTGATTCCCGCAGAGGCGCCGGTCTTGACTGGGTGAATGCCGTATCTTCAAAGGTGATGTGTAACACACGGTTGGCTCTTTGGGCTGGACCTCTGTGCACTGTATGTCTGACTCGAAGAGTAAGATGTCTGCAGATAGAAAATATGGGATTAATGAACTGGGGTTATTGGGTGCCTCTCTCCTCTTCCCTTTCTCTTCTCCTTTAGAACCCCAAAGGTTAACGCCCTCACCTTAGGTAAGTGAACGCCGAGCTCTCCATCTGCCTCGGGGCAGGGTGCCGTAACCAGTTTCTTCACTGGATAAGGGTGCAGGCCTCTTGACCTCAGAGGACTGCTGTCCGTCGTTAACTGCACGAACGGTAAGTTCTGGGCACTTCAAATGTCTTAAAAGTCTTTTGTAATGATATCTCTTGTTTTGCAGGGTTCCGGCGATGGCGGATGGCGGGCTGATGAGAGTTGAGGATCGAACCCGCGTGAGGAATAGAAGCGCCTGGAAGCACGTAAGTAAGCGCTTGTAGCCTGCTTCACGATGCGCACTAACTGTCCCTTTTATCTTGCAGGTACAAGTTCGGAGCTTTAGAGAAGCTGAAGGGTGCTGGAATACCCACTGGATTCGGCGTGGGAAGGAGTAATGGCACGTGAGTAATAAAGTTGCCCAATGTCTTTAAACGCACCTTCTTTTGTCTTTCAGATGCGGGATGCAGCGCCGAAGGCCTCCGGAGCGTGCGAAGAGCTGGTAAGCTTTTGTCTTTCAGATGCCGGAATGCAGTGCGAAGACCTCCGGAGCATGCGAAGAGTAGGTAAGCCTTTGTCTTTCAGATGCCGGAATGCAGCGCGAGGCGTTGGTGACAGCCGATGGACCAGGTAAGAGATGCGCTGCCACTGAAGACCGTAGTGCTAACCTGTTCTTTCTTTGTCTTTACAGGTGCTGCTGAAGACTGGATTCCAGGATGGTAAGCCTTTGTTCCCTTAGGCCCAGGATCAGAAGCAGAAGACACGATGAGCGTTCTGCTGCAGAGAATGCAGAGTAACGCAAAGCAAGATTCATCCATCGGGTGTGGTTTAAATAGCCTCCTGTAGTGCTTAGGTGTCTCCTTCCACAGCCTCGCCTAGGTGAGAAAAGAGTTCCTGCTTTCCAGAAGAGTTCCAGTGTTCTGAACCTAGGGAGTGGCTCCTGCCCCACCCAACAGGAAAAGTAGTCCCAAACAGAAGAGGATCAGGGGCTCAACTGGCAGGTAAGTAAGCAGCATGGTCTGCTGCACGTAAGTCCACCCAAGCATTATGAGCCCGGCGCTTCCAGCGCTGGGACTGGGCATCTTTCTGAGCCTGGTGCCACTGGCGCCAGGACAGGGTCCAAAAGGTCCCAATTGGGACTGGCTGGCACTCGGAACCGGGGTTATGGATCTGCTTCCAAGGGAGTCGGGCAAGTCCTGATCTTTTGGAAGCAGAGATCATGACAGCACCCCCCCTCAAGGCCCCTCCCAAACCGGGCTTCTCCGGGGGTTTGGGCTTGTTAGGAAATGTTCGATGAAATCTTTTGATTAGACGAGGGGCGTGGACATATTCTGCAGGTTCCCAGGATCTTTCTTGGGGACCGTAGCCTTTCCAGTCAATCAGGTAAAATAGTTTAGATTTGGAGATCTTGGAATCCAGGATGCTTTTGACTTCAAACTCGAGTTCTCCATCAACTAGAATAGGTTTTGGAGATTTAGTTAGTCGGGTTTGAGGTTGCACGGGTTTTAATAGAGAGACGTGGAAGACCGGATGTATCTTCATGTGAGGGGTCAAGTCCAACTTGACCGCTACTGGATTTACTATGGTAGCGATGGAATAGGGACCAAGGTATCTTGGGTTGAATGTGCCTGGTCCTTTTAGAGGTAGATATTTGGTGGATAACCAGACTTGATCTCCTACTTGATATTGGGGGGCTTCCTTCCGATGTTGGTCTGCTCCTTTCTTGTATTGTTCTTTAGCCCTTTGAAGGTGAGAAACGGCTTCCTTAAAGGCTTGGGTGATTGTAGAATGCAGGTGGTCTACTGCTGGTGTTCCAAGATCTTGGAGTGGATCCAACTCCGAGGTTCCAGGGTGACTACCGTATAAAAGAAAAAACGGGGTCTTCCCAGTTCCCGAGTGGACAGAGTTATTGTACGCATATTCGGCTATCCAAAGGATATCTTTCCAAGTTTTTTCAGTTTGTTGTAGCATGCAGCGCAAATACTGTTCCAGAGTTTGATTGGTCCTCTCGGTTTGTCCGTCGGTTTGAGGGTGGTGGCTGGTCGAAAGTCTCACATCAATTTGAGCCGACCGACAGCAACTTCGCCAAAAATGAGAAATAAATTGACTACCTCGATCCGAAATGAGAACTGAAGGAAAACCGTGCAGTCGGACGATGTTTTCGAGAAATTCTCGGGCCAGAGTTGCTGCTGTTGGTAAGCCTTTGAGTGGAATGAAATGCGCCATCTTGGAGAATAGGTCCACGATTACTAGGATCGTATTGTATCCGGAGCATGGAGGTAGATCGGTGATGAAGTCCATAGAAAGCGTATGCCAAGGGCGAGGTGCGATGTCAATAGGGCGTAAGAGGCCGGCTGGTTTTTCCTTTTGACTCTTGTTTTGGGCGCATACTCCACAGGACATTATAAAGTCTCTGATATCTTTTTTCCAAGACGGCCACCAGAAGTAGCGCTTGATCTTTTCAGAGGTCTTGGTCATACCGGGATGTCCTTCCATTAAAGAATCGTGATAACAAGAGATTACCTTTTTCTGTAAATCTGTGCTGGGCAGGTATAACCGTTCTTGGAAATATAATAGGTTGTCCTTCACCGTAAAGTCCTTTCCCTGCAGATGCCAATTCTGTATGTCTGCTGGAGTTACCAGTAGCCTGGCTTTATCCTTAACTTCCTCTATGGATTGTGTGGCGATTACACCTAGAATTCTTTGTTCGGGAATGATAGGTACAGGTTTAGGATTGATCAAATGTTCTTCCACTCCCATCCGAGAAAGGGCATCAGCTTTACCGTTTTTTGTACCAGGTCGATAGGTAATTATGAAGTCAAACTCGGCAAAGAATAGTGCCCAACAGAGTTGCCTAGAGGATTGAGCTTTTGCGGTTTTCAAATATTGCAGGTTTCGGTGATCTGTAATCACAGTAACGGTGTGTCGGGCCCCCAGAAGATAATGCCGCCAAGCCTTAAAGGCGGACTTGATAGCTAGAAGTTCCTTATCAGTAATAGTGTAATTGATTTCAGGAGGTGAGAATTTGCGGGACCAAAATGCCACGGGATGCAACTGATTGGTTACTGGGTCCTTTTGTGATAGAACTGCCCCCATGGCAAGGCTCGAAGCATCAGTTTCAACGATGTAGGGGAGTTCTGGGCGAGGATGTTTTAAGATCGGTGCAGAGATAAATCTAGTCTTCAAATTCTGGAAAGCTTGTTCCGCCTCGGTAGACCATTCAAAACGTTTGTTTTTCTTTAACAAGGCGGTGATGGGCTGAACTATTCGAGAGAATTTGGGGATAAACCTGCGGTAAAAGTTAGCGAAGCCTAACATGCTTTGAACACCTTTTACGGAGGATGGCGATGGCCATTTGAGAATTGCATCGACCTTCTTTGTATCCATACGCACTCCGCTAGGTGATAATATGAATCCCAAGAATTCAACTTCAGTCACGTTGAAAACACATTTTTCCAATTTAGCGAAAAGTTTGTGTTGACGCAATCTCTCGAGGACCATTTTCACGTGTTTCCGATGAAGAATAAACGAGGATGTCGTCAATGTAAACAACAACACACACATCTATGAGCTCTCTGAGGACATCGTTCATAAAATATTGAAAGGCGGCTGGGGCATTGCAAAGTCCGAAGGGCATGACCTGATATTCAAATAGCCCATACTTGGTGCGGAAGGCCGTCTTCCATTCATCGCCCTCTTTTACTCGTACCAAGTGGTAGGCTCCTCTAAGATCCAGCTTTGTATATATGCATGCTTTTCTGACTTGGTCCAGGAGTTCAGGGATCAAAGGTAACGGATATCTATTCTTAACGGTGATCTGGTTCAGGGCGCGATAATCTATACAAGTTCTAAGGTGCCCTTCTTTTTTTGGAACGAAGAACAAAGCTGAGGAAGCAGGGGACTTGGAAGGACGAATAAACCCATTCGCTAGGTATTGATCCAGGTATTGTCGGAGGTGAAGATTCTCAGGCTTGGTGAGGGCATAAATTCTACTACAAGGAGGAGTAGATCCAGGTATCAGGTCTATCTGGCAGTCATAAGACCTATGAGGAGGTAGAGAGTTAGCCTGATCCTTCCGGAAAACATCTTGGAATTCTAGGTATTCAGGAGGTAACTGGGGAGCCTCCGAGGAAATTGCTGCCAGTGCAACACCAGGTCGAGGGTGACAAGTAGAGACACATTCTGGAAACTGAACCGTTCTTGCTCGCCAATCGATCTGAGGATTGTGCTTCTCTAACCAAGGAATTCCTAGAATAATCTGGAACTGAGGGGCCTTGATCACATCGAACACGATCTTCTCATGGTGTCCATCTTGACTTACTAGCGTCACTTCTTGGGTGGTATGCGTTCCTGGTCCGGAGGCTATCTCTGTACCATCCACCGTAGTAATGACGTCCTTTACAGCCTTTGGACAAAGAGTCAGATTCATCCTCAAAAACATTTCATGATCCACATAATTGCTGATGGCACCGCTGTCGACGTAAGCTTCAATCGCATGTAATCGATCCGGATGTTCAGGGCTAATGAGGACCATAGGTATCACAAAATGCGAGGTCACGGAACTGGTTTTAACGCTCGGCAAGAGGACCTCTATTCTTGTCGGGCGAGGTCGTTTCCCTGCTCAGAGTTTGTGACCCTGGTAACTGCAGCTCCTACTGCCTTCTTGGCTGGTTTCACCGGACAGCCTCGAAGAAAGTGCCCCGAGTTTCCGCAATAGAGGCATAATTGCAGCTGTTTTCTCCTTTCCCGCTCCTTTTGTGTTAGTGGTCCTTTCAGGCCCCCTATTTGCATGGGTTCCCCGGAGTCTACTCCTTTGGTAGGAGTTGGTGGTTTGGAAAATACTCGAGCATCAAACTTGGAACGATCGACCTTCCTGTTCTGCAGTCTGTGGTCAATTTGAACGACTAAGTCAATATAGTCCGAACAGTCTTGCGGGGGATTCACTACTTGGGCTAACACATCTTTGAGCTCTCCACGTAGACCTCTATAAAACAGCATAATCCTTTTGTCCTCAGGCCATCGAGTTTCCACTATCAGTCTGTTGAAAGACGCAATATAAGCCAAAAGGTCTTGATTACCCTGTCGCAATGAAAGGAGCTCATTGTCCAAGGCCTGCCCCTGTGAATGTCTTGCAAACAGTTTTTCCATACTGAGCTGAAAAGCTTGAAAATCATGGAGAACCGGATCATCTTGATTGACTAGGGGGATCGACCAGTCTGCCGCATTGCCACTAAGGTACGAAAGCACGAAAGCTACCTTAGCTTGATCAGTTGGAAAGGCTGCTGGCCGGCATAAGAAGTGCAACCGGCACTGATTAATAAATACTGCAAACCTCTTTGGGTCACCAGAAAATCGTTCGGGCGGAGCCAGAGGTACATTCCCAGGTAGGTTGATCTGCACTGGGTTCGTAGAGGATGTTGAAGGAAGATTTGCCCCTGATGCGGGTAACAGAGTTTGTCCGGCTTGTGACTGTAGCAATTGTCTAGCGAGATTGTCTGCTCGCTCCTTGGAAATAATCAGTTCCCTTCTTAGAGCATTCGTTTCCTGACGGGCTGCATGCACTTCTGCTCTTAGTTCCCCAAGTAACTGGGCTAGCTGGTCGGTATCCGAGGTTTCCATAGCGCCTGGGTGGGAGTTTTGCGGTAGGCTTTGCGTTCTGTAACGCTCACCTGATTCCCGCAGAGGCGCCGGTCTTGACTGGGTGAATGCCGTATCTTCAAAGGTGATGTGTAACACACGGTTGGCTCTTTGGGCTGGACCTCTGTGCACTGTATGTCTGACTCGAAGAGTAAGATGTCTGCAGATAGAAAATATGGGATTAATGAACTGGGGTTATTGGGTGCCTCTCTCCTCTTCCCTTTCTCTTCTCCTTTAGAACCCCAAAGGTTAACGCCCTCACCTTAGGTAAGTGAACGCCGAGCTCTCCATCTGCCTCGGGGCAGGGTGCCGTAACCAGTTTCTTCACTGGATAAGGGTGCAGGCCTCTTGACCTCAGAGGACTGCTGTCCGTCGTTAACTGCACAAACGGTAAGTTCTGGGCACTTCAAATGTC
Source organism: Ambystoma mexicanum (assembly GCF_040938575.1). Lineage (NCBI taxonomy): Eukaryota > Metazoa > Chordata > Amphibia > Caudata > Ambystomatidae > Ambystoma > Ambystoma mexicanum. The sequence continues at coordinate 1,000,479,569 of NC_090928.1, forward strand.
TTAAAAGTCTTTTGTAATGATATCTCTTGTTTTGCAGGGTACCGGCGATGGCGGATGGCGGGCTGATGAGAGTTGAGGATCGAACCCGCGTGAGGAATAGAAGCGCCTGGAAGCATGTAAGTAAGCGCTTGTAGCCTGCTTCACGATGCGCACTAACTGTCCCTTTTATCTTGCAGGTACAAGTTCGGAGCTTTAGAGAAGCTGAAGGGTGCTGGAATACCCACTGGATTCGGCGTGGGAAGGAGTAATGGGACGTGAGTAATAAAGTTGCCCAATGTCTTTAAACGCACCTTCTTTTGTCTTTCAGATGCGGGATGCAGCGCCGAAGGCCTACGGAGCGTGCGAAGAGCTGGTAAGCTTTTGTCTTTCAGATGCCGGAATGCAGTGCGAAGACCTCCGGAGCATGCGAAGAGTAGGTAAGCCTTTGTCTTTCAGATGCCGGAATGCAGCGCGAGGCGTTGGTGACAGCCGATGGACCAGGTAAGAGATGCGCTGCCACTGACGACCGTAGTGCTAACCTGTTCTTTCTTTGTCTTTACAGGTGCTGCTGAAGACTGGATTCCAGGATGGTAAGCCTTTGTTCCCTTAGGCCCAGGATCAGAAGCAGAAGACACGATGAGCGTTCTGCTGCAGAGAATGCAGAATAACGCAAAGCAAGATTCATCCATCGGGTGTGGTTTAAATAGCCTCCTGTAGTGCTTAGGTGTCTCCTTCCACAGCCTCGCCTAGGTGAGAAAAGAGTTCCTGCTTTCCAGAAGAGTTCCAGTGTTCTGAACCTAGGGAGTGGCTCCTGCCCTACCCAACAGGAAAAGTAGTCCCAAACAGAAGAGGATCAGGGGCTCAACTGGCAGGTAAGTAAGCAGCATGGTTTGCTGCAGGTAAGTCCACCCAAGCATTATGAGCCCGGCGCTTCCAGCGCTGGGACTGGGCATCTTTATGAGCCTGGTGCCACTGGCGCCAGGACAGGGTCCAAAAGGTCCCAATTGGGACTGGCTGGCACTCGGAACCGGGGTTATGGGTCTGCTTCCAAGGGAGTCGGGCAAGTCCTGATCTTTTGGAAGCAGAGATCATGACAGCCAGGCCTGCTAAGTAAAGATAAAGACTTATCCTTACCAATAAGATACAGAGACAATCCTGGATAAAGTAGAAAGACTCAGGGGAAAGGGAATCAACCCCTTGAGTCTTGTGGAACTTTTGCTTGCTTTTTCTACACCTTTTTGGAACTTTTCTTTTGAACTACTAAGCGGGCAGCAGGTTGACAGTCAAGAGAAATGTGCTTTTTCACCTTACGTTCACTTTAGCCTGCGGGGGGTAGATTAGGATTTGGACACAGGACGGAGAACTTTATTTTAAACATTTTGACACAGACATTTTCATTAGCTCATTTTGTTGAGGCAGTGAAAAGAATCCTTAGAAGAAGGATTAGTTAGGATATTCTGCAACTTTCCCATTTGTGTTGTTAATAAAAGTCTTTACCAATCAACTTACCATCCATGTGTCTGAGTCTTACTACTACAACCTCACACCTGAAAACCAAGCATCATCTATAAAACAAGAGAGAGATGAGACCAAGCCCATGCAAACTGTTCCTACACCTCCTACATCAGGAGAATATAATCCAGAGCTGTATATTCTTGAGTTTCTATATGAGCATATGTTTGAAATGTCTTTGTGCCCAGCTGGGCCAATGGATTAGTTAGCGAATGAAGATGTGTCTTTTGTTTTACCAGAGCACTGGACTCTAGTCTTTGGACAGTGCTTCAAAGGTTTCAGGCCCAGCTGTATTTCTGTGCAGTTGCCCATTTAAAGTGACATGCAACATAGAACATAGGGCCATGGCCTATTCAGAAATGTATAGTGTAAGTTAATTCAATAAATATATTGGCTATTACATGTTTTCATTGTAATAGTGGCTTTCTGGTGCTTGCAAATAAAATCTGTAAATCATGTATGTAAAGTGGTTGCACAAATAAGTAAAACTGTTGGAATCACATTGGCTTACGCATGTTGCTTCAGAAAAGTTAGATTACAGAGGTGAATAGTAATACACAATACATTTTGTTTAGTGACTGTGTGTTCCAGTTGCATTAAATTGAATGACATTACAAACCAGGATGTGATTAATAATGGATGTTTCCACCTGAGAAAAATCTGAATTAGATTATAGACAATTGCATTATGCAACAAAACAATATCCGTACATAAAGAACCCAACCTCATGCCTAGAAACACTTGTGCACAGGCGTGTTATAAATGCCATATCATATCATAACATAACTTGATAGAAAAGAGAAAAATAAAGTCAGTACATGCTGAAAAGATATATTTGCACTTGTGGATTAGGATGGCAACAATAACACAAAAATCATGAAGAAATACAGGAGCATGGATGTCATTTAGAAGTTTATAGGGGTCACAGCTGCGACCCCTGTGCGTTGCTTTGCTACCCCTGGCGTATCATCTTCAACCCCTGAAACACCATAATATCAAGTATTATAATTTTTTCCAATACTTTCCCGTGTGCCTTATCTGTAAACAGCAAAAGCTTTCAAACGCAGCAAAAGTCACTGGGATACAGCATGGCAAGTGTGAAGCAGAGCAGTTAACAAGGCCTTCCAGGGAAAAGGTTGCTTGGCAACCATACATCAGAAGCCTAAGCTTGTATCTATTTCTGCCAGGTCCTTGCTACTGAGCAGAGTGTTCATAACTTTCCAAGTGTTTTCTTGCATTTCAGTGACTAATGATTTCACCAGCAGCACGTGCAGTGGACGTGGCTGAGCCGCTTTTCTTGGACTGGCCCTGAAGGCTAGTGTCCAGAAGGAGTGGACTCTTAAAGTAGCGGTGTGCTTGAAAGTCATGGTTTCTAAGGTGAGTGCTTGTTCCCTTGTATTTGTGGATCTTACATTCCTGCATTTATAATCTGGAGCAGGTTGGGGGGAGTAACGCCAGTAGCAACTGAATACTCACTGTTTACACAGCACTCCGGCAGATGTGTGTACTTTGGTTTGGTTTGTTTGTATAGCTCTTTAGAATGCTGTCAGCTATTTGTGAAAACGCTAATGGTGAATATGGTTGGGACACTTGTTGGATGTACACTTTGTATCATACTGTCCTTGTGGTTGCGCTTTCTGCTGCACAAGTTATGTTGCTCTTCGAGTTTCAAGATATGATGGGAGTAATGGTATAGTGGTACAGTCCATCTTCCCAGATCTGACATATGTTACAGGCACTAAGGGTTTACGGCTCTAATTCGACCCCATACTTCTGATGTATAGTGCAAAGAAAAGGTCCTTCTAAGATTTAGATTTGCTGGTAGGAATATGGCCAGCAAAAAAAAACAATCTAAAAAGATATAGGGAGGGGGGAGTTAAAGTGTGTACAAGCCGCTCTGCCCTGTGATGGCCATGTCGCATTCAAGTACATGGGACCAGACTTATCAGAGGGGCAGATATTATTTATTTGAGTAAAGGACATGGGATTTGTCATGTGTTCATGGAAAATGGGTAACCTTTTAATGTTATTAGTTTGTCTTATTTTCACCATGTTTAGTACCATTGGTTCAATGGTATCTTTCTGATGATTGGCGGTATGGCTGCTGCCATTGTGAAAATTGATGTGAAAATGTAGAGGTTTTGGTTTTAGTGTTACTTTGATGACTGCCTTCTGAAACCCTATAAGGTGTGGCATGCGGTCAAGCCTGCCTTTGTGGCTCCCTGCGTGGCTTACTGGCTGCATTTGGATTGTTCCAACAGTTGCCCTTGCTGCTATATTTCCTCCTGGCTGTTATTTCTAATATGGCTGCCGTTTTGCTGTATGACAACTGCTGAACTTCCTGCTATGCCCGAAGTGCAGTAAAATAAATGCATTTCTCTTTTTTAGCTTGGTATCCTTCTGAAGCCACGTTGCACACCAGAGCTTTGTACTGTTTCATAGCACTTAATGCAAGCAACCGCCGCAAAGGGGAACATCCAACATGGGAATGAGGGGGTTGAGGAAAGAAATGTAATGCCAGAAGATTGCCTTTTTCCCAGCCTTTTGCAGGAAATGTCCATATGTACCAGTCCACCTCTGTTAGTGCTTGCACATGCTTTTAGGCTGGTCTTGAAGTAGAGTGCTGATGTTCCACCCAGGTCACAAAGGCAGTATATTTCCATGGGCAGTCTATCCTTTGTTGTTTAACATATCTGGTTCAATTCAAAACAACCAAGAATACAATAAAGAGAGAATGGATTTGTTAATAGAAAGCCTCCGCATAGCAACCAGATTGCCCTGCAATATGGAGCGTTATATCCCCCACCACTCTCAGCATTGAGCAGGATTTGCCTTTGTATACCAATGAAGAGTGTCTCCCTCTTTAAGGAGCTTTGCCACTACACAGCAAGATGATAAGCAAGTTGCCTTCATTTTGGTTGTTCTGTCCCAAGGACACGATCAAAGATAACATTGCTGTTATTTATTTAACTGTTTTTTGGGAAATAACCATCAAGGCTACTTCCTCTGAGAGTGCTGTTCTGGGATGTGCTGTGGTCTGAAATATGACTCTTGCTTGACACTTAAATACCAGAGGGCATTATTCTTCAGAATTGTCATAAGAGGTGTATTACCCGTTTCAATGGCACCCAATGCATAGACCTCACGTAAGAAGGATGAACTACTGAGCCAGGCCGAAGATCACAGTTTCACGTGTTTGACTGTCCAATGCGCACAGATGTCTGAGGCAAGCGCTTGCCTATCTCATGTGTTTTGGACGCCTGCCTCTGTGTCCAGCGGGGAGTCAAGCAAGGTTAACACTACTCGTTTAGGTAAAATGCCAACTGCAACTAATGTATGCAAACACTGACAACCAGCGCCACACAGCAAGGCAAATTAAGCAGAATGCACACCCTACTAGTAAGTTAGATATTCTAAAACCCACAAGAGAGAAACAATTACAAGTGAAAATCATATGTAAATGGACAATTGCAGTTTCAACCGGTGTATAGCATTGGCATAATGGCAGAGCCAGCTTCGACATGTTTTCTTATAGTATCACTAGCTGTTGCCCGTGGCTTCGCTCGCATGGATTTTGGGATTTGGTACAATTGTTTTTAAAAGAAACATGAGATCTTTGTTGAAACTGTACGAAATATAATTTACAGGTTGATGTCTTAATGTAATAAGCAATGTTTATTGCAGAAGTTAGTCTGGGCATAGTGGCAACAAAACAAAGATAGTTGTTCCATTTATTTGGCATCTGCAACCTATATAGAAAATGTTTTTATTATTTCTCTGACGACTACAGCCCTCATTACAACACTGGCGTTAAACCATGGCGCTATTAGCACCATGGTTGGTGCCGGTGTTGCAACGGGTCCGCCATGGTTCAATGGGGAATTACCACCCCATTCCAAGGTTGGCGGGGCGGTAATTCCCCATTGAACCATGGCCCTTCCCCATTCCCATTTTTGCCCCATAGGGCTCTATGGGAATGGGGAAGGCGCTAAGTACGGTACTGCAAATTGCGGTACCGTACTTAGCACCAAGGTCCCTTTGCGGGTCCCTACTTTAACGGCTGGTCTAGACCAGCCGTTCAGGTCGGGTCCCGCAAAGGGACCTCGTAGTAAGGCGCTAAGTGTTTAACAGCGCAGCAGCCTTTACGGCGCCGTTAAACACTTAGCGCCAGGGTCGTAATGAGGCCCTACATTAGTGATTTGCCCTTCAGTAGCTAGGATTACCAGGGAGTTTATTTTATTTAAGTATTTATGTATTTATTTATTTGAATTTCTAAAGCGCACAGCGGCCCTGGGGCATTGTGGTGCTGTTACAGCAGTGCTTGCTTAGTTACATAGGCAACGATGACACGTATGCACCTGTCTGTAGTTCTTAGTTACATTGAACATTGGTCAGACAAGTGAGCAGTTAAAGAAAAAAACAGTGGGGGTGAGAGTACTGGTCGGGGGCAGCTAGGCATAGCCTTTGTTAGGATAGAGGGGGTAGAGGGTCTTGGGAGTTTATATGAATTGTTTGGTCTGAATGTTGAATAGGATGTTTCGTTTTGGAGGGTGGTAGGGAGGGCGTTCCATTGCTTTTGGGCAAGGAATGTGAAGCTGGCACCTCTTGCTTTGGCTCTTTTGATGGTGGGGAATTTAAGCTGGTTGGAGTGTTGTGTTTTGATGGGTCTAGAGGAAGTAACCTTGGTTATTCTTTCTGATAGATACAGGGGGTGCTGTGAGAGACAGTCATTTGGGGGTGATGGACATGGTTTTAAATAGTATTATTTCATTGACTGGAAGCCAATGGGCTTTTTCTCTGGCGTTAGTGATATGCTTTCTTTTGGGAATGCTGAGGGCAGCCCTTAGTGAGTTATTCTGAATAACTTGAAGGCAGTACAAGTTTTGTGAGGAGGTGCCGGCAAACAGAATGTTACAGTAGTCTAGTTTGGCTCCTACGGTTACTGCATTTATTATTTTGGCTGTGAGAGAAGCAGAGGACGCAATGGCACTGACATGGCGTGTCATTGAGAGCCTGGAGTCAATGTAAACCCCAAGGGTTTTGACTAATGTTGAGACTGGGATTACAGAGTTGTTAATAGAAAAGGAATTATATTGCTTGCCAAGTTTATTTAGGATTTCCTTGGGGCCTACTAAGAGGAGCTTCGTTATATCCCCATTGAGGCATAGTCCGTTCCTATCCATCCAAGCCTGGATAGTGGTGTAGATTTTTGTGAGTGATTCTGCTTCTGTTTTGTATGATCCTGTTGGGGAATGAGGACTTGGGTATCATCGGCATAGTTAGTGCATGCTATGCCGAGATTGTCCAGATTGTTGAAGAGGGGTGAGGTTAAGAGCTTATATTTTGTTGGGGAGGTGCAGGAACCCTGTGGGACTATGCAGTGTATGGTGGTGGGAGCGGCACAGGCTTGCTCTGAGAATACATTCATAGCTCTTCCTTCAAGGAATGAGGTAATCCAGGCCGTGGCTTTTTGGGGAATTGGGTGGAATTGATGAGTTGTTTACAGAGTGTCGGTGGTCTACTAGATCGAATGCTGCCGATAAGTTGAGAAGAAGGAGGAGCATAGGCTTTCCTTCATCCATTATTTCCCCCAGTTGATTTTTTAGATCTAGCAGGGCGGTTTCTGTTCAGTGGCCGGGGCGGAAACCAGATTGCCTCTTACCTAGGTTGTTGTTGGCTTCTAGGAAGAGTTGGATTTGGTTTGCTGCTGCTTTGTCTAATATTTTTAACAGAAAGGGTCCGGTGGTGATGGGTCTGTAGTTGTTAGGGGACTCTGGGTCTAGTGAACATTTCTTCAGTAGGGGGCGGACCCAAGCTTCTTTGAGGCAAAAGGGGACTGTGCTTGAGGCGAAGGAAGCATTAATAAATGCTGTCAAGAAAGGTGTCAGTGTTTCTGCGCAATCTTTGATGAGATTGGCCGGGCAGGCCTCACCTTTGCAGTTTGAGGGTTTAATGCTTTCCATGAGGGCGAGTACTTCTATTTCAGACACCTCTCTGAATGTGAAGAGCGGTTTCTTGTGCGTGGCTGCTGGGTTTTTTGATGGTGGAATGGGTGGTTCAGGTTTGGGCAGGGCCTCGAAGTGGGATTTGATTTTTGTCTGTAGGAGATCAATCTTTTTGACCATGGCTGCCTGGATATTCGTACACCATGATTTTTCTTGTACAGTGTCATGGGTATGGGTCTTAGGGGTGGCTAGTTCCGTAAATATGGAAAATAGCTCCTTTGATTCAGATTTGGCATTGGAAATCCTGGTGTTATAGGTGATTTTTGCTCCTGTAATGTATTTTTTGTACTGAGCAGCAAGTTCCTTGTATGCTAGTAGGATGGTGTCATGGGGGTTAGAGTGCCATTTTTTTAGTGTTGCCCGTTTGAGGGAGGGTAGTTCTATGACTTCATTTGTGAACCAGGAGTTGGCTTGGATTTTCCTTTTAGCTTTCTTTTTTCCAGGGCAATCGTTTTGACTGCTTCTTTGATGGTTAGATTGTATAGTTCGGCCAAAGCAGTGGGATATTTGATATTTGAAGAATGGTGGCTTAAGGGCAGATGCTTCTAGGAGCGGGGTAATGTTGCTTTTGGTCAGTTTACGTTCTCACAAGGGCAGGTGGCATTGTTGTGGTTGGTGGGGTGGCCTTGGACATTGTGGGAATGGAGAAGTGGATCAGGTGGTCGTCCGTTCATGGACAGTGGGTGTTTGAGCTGATGTCAACATTGCAGTTATGGTCGGCAACCCAGTCTAGGGTGCAACCTTTAGAATGCATGGGGCTGGAGATTCTTTGTTTGAAACCTAAGTCCTGAAGTGCTTTGGCAAGGGATGTAGCCTGTTTGTCCTTTGGGTCATTGAGGCCGAGGTTGAGATCCCACAGAAGTAGGGATTTGGTGGAGTTTTTGAGGTTATTGCCTAGTAGGTGGAGGAGCTTTTCCTGGAAGTCGAGTAGTGGGCTGGGCGGCCGGTAGATGACATGGATGGTAATCGTGCAGTTGGGTGTGAGGGTGTGTTTCATGTTGAGGGCATCTCTTTACCAGCTCCTATAGAGGAGATAGTCTGTCTTATCGATAGGGAGTCTTTAAGGATGAGGGCCACTCCGCCTCCTTTGGTTAGTTGTCTGTTCTGGCAGAGTAGGGAGTACCCTGGTGGGAGGGCTATTGAGATAGCTGGTTCTGTTGCGTCACGTAGCCAGGATTCAGTGATAGCTAGGGTGTCGAGGTCTAGGTTAGTGAGGAGGTCCCAGATTTCTGTAGCATGCGCAAGGAGTGAGCGTACGTTCAGGAGCGCAAGTTGGATGGGGATTGGTGAGGTGTTAGGTTTTAGCTTCGCTGGTTGAGAAGTGGGCGGTGTGAGGTGGTGTTTTTGGTAGGTGAGGTTGGAGGTGATGGATGTGCGGTTAGGGTTATATGGGCGGTGTATGCCTGTTCTGTGTTTATTGACAGGGGCGTGTTGTTCTGTGCGCAGGCCAATGGTTAGGGTATGTACCGTGCGATTGGGGCTCTGCGTGGGTGTTCCTCTGGGAGACAATGTGTGACTTGTTGAGTGAGGTTGTCGAGATGTTTGGGGTATAGAGCTTTGCCTGGGAGAGAAGAGGGGGCACGAATGGTGTGGGAGGAATTGCTCTAGGATTGGGTGATGGGCGGGCCATGTCTGAGGCAGACTTATAATCCTGCAGGACGGGGAGGTGTGACAGTCAGTTTGTGTGGCCCTTAAGGCAGGGCGTACAGTTACACAGTGGTGGCGGGGTTCTACAACCAGTTGGCTTTGGCTTATATCAATGCATAACAATCCCTTAATGCTGACACAGGGAATGGTTTAAAAGACAAAATGGTAGTGGTGCACATGCAATGTAGAGCGATTAAAGGAAACTAGCATTTAGATAGGGTACAATATTGGTTTAGGTTATGTCCTAAGCAGGGCGCATCTCAATATAGCAATCACTGCAACAATCGTTATAACAGTCCCTTAATGCTTACACAGGGGCATGGTTTAAACAACAAAATGGTAGTGGTACACATTCATAGACAAACTGGTAGTGGTGCACATGCAATGTTGAGCGACTAAATGAGGCTTGCATTTAGATAGGGTACAACATTAATTTGGGCTATCCCTTAAGCAAGGTGCACCTCGGTATGACAATCACTGCGTACAACATCACTTAATGCTGGCATGTAGGAGGGGCTCGGAGGCAGAGATATTAATGGAACATCGGTGTGTTGAGCAGTTGGAGGATATTAGCATTCAAATAGGGCACAGCATAATTTTGGACTGGTCATTAGGCAGAACGACAACATCCACAACATTGACAAAGGATGTGGTTTGCACTCTAATGAATATTGGCCTACGGCAAGGTGGTGCTAACATGTTAATCTTTGGTCATTGCTCAACTTACGTCATGGTAGGTAGTTGATGTTAATGACTTACAGGCATGCTGAAGTCATTTTGGCAGAGGTTAAGGGCAAGTTGTGCCAATGCTAGGTCGTTGTTCATAGGTCCGCAAGCAATTGTTGGCAGATATGAGGGGGGCACATGAAGATATGAGAGCAGCAGCTCGGTGGGGAGGATGATGTTGGGGGTAGAGAGCTGCGGTGCAGGGGGGTCTTTTAATGCAGAGCGCCTGTTGAGTTGGGTGAGGTCACTCTGGAACAGGCCACGTAAAACTGCCCATGCGAGAAGCAGTCTTCCCTTAGGTCAATCCCTGCTACCTCTAAAATCTGCCCCTGAGATAAGTTGACGGTCATGGCAAAACAAATATTAAAGGGGAATTGAAGTCTTTTGAATGTAAACGGATGTTCTGAATGTATAAGAGGTATACGTGGTATGAAGACCGACTCCCGCTGGACAGAACCGGTTAGTACCGTAGCCTCAATCACATTTCTGTGGAGAGCTTCCACTTGCAATCTGGTGCCATTACAGAGCTTAGGTGGGTTGAGGTTCAGCAATAATATTACAGGTGCTCCCACTTTGAGATGAAGATTGTGTTAGGGAAGACCAGGATGATTTAAAGTGTTCAAGAACTCAACAGGGTAGTGGACTGCGTCATCCCTTTGAACCACTGAGTGTACAGATTTGTACTCCATTTGGATTCCTCCAAAAGAATTAGAAGTATCTTACTGGCCCTCATTACAAGTCAGGCGGTGGACCATGGTGCTATTAGCACTTTGGTCCATGCCAGATTCCGCCATGGTGGATGGTGGAATTACCGCCCCATTCCAAGATGAGTGGGGCGGTAATTCCCCATTCACCATTTGCCCTTCCCCATTCCCATTTTTGCCCCATAGGGCATAACGGGGATGGGGAAGGCGCTAATTACGGCACCGTAAATTACGGTGCCGTAATTAGCACCAAGGTCGCCTAGCGCCTTGGACTTTAACGCCTGCAAAAAGAAGGCGTTAAAGTGTGAATCAGGCTTAAGGGTTAACGGCGCCGACGGCGCCGTTAAACCCTTAACGCCTGACTTGTAATGAGGGCCATTGATTACGGCAGCCATGCTGTTCTTTGGCGTTAAAATGGTACGCTCACATAACCATTCTGTAGATTTCTCCATTAGATTATTTATGTCAGGGTACATTTTGGTTGTGAGGTCTGCTAGGGAATTGCCTAGGTCAGAATGGATGACATTTTTGTTCTCAAATACGGGATACTCTCCATTACCAATTTTAAGAAGCAGTTCGTAGAACTGAGCTGTAGAGACATAATTTCACAAATGAACCCTCATGTTCTTTTTGAGGCACATTTTTTGTATAACTGGCCATAAATAGGACGATTTGATTTATGCTTTTACTTCTTCAGTTTACGTTTCTCTAGGCACTACTGGCAAAGTCTACCGAAAGTCCCCAGCTAGTAGCATGGTGACACATCCTATCACCCCATTTTTTCCCCTGATGTCTTTAAGGGTTCTCCTTAAGGCTCAAAACCTCCCTTATGCGCCATAGTGCTCTCATCCCAAGCAATGAGTTTGCAATCCCGGAACACTTGGGCCATGTTGCCTGGTTTTTAAATATTTCAGAGGAGTTTCTGTGTGTATTAGTTTAAGAGGCAGCTTAATGGCAGTGTGAGCCATTTTAGGACCCTTCAACAACATTGCAGCAATGCTAGATGATGCAACAGCTAAGGCTATCCCACCGTTACTCCTTATTTTCTCTAATAGTAGGTTAATGAGAAAGGTTTCACCAGGGCCACCGATAGAAAAACATCTAAGAAAAACACTTGTCTAGACCCTGTGTCAGTGCTCTTAAGGACCTGCTTATAGACACTAAGCGGCTCATCTGTCAAGGTGCCGTTGTTAGTCGAGACACCTTGTGCTAAAGAGTTCATATCCTAGCTGGTCTCCTTTAAATATTCTGTGTTACCTAAATCTCCTCCAGATCTTGAGGGATGCTGCAGACTATACTGTGATAACCATTGCCTCCCAAAGCTTAGACAATCTCCTCGATCATTAACAGGCACCTGTAATACCCCAGGTCCATCACATGCAGTGCATTGTCTTGTAACTCTCTCGCTATCTGCCATGTGTTGTCCTCCCAAAGACTGAAGGGATCGGAGAGTTGACAAAACACCAACTATACTGAAAAGAGCTCCCACAATGTATGAGGAAAATCACATAGAGCAGCATCCTCTAAGGTAGTAGCCCAATGTTTGTCATCCTCCAGCAAGCTGAGCGCCTGACATGCTGACTGGTAAGTGGGATGGAGGACACAGTTGACAGTTTTTAGATCAGAGAAGGACATTGGACGATGCCTCCATGTAGAAACAGGTAGAGTTGATAAAAGTATATGTTATAAGGGTGTATAGTATAGACCTCTCAAAACACATGATCCTTCTTTACCCGGGGCCATCTTTCGACATCCTTTCCCTGCTTCCTTCTCTAACTTGTTATTCTTCCACACAAAATAAGAAGGGACTTCAGAGTACAGGAGAGTATTTGCAAAGCTATCAGTTTTGCATAGTTTGAAGAAAGCAAGGAGTGTTGTTTTAGGTGGGTTGTTGACTCTATCAACCAAGTTATGTGAGTTAAAATAAACCTGTTGACCATTTTCCAGGTGGACAGTTAGATGTAAAACAGTTGGGTATCTCTCATGAATGAGAACCCCAAGATTCGCCATACTGCCTCGGAACTGCTACTGTATCGACCACCTTCGTAAAGCTTTACTTCATCTTTGTCATTCTCAAGGGCAAAACATGCTTGGTAACTTCCCTTGTTCACGTACTTGAACATGTATTTTATAGATTTAACAGGGTTGCAGTACTCAACGTTAATATGTGCATTAAAAGTACATGAAAGCACAGGATTGTAAGGTACTACCCAGCGATTGTATAACTGCATACCGTTGATATCAATGATGAAGCTATCACCAGATGGAGACCTTTATCGATACTGTGAGTATCTGCCATTTCCTGTCTGGGGGCCTGATTCTGAACACTTTCTAAATATAGCGTGGAAAGCCGATATTCTCCCCTCCAGTTTCCAACACCATCCTTCTGAGATGGGTGGAAATATTGGAAGGCAAATGTTGTGCTTTCCAGCAACAAAAGCTGGTAAAATCTATCTTTGCGGGGAAAACATGTGCTCCAGTGGCTTAGCGATCATTTCTCAAGAGACTGACACTTTTCTAACTCAAGAACATTTTCTTATATTTTAGTTGAACTGGAAAAGTGGTGTTGCAGTCTGAGAAATAATGGTACAAAGTGTGCTGTGGAGTTTAATGGCACCTCCCAGGGTTCCGTTGTTGTACGACTCTTTTGGCTGGTGCAGGAAGGGTGTTCTGGCCTCTGAATACAGTCCTTGCCAGCCCCTTGCATGTGAGGTGGTTAGCAAGGCTGTTGCCATGCCATAAATCGCGGCTTTGCATGAGTGGCAGGCTTTGTTTATTGCTGCCACTCCTGTAATACATCCGAATGCGTGTCTTCATGGAAAGGTGTCTCACAGCACTTTTCCATTATCACACGCACCTCTGAATCAGGCCCTCAGTGTCCTTGTATAGAGGTCGTGGGCACCTCTTGCTACAACTGCCTGCAGGGCGAATTGTGGTTTATGCTTCCGCAGGGGCCATGCATCATGTTGGACATTATGATGTCGTAAAGCGCAGGGTCTTTATTAGGGTTGGGAATTTCAGCAAAGATCAACATCATCGTTCTTGTTGGGGGAAATGCGTTACTCTAGCCATAGCAAAAATGTGTACGTGAAGCAGAACCCAGTTCTGCCACTCCACAGTGAACATGAAGCATCGAACATCGTCAAACAATTTTCCCTTATTTAAAGGAGCCATCATTTTCTTAACTTTTAAATGGAACACCCTGTCTATAATGTCGTGGTGATCATGGGACTTATGGCCAGGCAGCAGTGCATCTATGTTTTCTTTCCACCAGGGATTACAGGTGAATGTTATAAAAAGGTCAAGACAGGCATAGTGGCAGGCATATGTCCTGGGGTCCTGGGTTTCTTCGTGCATGTAACGGGGTCCAATGGTGAATGAAGACCGTAGAATCACCATCTGACCCAGTTGATTAGCATCGGCGTCTTGCCTTGCCACAGCATCCCCCTGAGATGAATATAACTCTCTGCCCTCACTTGTGCCTGGTTATTTTTAATGAAGTTCAACCTTTCACTCTCTATTTTGGCATAAATGTCAATCAAAAACGGACTTAAGAGAGAACGCAAGTACAGCAAGTGGTTAATCTCATCCGATAAGAATAAACAGAAGCTGCAGAGACCATCTTTTTGAGTGGCATTTTGGTCCTAGGGTACGTTGAGTAATTTGAACAGAGTGGCTATCTTCGCCATGACAAAACAAAAGTGGGTACTGAAGGGTGTTATAAGACAGTGAATTTCGCTGATACCCTGAACATGTTATCGTGGCTCTGCAAACCAGTATTTTGCTGTTCAAATTGATGTCCTACCATTACAAAAGCCACTTAATTCGGTGTCAGTATTTTAAAACGACCTCTACGACCACCAACAGGTTTTCTGTCAGCATGAATGATGCCTTGAAATTCACAGTTTGGAGGCACCTTGTCTAAGGTGGTTTTTTAGGTCTGTATATATTTATTGTTATTGTGCAACATATATGCTGCATTTGTTTCACCAGACCTTTTTTGTCACCAGGAAAATTGCTGCACCTTAAGCATGCCTCCCTTTCGTCCTCTCCAGTGAAATAAATGTGCAATTGAGGTTCTTGATGTGGAACATGTAGAAGACCTCCAACTAAGTGGTATACCACACCTTGCACCTTGGAGGTTGGCATAAAACCGTCTTCTATAATCTGTTTTGCAATGAATGACACCATTTGAAAATGACTTTCTGAATACTGTCCAAAAAATGATTATGTTCTGGTGACTGTTCATTAGCAAACTGTAAAAAGACTCAGGTAAAGGCTGTAAAGAGGGAAGCTGCACTTTACTAGCACTATAACACATGCCAGGAGCTTTTTCCCTCCACTTGAGAGTGCAGCAGTAATTACGTTTGTGGCACATAGCACCAAGACCTACAGTGTTGTCATTTTCATAACTCATATTAGGGTCATATGCTAAGCCTGAGTAAGCTTTAACTTTTCACAGAACCTTCTGCCTTTTGACTCGTTTACCAGGATCGTTTTGCTCATACCTTGTTACCGCCGCCCTATGCACCTCCAGCTTTTCTTGTTGATATTTCTTTACCACCGCCCTATGCACCTCCAGCTTTTCTTGTTGATATTTCTTTACCACTGCCCTATGCACCTCAGGCTTGTTTCTTTGGTATGTAGCTGACGCTGCTTTATCAATATTTGAATTGTTTTGTTGATAAACAGCCAATGCAGAACGGTGAACCTCAGGATTACGTGAGTATAGCTCTTTTCTGCGGTCCTATGTTGCTTTTGCCTCGTGGCAATGGTGGATCTAGCACAACGTTTGCGAGATGTCTTGGGTGGGGAAGTAGAAAGAGATGATTCTTGAGAGCAGTGTGTGATAACACTGAACTGAGTGGGAAATGTATTGCTATAAGAAACACCACCAGGTCAATATGGCAACTGAGTGGGAAATGTATTGCTATTAGAAACACCACCAGGTTAATATGCCAAATGAGCATCAAAATGGTTGCTGGAAAGATTATGAGTAAAACTTAACCATTCTACAGGGTTACCTTTGTTTCTGAATTTTGCATAAATTTCATCATTACAATAAACTTTGAAAACTAATTCGAAAACCTGTCCAGCCACTGTAAACTCGCATAGACCATCATAAGTATGGGGTTGGGGCATGTCGGCAAAGTATGCATCGGCACTTGCATAGTTCATATTATCATTGTCATTGGACATTGTAGAGAATTCATCACAGTTTTCAAGGATATGTTTAACTATTTGCTTGCATACTTTTATATCTAGATTTTGACTGCCACACATACGTAAGATAGTGCCCGGAATAGGCACGCTCAATCGCCTACAATTGTTACGACTGTGTGAGTGGTGTCAACACACCATTTACATTTAAATTTTCAATTTGCATTGTAAATCATTTTATATGGAGAAAAAGTAAAAGAAATGAAGCAGCTCAATATAATTTTTTTGGTAATTTTGGTAACTATATTATTCTACTAGTTATACAAATAAACATTTTAAGTATAGAAAGATAAACCAAAGAAACAGAAACAATAATTGAAATGAAGTAAGAAATCAACTGTATCGCAGCACCAAAATATTATTAATATTAATAAGCAAATAAAAAAATAGCAAATAAACATGACCACTCGCAACGACGTGTGCCCTCACGTGTGTGCCCGATTAGGTTGCACACTCGCTGACATTAACTTTGTGAGCTTTCGTTAATTCTGAGTGTTTCTCGTACATGAGCACCAATCAGCTAAATTGTGGGCAGGGTGTCCGTCCGGCACATTAAAATATGTTATCATTATTCTGTTTAGAATTACTGTAACATTAAATTGTAATAGTTTAATATTAAATCCTTCTTATCGGGACGCCTGCTCCGAACTCCCCTCTACTCTCTGCCCAGCCTTGTTGGGTCCCCTCCCTTCACCCACTTGTGAGGTAAAAAACCTTTAGGAAACCTTTGACTCCTCTCTCTCTTTCCCTCCACACATCACAGACCTTGCAAAGAAGTCCAACTTCCAGCTCCACCTCATAAGGGGCATTCTTCCTTTCCTCACCTTCCCCCAGAAGCTCAACCTCTCCAGAGCCCTTGTTATCTCGAGGCTGGACTACTGCAACAGCCTCTTCCTCAATCTGCCTCTTTTCTCCCTTTGCCCCCTTTAACTAATTCGGAATAGGACTGCAAGACATATCCTCGGCCTCAAGGCCAGGGACCACATCTCTCCAGCCCTAATTTCTCTCCACTGGCTTGCGGTGACCGCACGGATCACATTCAAGACTCTTTGCATCATCCACAAGGCTTTCTGGGGCCTGGGACCTCTGTACATCCAGTTTTCCCTCCCTAAATACCTCCCTGCCAGAGTCCTTCCGTCCTCTGACTCCAACTCTCTTCAGGTGAAATGCTTTTCCAAACACAGAGTGGGAGGTAGATCCCTTTCCTCGGTAGGGTCCGCCCTCTGGAACGACCTCCCTTCCCCACTCAGACTTGAGCCGGATCATCTTGAGTTCCATAAACTTCTCAAGACTTTCCTTTTCAACTCTTCCTTACCTCTCCCCCTCCCGTGCTTATGTTCCCTCTACCGCTGCAACTGGGGCCTGGCCCCTCCAGAGTTATACAGGTGCCAGACCACCCCCCCAACAAATCCCCTCAGTATTCCTTGACAGCACTCCCTTCCCCAGACTAGCCCTAACCTAGTCCACCCTGCCCTCCGCATTTACACTCAATTTACCCTCACTTTTCCCCCTTGCACGTGCCTTCTTGGCTCCCCAGAAATTGCCTTTCTTGCCCTCCCCAGCACTTGCCCGCAACCTTCTACCTTGGGAGGTTCACTCCCGCATTTTTCCCTCTCACCCCTACCTCTGCACCTATCACCTCGCTCTTGCACTTGTCACACGGCCAATATAACTGTTTGTTGTTCTTCCTATGTTCCCCTCCCCTAATTTGCCTTGTAGTGCCTGGGAACACTTGTGAATAGGCGCCAAACAAATGTCCAATAAATAAATAAATAGTAATTATATATTATGACTCAACTGTCAGATGTGAAAAAAAAGTATGAATTTTTTCAGTGATATGCATTTCTTGAGAACTACTGACATTAGGAGAAACACATTTCTAGATAAACTAACTTTATTATAAAGATTTAAAATCTCCATTTTAAAATTTCTAACATTTTTGGTTTGAGAGATCTGGTTATCCTTCCAAAAAATGCACCCCCCTTTTTCACCTCCCTTAACTGGATTTTCCCGAAAATGGTAAAACACGTGTTTTTCTATTTTTGAAGAAGAACCTGAATAACAATCTTCACGTCTGTGACATCTTAGTTTTTTGAGATATAGGTACCCTCATAAAAACATTCCCCTGACCTTTTCACCTCGTTAGGGATGGAATTTCCAAAAATCCTCCCTTCGTGGGTGCCTACATCATGAAAACAATGTACCTTCCAAATTTCACATTCCTAGGTTAAATGGTTTGAGCTGGGCGTTGATGAGTCAGCCAGTCAGGACTTGTTTGTTTATATATTTTTTAAAAATCACTCCCCATTTCCACCTCCCTTAACTGGATTTTTTGAAAATGATAAATCATGTATTTCTCAATTTTTGAAGAACAATCTAAATACCAATTTTCACATTTGGAACATCTTCAGTTTTAGAGATATAGGTATCCTCATAAAATAATCCCCCCTTTTTTTCCCCTTAGGGATGGAATTTCCAAAATTTCTGTGGTCAAACTCCTCCTTCACAGAAGGAATGTGGCCTGTGGGATTCAAAATAGACCACAGGCTTAGTGTGCAGTGTTCATCACCATGGCCAGCACAAACTGACTCACCAGGTATCCACTGTCCAAAGGGTCCATGCGCATTAAAAATAGGACTAGCATGTTTTGTACGGCAAAGTGCATTTATAGATACAAATTATAAGTCTAAATGGAGGAAAACTACAGGACTAAGATAAAACATGAGCAGGATGAGTGGAATATGGCTAGAATGACTGGAAAATGTTTGAACATTGATAATAATGTTAAGTGTTTCCTTGGGCTAGGCCTCAAGGTTTGTAAAAGTCTGTAGAGCTGCAGTGTGTTTTTGCATATTTAGCAAAACGGAGGAAAGCATGAGCTACAGTGTGTATTTGCATAGCTAGACAAATGTAGAACAGCATACTCTGACAAAACCGCTGACAACGAAGAAAGAACGCTTTGGAGCATCCATATTATGGAAAAAGGACGGATTGGGATGAAGCCATGATCGAGCTCCAGTGACATCACCATAGCAAGCTGGACCTATATAAACCCCTGCTTGAGACCACTCTAGCAGGAAAGGAATGATGAGAGAGATAAGAGAAGACTGTTCAGGCAGTAGAGTCCTTTGCAACCAACCTAATTTTGTAAGATAAACCTGTTATCCTTACAAGATCGCCTTTTGCCTTATTTCTCTAGAGGGGTGTATTCATTCTGGTGTGATCGTAATTAGGGACACCCTTACAAGTGGTGACCATCCCAATGTGATCCCAGTTCTCCCCATAATTTGCGGAAGGCTCCAGGCCACTTCTCCAGATAAAAGAGCCATGCCCACCTACAGTGACCGGTCTCCTAAATAAAAAAACATGTGTTTCCTGACCAGTTTTAGAAGGAGCCATTTTAGTAGAAATCATCTCTGCTCTCTGAAGCAAGGCATGGCTCCAGAGATAAGGACAGGCCCGTATTGGACCCCATAACAGAGTTAACTCAGGTGAACACACACATGTAAGTAGACTCTTGTATGAGATAACAAGAAGGGGACATGTGTGTATGACAGTATGTGAGGTATGAACGTATGAAGTACGATGTCAATGACATTGATTGAATTGGACCTTTGGTGATGTGCTAAGGTATAGATTGAATAGGACCTTTGGTGATGTGTTACGGTATAGATTGGATAGGAGTTGGGTTATGTTTTGAAATTGTCACATATTTGTTTTTCTACTTTTTATAATGGAAAAGGGAGCCTCAGTGTGTAAAAACTGGGAAGAAAGGGAGCCTCAGCGTTTAAAGACTGGGAGGTAAGGGATCCTCAGCCATAGCAGGTTCAGAAGGTAGTGCCACAAGGAATTCTTTCATGACAATAAAAGCAATGTAAAAAAGCTGAGAAGGGGGTACTACCAGGATATAGGAAAAAATATGTAGTTGCTCGGTATAACGAATGGGCCTGGATTTTAGTCAATTATTTTTGTATATTTTCTATTTTTCTTGCTGTCTTTTGATGTAAAAAAGAAGGAAGGTTGACGAGTCGTGGTGTGTGTGTGTGTGTGTGTGAAAACAAAGTGGAAAAGGGGTGGGGGAAAAAGTGGGTTGATCTGTATTTTTGTGTAACAAGCAGCAGCGTGCGCAGCATAGTAGTAAGGTCGAAGTAAAGCATAAGAGACGCGCAGTATTATAAGACACATGCAGAGGGCCGTACCACTGTGCTGTGACAGGATGGAAAAATATCATAGACAATGTGTTTTGGAAACAAAGGATGGAGGGATGTCCTGCTCCTGGCCAGAGCAGGGCTCCCATAACAGAAACATGCTAGACTAAATGTCCATCTTTTTAGCAGCAAAATATAAGGGAAAGAAGTTACAAAACAAAATGATTTTAGATCTCTGGCGAGTATTCGAGGATATGGAAGATAAAAAAGAGATCCAATTTAAGGGGATATGCCCTGCATCGCCTAAACCTGCAGTAGGGTATAGAAATCCAGTCAATAAGCCGCCAGTAGTCGAGAAATGGTCGACAACAGTATCATCAGGATCAGCAACTAGGGGAGGAACTCAAGAGCTTTTACACCTCCACCTCCATATAACCCATCCACAAGCACTGACATGGGCGTAGCATCACTGTACCCAGGGGGTTCACAAGCAGATATGAACAACGAGTTAAGAGCATTGCAGGAAGGTTGGTCAGGTTAAAAGAACCTGGAGAAGTACCACCAGAAATAAGGGTACCAGCGCAGAAAATAGGGGATTGGAAGTCAGGAGATTTTTTGGTTAGATTCAACCCTGGGGGAATAAGGAATGTTTGTGTCGAAAACGATGATGGGGACAGGATATGGACAGTTCTGAGACATGTAGTCAAACCAGCGAGGGACAATGAATGGGAAGATCAAGGTGGCAGAAATAATGAAGAGGCAGGGGAAGAAAGAGATTGAGGAGAGAAGGCAGCAAGAAACCCATCCCCGCCACAAGAGGCAGTGGAAAGGGATAGACCGAGAAATCAACCAGATTTGATGGTGGTAGTACAAGATCAGAAAAATAGACATGCAGATGCCTCTTATACATAAAGGAGTAGGGATAACGAAGTATGTGCCATGGCCTCAAATGGACACAAATAATTTGATTGAAGCTCTCCCCCAGCTTACAGCCAGAGCCAGTAAATGGATCTATGAATTTGAGAAACAAACATCAGGAGTAGCCTTAGCACTGGGAGACCTTAAGAGTTTGCTGGTCACCATAGTAGGAGACCAGGCTGGGGACATATGGGTAAGGGCTGGGTACCATGGGATCATTCTTGCAAATAACGAACATGATGGAGCAGCCTTTAATGAAGTAAGGACAAGGGTGCGAAAGATGTACCAAGACACCCCTGATTTACATTCTTTAATGCAGTGCACAATGGGTGATGATGAGGCCCCAGTTAGGTTTATTCTTTAGTTCCAGGAAATGTGCAAAGTTGAGACAGGAGGGAAATCGGACCATTCAGTACCATTTTTCTACTTTATCGTAAAGCGGGGATTACCAAAAGAGGTCCAGAAGGCACTAGATAAAATAGGGGAAGTTGAAGCCAAAAGGTGGCCAGAGATACAAAGTATAATAGTCCACCACTGTAAGAAAATGATGGA
This sequence comes from Ambystoma mexicanum, assembly GCF_040938575.1. Taxonomy (NCBI): domain Eukaryota; kingdom Metazoa; phylum Chordata; class Amphibia; order Caudata; family Ambystomatidae; genus Ambystoma; species Ambystoma mexicanum. Next base: position 1,000,500,980 of record NC_090928.1, read on the forward strand.
GCTGGACAGGTAGACTGCCCAGAAGGGGCCAAACGGACAATACAAAACTAGTGGAAAAGAAATAAAATAAGGTTGTCGTCTAAGCACCGGTGACGACACCGGCACAGGGGGTAAGGACAGGAGGTACTCAACAGATTGTGAATGCCACAATTGCAGCATTATGGGCTGAAGAAGGACAGAGTCAATGGGGTGGGAGGACAGTACCGCAAACAAAATGGCAGTATGAATGTGCACCAAGGGGAAAAGGGGGATTTCGAGGAGCAAGAGCAGGAGGCTTTGGGGGGATAGGGCCATGGGGAGGAGGATTGGGAACATCACAGTACTGGTATTGCTGGAGATGGGGGCATTTCACAAGGGAATGAAGGAACAGGCCCAGGATTGGAGTTAATTATGGACCATTACCTCCAGGACTGGTATTCCAAGGGCCTCAATGAATGGGACATGTGCAATTTGGGCAAGGGGGTCAAAATCAGTTCCCTTATGGGGCTGACAGGCAATGGCAGCATGGGCAACAACGGCAGCAGGGAGAGGGAGCATAGTTTAACAGGATGGCAGGGGGAACGGGCACCCTGTTCCAAGGAGTTACAATGGCGGGAGCGGCCCTTTTTCAGTCCCTGGGTCAAATGCATATTCTGATTAGGACAACCCACAGAGAGCACTCACTTGTCCAATCCTATTGACAACCACACACCCTGAAGAGGGGGCCTAGCTGGAGGCGGAAATAGGAAACAAGCAATTTATATTTATGGTAGATTCAGGTGCAACTAAATCATGCAGGGATTCTCTGGGGCTGTTTCTATGGTTCCATACACTGAGGAGCTGGTGATAAAAGCGGGAGGAAAGGTAGTACCAGCCCCCTTGTTATATTTAGAGAGTTCTTTGGTTAACTTTTTGGGTAGGGATCTGCTCAGTAAATTAAATGTAACTATATCATTCACAGATCATGGGGTAGTGTGTTCCACTCCAGAGATGGGTGTAGCTTGAGCAATGGTAATAATCAATGCAATGGCAAGGAAGTCAGTAGTCTGTGGAGTTCCTGTGGTCCTGGATATATTTGTCCATGGCATCAAGGTACTAGCAAAAGCAGTGCCTCAAATTGCGACAACATGTTGGCGAGTGCCCAAAGATTTTATTTTCCGACCCATAGTGCCACCCGAGGTGGTGGCGGGAACTATATTGTCATTAGATTTGCAAGGACTAGTAGTGTCAGACAAAAGAGTAGTCCTGATTGGAACAGATCGGGACGGGTGCGAGTGACGCACAGTACTATGTGTAGATCCGACAGTACAATTGAAATTATGGATGAGGAGTTATTTGAGGACGGTGAGCAAAATGGGGAGATCATTTTGGAAATCTACATCCCCTGTGATATCATGGTGTAGTATAGGAAGGTACAGTGCCCCCTGATGGCAGTGGTGACCCCGTCTTTATTTTTTCAGGAGAATATGCGATATGTGCCAGCACAATTATGGACTGTTAATTAGGCATTATGTTGGGTTACTGAGAGATGTGACCCAAGTACAGATTACAGTGAAGTCAGGAGAAGTATTCCCAAGTATTCCCAAGGGTGTGGAAGAACCAATTGTCAGGGGAAGTGCAGGAAGGGATAAAAGGCACTATTCAGGTTCTATTAGAACAAGGGATTGTTGTGACATCCACATCCCTGTGTAAATACAGCCATATACCCAGTCAAGAAAGCAACAAGGGGGGGTGTGGCCAGCAGCGACATGGGGAAGATGTGAGGGGCACCAGCTCCCGTGGCCGCAACACTCATCCTGTCTTAAATCCTGTTTTTTGGAAACCAAAACTGTCTAAAATACCCTGATGGGTGTGGGACACCCTGGTGCAGAAGAGGAGCGATAAATCGGTGCAAAAGGTGCCTTCCCGCTGATGCCTGAGGCACAGAGAACTCTGCGCGCCTGACAAGCTGCCCACTCCAAAGATGGCTGCCTCCGTGTGATAAGAATACACGCCCGGAGGCCGCCGTGAAAGTGCGGGAAGCAGCAGCATTCGTCCTGCCTCCATCTGGCAAGCAACAGCGGTGAGAGGGTGTTGCCCTTGGAGGGCTCCGCCGGCTCCCCGAGCCGTGTGGGAACTTGTGCGGAGCAGCGGCATTGCAAGGAAGAACAGGGCTCTGACAGCATGTGCCCCCCGAGCCCGAGCGTGAGGCGGCCGGAGACCGCCCAGAGGGAGGACACCGCTCGACACCCACACTGAGCCACCGAGACAGCAGTCAGAGGACACGTCTGGTAGAGGAGGACGGCCCGCGCGAGCGCACAACTCGGAAGGAGCGGATCAGCATATTAGCGATCCGAGAGAGCTGTGAAGCGGTGCTGAGAGAGGACCGGCGGAGGCGCTGGGCCCACGCACACGGAGGCCAAACCGCTGGAGGAGGGTGACCGGAGCCCCAAGCACCCTGGGCCAGCATAACCCTGAACCCTTGCCAGCAGTGAATGAGTTGATTGAGCAGGGCACATATGTAACTGTGTGGTGGACCGGAGCCCCTTGGGCAGTAAAAGCAGGCAAACTGTGTGGGCACAATCAACACAAAATACGCTGCATACTGGGCTGAACACGAGCAATGACCATCAACAGCCCACGGTGAGAGCACCCTGTGAGGCGCCCGAGACACCCCAGGAGGCACGGGTGCAAATGGGATCGCAGGAGGAAAAATAACCTGAATTCTGGCAGAGCAGTGAGACAGGGCCAAGGGGTGAGTGTGTTGCCAAGACACACACTACTGAACTGACACGGAGTGATCTTTGAGTGGTAACAGTGATCCCAAGACACAACCGGGAAAATCGGGAAAGACAAGACCAAGAGGCTCCCCACACAGAGCAGAACGGACCAATATACCATTCCTCCAACGCAGGCTCCCGACCTCCACGCTACTCTGGAGGAAGAGCAGCCCGACCACGCAATCTCCTTGAGGGACGTCATGGCCGCTCCCGCACGTCAATGGAGCAAAAAAATTGATGGGATAAGTCTGGATGTCTCCCTCCTCAGACATGACCTCCAAAAACTAATGGCACGCACAGGTGAAGCCAAACAGCGTATTTCGAACACAGAGGACGGAGTACGGGACATGCAACACCAACTGAGAAGCGTCACATCGAAACCTAAAGTGCTGGAAAACAGAATCGAAGATGGGGAAGGACGCTCGAGGCGCAATGATGCACACATACTCGGCATACCCAAGAAAGCCGAAGGTGCCTGTATGGAGCTCTTCCTTGAACAGTGGCTAATAGACTCATTTGATATGGCTCTTTCTCCAAGTTTTTTTCCATAGAGCGTGCACACAGAATGCCCACAGGTAGACCGGCACAGGGGGCACCGCCACGCACAGTGATTGCAAAATTCCTAAATTACAGGGACCGAGATGCTCTATTACAACACGCACGGACCAACGGCCCGATCACCGTTAATGGCTCAAAAATTGCTTTCTTCCCTGATTATACGAAAGAGGTGCAGAAAGTGAGGGAGCCCTTCCACCAACTCAAAAAACACCTGCAATCACTGGGGGTCAAATATGGACTGCTTTTCCTGGCACAATTTAAGATCTACCATAAAGGAACAACAGTCCACTTTAATGATCCTAAAGAAGCATGGCGCTGGGCAGAACAGCACATAGAGGGAGACTGGTCAACTGCTCATGGCAACAGGGAAAGAAACAACAGACCACCTCCCGACCAACAACGTGCAGCGCGACAGCCACCGGCACAAGGGCTACCGGAAGACAGTGACGGATGACCCTTGCCACCATTTCTGGTAACGCCTCATAACACACCAGTGAGTACATACTGAATTGCCCAACCATATGCCACACACTGTAATATCTAACACAAGGTAACACACCTTACCAAGTTGCGGTCGCGGGGAAAGCCCGCAACCTCATGTCGAAGCAACCCCCCCCCATGGAAACACCGCAGAACAGTACAAGTGATGCCAATCCCGGTTCGCGTAACGTTAGGGGATACCACCTGTACCTAAATTAAGTTCACTGCATGTAAGGTGTCCAGTTGACACCATAGGTTCTCATGTTCGGGCGACCGATGCTTCTAGTTGGGAGGAGTATGGGGTGGGGGGTTGAGGGTTTGTTAAGTTGAGTTACAGATGGGATCAGTCAAGCACATAGCACACCATGTCCAGGTAAGATGGTTATAACTCATGGGCATAAACTCGGACGGTGCATAACGCCATCAACAGCAGCACACGCCTCTACCACCACAGGCAAACATGGCATCACATAGCACTACCACCAATGCTCTCAGAACACTTAGGCTCATGACATGGAATGTCAACGGCCTGGGCAACGCAGTCAAGCGCTGATTGGTACAGCAATTTCTAAACAGACAGGGATCAGATATAGTGTTTCTGTCTGAGACCCATCTTGCTGGCACAGAATGTACCCTATTCAAATGTACAAACTACAAGCTGTACTCACAACAACTCCACTCAGGCTTCACGATGGGCTCAAGGGGCATCATGATCCTGGTACACAAAAACCTTCCCTTCCACCTCAACACAGTGACCCACGACACCGGCAGCAGATATGTATATGTGACAGGCACGTTATGGTATCACTCTATTGCATTATTAGCCACTTATGCACCGCCAACCCTATTAGAACCACTACTCACGGATATTGCCCTGCTGATCACAAATGACACTTCTAACCTCATGGTACTGGGAGGAGACTTCAATGAAGTCATGAACGCAACCATGGACAGATCACATTTATGTAATAGAAACCCTAACGTACCTACTAGGTTTGCTACATTCACCAACGCACTTGGCCTATGCGATGTATGGAGAGAACTCCACCCGGACACTAGAGAATACTCTTTCCACTCTCTAGGCTAGACTATTTCTTTACCCCAGCAACTGATCTGCACAGGGCACAAGAAATAAACATGCTCCCAGGGGTAATTCTGACCACTCCCCGCTGGAGCTAAAACTCACAACATCCAGGCCGCTTCCACCGCCAAGCTGGCGTCTGAATAATTACTACCTGGGCGACCCCGAGCTATTGGATAGACTCCAAGAGACCACCAACCCATATTTCGAGCTAAATACGCAGACTGCATCGCACCCCGAGACACTGTGGGAGGCCTACAAGACAGTACTAAGGGGTGAACTAATATCTTGGACAACTGCAAAAAAGAAAAAGCACCCGAGTAAGACACTTGAAGCGGAACAACAAGTGAAGCAGGCAGAGGAAAAGCATATAAGCGAGGATACGCCAGACACAAATCGTATGCTGCTTCTAGCACAGAAGAGGCTTCAAAATATAGCAATGGACAATGCAAGACAAGCACATGCCGTGTTACAAGCAAGAATCTGTGAAACAGGTGATAAAGCTGGCAAGATGCTGGCATGGCTGGAACGGAAGGAGCAGGGATGCAGCCATGTCCGGCAGCTAGAAATAGGAGAGCCTAATACACAACAGACCAGGACATAACCCAAGGCTTTGCGGAATACTATGCTGAGCTCTATAGGGAACCCATGACTCAGATGGACATCACGATTATGGAGGAAATCGACATCCCCACCTTAAATGAGGTGCAACAGGAGCAATTGGAGAGGGATATCATGGAGGATGAGGTCCTAAGTGCCATATCCGGCCTCCAAAAGGGCAAGTCCCCAGGGCCCAATGGCTTCCCGGTTGAGCTATGGCAGAAGGTAGGAACTAATGTGATTGCCCCCCATCTACTGCGGATGTACCAACATGCGCGAGAAAAGGGCATTCTTAAACCAGATCTGCGAGAAGCAACAATAATAGCGATACCCAAACCAGACAAACCCCCTGAAAGCTGCAGTTCATACAGGCCTATTTCACTCATCAACAGCGGAACTAAAATACTGGCAAAACTACTAGCAGATCATCTACAGCAGGTTATCCCCTCCCTGATCCCCCCGGACAAGTGCGTCTTCATGCCACAGAGATCAACACGCATGAACCTTCACAGACTATACTCAGCCCTGGAAAGAGCCAGCAGCATACAAAGCCCTCTAGCCCTACTAGCAATTGACTTTGAAAAGGCCTTCGATTCAGTGAGATGGGAGGATCTGGAATAATGCGCCACATGGGCTTCAGCAAGAACTTCATGAGTTGGGTGCGTCTGTTATATAAATCCCCATTGGCCAGGACCAGGGTTAACGGCTGGCGATCAGACCCTTTTAGTCTGGGGAGAGGCACGAGGCAGGGCTGCCCATTATCGGCCTTGATCTTTGCGATCGCAATTGAACCACTGGCAATCCTCCTGCGAAACACATGAACCTGTGAAGGCTTCCGCTGGTCTGAAACCTGGGAAGACAGACTATCGCTCTATGCTGATGACCTGCTCATCTACGTAAAAGACCCAGGCAATTCCTGCCCCAGAGTCACGCACATGTTAGAGCGATATGGGGCATTCAGCGGCCTACGTGTGAACTGGACCAAATCCATCCTACTCCCCATAGGAGATGTTTTGATGGCGAGCCTAGCAGCTGGCCCTTACCAGATTGAAATGGAACAGTTCAAATACCTGGGGATACGTATCATGAAGCACCTCGCTGAATACACATCCTTGAATCTCTCCCCCCTTGTAACAAGTTACACAGAAGAAACCCGCCACTGGATCTCTTTGCCACTGACGCTGATGGGTAGAGCCGCCCTGTTCAAAATGATTGCTCTCCCCAAATTCTTGTATATCCTGCAAAACGCTCCATTATATATTTCATATCAAGAATTCCACAAACTCGACTGCATCCTTCGGAAACTGCTATGGGGAGGAGGACACCCGCGGGTTGCTCTCTCCACCCTCCAGAGGTCCATCTGGGAAGGTGGGATGGGGCTGCCCAGACTGCAGTCATACTACTGGGCCAGCCAGATGGCGGTGGTCAATGATATGCTCCAGGGGGATGGGAGCCTTCCAGACACCAAAGGGATCAACTCCAACAGCACAACAACACCATTAGAGCACCTGTACGGTGGCCTGAGTCGCACACCAAAATCGGACATGGAAACGCATATTGTGAGAATCTGGAAAAAAGCACACCGATACCTGGGCTGGGACGGGAAATTGACACTGGCCCAACCCATATGGAACAACTGCTGCCTTCCCGAAATACAAAAATTGCCTAGATGGCCCGAATGGGTCCAATGAGAAATCACCAGCATAGGAGATGTGATACGTGAGGATAACTTGGTACCATTCCAGACATTACACTCAGAGTTTTCCCTCCCAGCTACAGAAAGGTACCACTACATGCAACTGAAACATGCTTGGAATGCCCACCCACAGAACACACACGTCATGCCAGAAAGCTCTCCGCTAGAGCGAAACATAGTACTGGACCGGTCACCTCCACCATGTACAACGTGATAACATCCTTTGCGACACCAGAACTAACTAATCTGAAAACCAAGTGGGAACGAGATGTGGGACCGCTTCAACCAGAAGATTGGGTTGAGGCCCTGATGTACCCGTGTGAGGCAACCATCTCCTCAAGGCTCAGCATGGTTCAATTGAAGATCCTACATCGCATCTACTATCCGAGAGTGGCTCTTTTCCGCTGGGGTAAAACGTCGGACGCACGATGCCTACGTTGCAAGCGTGAGGAAGGTACCTTCTTCCATATCTTATGGGAATGTAGTAACATTCAGCAGCTCTGGCGGAAATGTTGTGATAAACTGTCCAGCATTATAGGCAAGACGATACAAAGGTGCCCAAAACACCTTCTCCTAGGGATTTCCAGTAAAACTGACCTATCCCGCTATGAGAAACTGCTCTGGTCAACTGCAATGGCGGTACTCAGGCAGAACATCGCGCAACTGTGGGGATCGGAACGCACACCCAGCTATGACCTGTGGGTCACGGATGTGGACATTTGCACTGTAATGGATCACCGGGTATACGCGGAGAGGGGCTGCCTGCAAGAAGCAAACAAAATATGTAGTCGGTGGGAGGAGGCCAGCTAAGTGCCAGATGCAACACCGCAGATACCGAATCTGAGAGAAGCCCAGAGACACCGGGCGGAACGAGCCTGATATGAACAAACTATGTCATGACTTTTTTCCTTTGCCAAAGATTGGCGGTCCATTGGACTGTGGTCCCTGATGTTGAGTTCTTTGATGTTTTTGTTATTTGTTTGCTTCTCTCTCTCTCTCTTCCTGTATCTCCTCCTGGATATGTTGATTTCACAAATGCTCCCTTTTCCCCGCCCTGCAATGCAGAGAGATGAATGTAATGTTGTTTTTATGTTTCAAAACCAATAAAATCTTTGATTAAAAAAAAAATAAAGCAACAGGGGGTAGTTGGAGGATGATCCATGGTTTATGTCTTCTTAAAGACGTGGTGCAGAAGGAGTTTCTGGTAGTTCAGAATCCTGAAACGATCCTGTGTAGCATTCCAAAGACAGCGACGCACTTCACAGTGGTGGAACTGAAGAATATGTTCTTCTCAATCCCACTCCACCCTGATTCATTGTCAACGGGGCTTCAAGCACACGAGATTGCTTCACGGGTACTGTGAAAGTCAGAGTATTTTCAACAGAGTGCTGCATGCCAACTTGGGAAATATTCAGGTGTCTAGCATGATCATCCAATATGTGTATGATTTGCTGGTATGTAGTGAAAATGAACAGTGGTGCATGGGGGATTCTATTACATTATTGCAATTGCTGGCTCACAAAGGGTACAAGGTAGTTAAAAAGAAGCTACAATACTGGCAAACAGAGGCACTATATTTGGGGAAACTTAACTCTGCAGATGGGAAAAAAATATGACCAGATAGGGCGGTGGCAGTACGCGCTGCCCCTAGGCTCAGTACTGTCAAGAAAACGCATCAGTTTTTGGACTTATGTTATTATTTTGGGCATGGATCCTAGACTACGCAGCCTACATAAGGCAGCTGTTACAAAGTCTCAGAGAAGGACAAAAGACAAAAAAAGGTAAATTGGAATTTGACTGAAGAAATGAATAAACAATTTGAGGACTTTAAAGAAGCTATTTGCATGGCCCCTTGTTTTAGCAACTCCGGATTATACACTGGAGTTTTATTCATTTTCCCACTCTGATGGACAGCTCATGCCTGCAGTATTGACTCAAAAGAGCACAATGGGCCACAAGCCATTGGCTTAATATAGTGGGATGCTTGACTCAGTCATGCAGGAATAATTCACGTGCAAACAAGCACTCGCAGCGGCTGCTTCTGAGATAGAGAAAAGTTCCACGATTGCCATGGGGTGCTGTGTTACCTTGTTTGTGGAATATTTGCTATTCGCCATTTTGTAAAGGTCTAAATCGACCTTGACGATTCAGAGATCCTCTGCACATGAGATTATAATATCCAAACCTCATACTCATATAGTAAGTTGTAGGTGGGTGAATCCTGCCACATTTTTGACAAAGGCCTCCACTGATGATGACCTGAAAACGCATGACTGTGCTACATACGAAGGTGAAGAGGAGGGTAAATATAAAGCTAGAGACAGTGCATTGATGGAAGGAGATATACTATATGTTGATGTGTAATCAACAATTGACCAGGAGATGGATGGGGCACACAGAGGTGGCAGTGGTGCACGTTAAAGGGGGGAACATGAAGTTCTGATATGCGCTTTTCAGCTCAGGCAGTGGGACTTGTTGCTCTCATCAAAGCATTGAGAGCCTGCAAAGTTCGCTGACAGCTCAAGGACATAACTGATGAAGAAGATGTTTAGTAATAGATCCATGCCATGGTGGTGTGAAGTGGCACACCCCTGATTTTCTCTTTTTCTTTTTTTTCATTTTTGTTGTTCTTTTTTTCAAATCTATTTTCAATGCTTTTGTTTTTACATTTTGTAAGCTCTAGAACCTGGTCGGTCCTGGTGGGAAAAGGGTCCCTCTGACTCCCTCTCTCTCTCCCCTTCTCTCTCTCTCCCTCTCTCTACCTCTCTCTTCCTCTATCCCTCTTTCTGTCTCTCTCTGTCTTGCTGCTTCTTTCTCTCTTTCTTGGTAACCTTTTTTCTCCTCTACCGGGGATAAGAAAGGATGCCTGACCGACGTGTTTAAACCACTCTGTTAAGTAGGGATAGTGATACACTGAATGTAATTCATCCTAGGAATTCAGCATTATGCTTTCTTGACAGACCGATAATAATATTGTTTTATGTGACAATGGTCGTTGTATGAAGGTATGTCTGCTATATGGGGTGACCATACAAAGGGGGGGGTGGACTGTTACATATAAAGGAAAATAATGCAAGTATGAATATGTCTATGATAAATAAAAATCAAACAATGCCTTGCTTTTTTCTGGCCACCCCCACAGATTTTCTTAGAGGAATAAAACAGAAAGTATGAATGACGATTCATATAAGGGGTTGGGTTTTGACGCCAATTCTGACATTCAGCATCCAGAGTTGTCTAGTAGTTGGTACTCCGATATGCGTACTTTGGGAATGAATTTGATTAATGAAAGCTGTTACGTGTGTACACTCATCACGCATGCGTCAGGTGCTCCTAAGGTTTTAGTTCCACGTCCAGTCCCAATTATAGAGGCACAATGCCTTGTACATCTTGCACTATGTATAATAAAGGAAACATTCCAGGCACACAGCGTGCAGTTGAGGAGCATCGATCTATACCCAGCGCTATGCAATGAGAGTATGAAATACAGAAAGTATTTACAAGCACCATATTTTTCCTTGGGAGCTAACTCACATGTCATCAACAAATGGCAGGGCACCAATGTGACATGCCCGGCAGATGGACTGATAGAGTACAGCAACTATGTGTGTGCAAATATGGTCCCAATACATCACAAGGCTGACATAGATAGTGACATTGGAGAAGCCAGTACGAATATATAGAGACATGGACTATGAACTTTGTTTTATCAATGAAGTTCCTGTTTGCGCAAACACACAGTGCAACCACACTCTTGTGATTCCTGATATGACGAAAGGTATGGCATCTGTGATGGATTACTACTGGGTTTGTGGCTGACAAGCCTACTTGCACCTCCCATAATCCTGGATGGGCAAGTGTTCACTGGCCACAATGCACTCAGTACTACTAGTAATCCCAGAAGAACACCTGAAGGGAAAAGAACTGACTGTCAAGGTGACAACAGCCACTTTAGCACCTACAGAAACAGAGAGGGACTTGCAGATCACACAAGAATTTCGTGTGCTGCCAGAAAAAGAACAATTTCAACAGCTGAAAAGAAAGAAGAGATCGAAATATATCTCAAAAGACTCTTCCACACTTTTTCAGAGGGATACCTGACGATTATCGACTTTTCGGCTCAGCAGAGACTTTTTTTTCATCTTTTTTGGTTCCTGGGGTACAAGTAGCTGCTAACGCCAAGTGGGTTTAGACCATTCGATGGGAGCTAGTACAGCTCGCCAATGATACAGATAATGGGTTCAACGCCATCAAAGTAGAGCTCCATGCGTTGAGACTCATGAAAATGCAGGAACACTATATGCTGGATCTGGTAACAGACATAGGAGGAGGAGGGTGTACAAAGTTGGGAAGCAGCTGCTACACTTTTGTACCCCTGGAGGATGTCAAGAATGGGTCACTATCCCACATCATCTAGGTGGTGCACAATCTAGGTGTTCAAATAAAGAAAAAAGGTAGAGTTCAGAACACGGATTGGCTATCGCTTGCCTTTGATTGGGTTCCGTCATGGCTGGGGGCAGCAGTAAAAATACTGGTGCCTGTTATCATGTTCTTCTTGGTTCTCTTCTACATGTGCCCTTTCGGTCTCCCAGGTTGTGTCAAGGTAGTAGCTAGTAGTGCAAAGATGATGGTATCAATTGGGGGTTCTAATGCACCTTGCCATACAATAAACAGTGAAACTCGAACTGATACTTTTGGGGTTGAAGATATGTCAGGTGGGGATGAGTTTGTTACTGTAGAGGTAATGAAAGAGGGAAATGCTGGGAAGGAACCAGGGTCCTCCCGAACCCCCAAGTGCTTTAGAGTTGGGAAATACCTCTTTAAGGCACTATAATGGACTAGGGGGACGGTGGGGTACTGGGAAAGCTCTCTCATGCAAACATAATCACATACACAGACATAGGCAAGCACTGAAGAAGGTAGTTATTGTCTAAATATAAGGTGCAATTAACTATAAGTTGGATAGATGTGTGATGTTAGATCCCAGAAATTTTAAATGCTTAGCTAGTGATGTAGATGAGTCAAACTCGCATAGTGTACACTTTTCGTCACCAAGGCCAGCACAAACTGACACACCAGGTGTCCATTGTCCATCAAGGGTCCCTGAGCGTTAAAAATAGGACTAGTATGTTTTATACAGCAAAGTGCATTTAGATGTACAAATGATTAGTCTAAATTGTGGAGGAAACTACAGGACCCAGATAAAACGTGAGCAGGATGAGTGGAATATGGATAGAATGACTGGAAAATGTTTGAACATGGATAACAATGTTTAGTTTTTCCTGGGGCTAGTGCTCAAGGTTTGTAAAAGTCTGCAAAGCTGCAGTGTGCATTTGCATAGCTAGCAAAATGGAGGAAAGCATGAGCTACAGTGTGTTTTTGCATAGCTAGCAAAATGTAGAACAGCATGCTCTAACAAAACCACTGACAACAAAGAAAGAAGGCGTTGGAGCATCCCTATTATGGAAAAAGGACGGATTGGGATGAAGCCATGATCCAGCTCCAGTGACATCACCATAGCAAGCTGGACCTATATAAACCCCTGCTTGAGATCACTCTGGCAAGAAAGGAATGGGGAGAGGGAGAGGAGAAGACCGTTCGGGCAGCAGAGTTCTTTTCTAACATCCTCATTTTGTAAGATTAAACTTGTTATCCTTACAAGATCGCCTTTTGCCTTATTTCCCTAGAGCGGTGTATTCATTCTGGTGTGAGTGTAATTGGGGACACCCGTACGGATGTCTGCTTGCATTTACAGTAATTTGGTAAAATGGGCCTAAACACACTGATATTAACGTTACATGTAGTGATCCATTCTTGTATGAGGAACAATGTTATGTGATGCCACTACCTATTTTGTCAAGGGGTGAAAGATTGTGGGTCATCACTTCCTGTGGTTTCACTTGGGGCAGGGTCAAATTACATCAATTCCTGTGATGTCATCAGAGGTCAAGGGTCATGTGATGTCACTTCCGCTACCCCAGGCGTTTTTGTGAAATGACGTCTCTGTTCGGAAAATCAAAGAAGGGATGTTAATACATTCAAATATTGGTACTATGATTGACAACCAAGGTCAAAGGCAACATACTAGTGTTTTGAACCTCTGGCATCACTTAGCATCAGAATCATATTAATTACCCCCGCTTTCATGGCCATTTCTGAACTGGAGCAGACACACATGAAAGACGGCTTATCAAGGCCTCACAAGGACTTGACATCACTGGATAAGCCACAGGGATACACTGAGCAACATTTATGAATTAGTGAATTTCACTGCTGTTAATTCACACTGTAGAAAATTCAACTGAAATTTACCATTGTACAATCCACAGAGTTGAGAAGAAAATGTGAACACAAAAAACAAGAGAGAGAAAGAAAACATTGCAAAAGCCTGATGCAGCATATCAGTATCTTAGTGGCTACATACACATAAACATTCTTTAATTTCAATTTCAAAAGTATTTGTTTACTAAACAGTATTGATGAAAATGACACAGCCTTGGTAGGACTCATCTTTTTCGGCTCTGATATCAAACTACACCTACGTGAGAGATTCAGTTATATTATCATTTACAATGCATACCGTATAGAGACATCATGAATTGTTACAGCACTTCACGATACAGTGTGATAAGACAAAGCACACCCTCATCATGTTTTCATACAAGCAATCGTGTTGAAAGTAAACACATGTGTTGCTAATGAACCACAATCATTTTTCTTAAATTAATAGCGATCTGAAGGTGACATTTCACAATTGAGAAAAAAAATTCAAGTCAGCCTTAAATTCACTCAAATTGATCTCCTAATTGCATAAATGGTCATTCTAAAATGGATAGAAACATACTTTTACAATAATTTACTGGTGATACTTCAGAAGGAAATTATTAGATCAATAGCAAGTAGTCTGCTTACTGTCATTGGCTGAATAGGTTACTAACATTTTCAATGTTCCTTTTAATTTTGTATTCTTACCTCTTTACTTCTGGTTTGATTATGTTCATGTTTTTGAATTTCCTGTGAGTAACATCAACTTACTTTATGTTATTTTCATGTTATGTTAGCTTTGCATGCTTTTTCATTCAACAATGGTATGTGCATAGCCTTTGAAACAATATATGTTTGAGCGCAAATATAAGTCTGGCCTGAGGAGGCTCAGCAAGGACAGCGAACCACGTGTAGACTAAAGGCAGTTTAGATTTGGCACTAAATAGTTTGCTAGGATATCAAAATGAATGTTCACATCCAGCGAAATACCTCCTTTACTAGACAGGGGCACTATTATTCTGTAGTTGCTAGTCTGATTACTTAAAGTGTAGGGTTTAGGTGTCTATACTACAGACATTGAACTGTTCCAGTTCTCTATAGAATAAAACAGACACTGGTGCACAAGTGATTCCGATTACCCCATCATCATTTTTCTAATGAACCTTTCTTGTCAATTGATTAAAATCACATTGAAGGTGAACATGTCTTGATTGTTGGTAAGGCAGCAACACCAGCAACTAATTCACTGTTCAATTCAGATTTCATTAGGTGACTCGTGATACTTCTCTATTATGTTCATGTTGGAAGCGGCTGCAGGGTGGCAGTGCTGCTTCATGTGTTGAGAGGTTCTTTCCTCTACTATCATTGCACTGAAGCTCAGCAGCAGGAGCCATGAGAGCCCTCAAGATGTACCAAGCAGTTTGGAGCAGTCCGGTAGGTAGAGGAAGTGGGTTTTTTGCATATGCCTCACCGGTCCTTAGAAGTGACCTCAAGACTTCACAGTACATGAGTGTCCCATAGTGGGTGTGAGCACTTGGCTACACAGGTGCTTTGCTGTAGGTGCTTGTATGCGGCCCACAGAGCACAGAGCACTTGGAGCAGAGCATGGAGAGGGTGCTGGTGCCGGGGCGCCCAAGCGTTTTTGCTGTGGGTGGCTATGTGAAGCTCTCAGAGCAGAATAAAGTCTAATTCTGCATTAGACTATAGGTTTTATATTATGCTATTTTTGACCATAGCAGTCCATATCTGATTTCATTTTTCATAACCGGCTAATTGCCATTGAGTCTGTGATGTACATTTTGGTGTGGTATTGGTGCATTTCACTGAACCACTTTACCTAGGAATTGACCCATTCTGGTATCAGAATACAAGCTAGCATGCAATATTAAACTATTTTGTTCTATCTTCAGCCATATTTAGTCCTATAACCTAATCCAATAACAGTCTGTATCAGTGCCTTGGTAGTAGAGGTGTCTGAATTAAGGTTGGATTCATTTTTGAAAAGCTTGGCAAGCAGTGACTTCCAAGTCGAATATAAACATTGATGCGTCTAAAAATAAAGTCCAAACAGGCAATACCTAGCAATAGCAGATAAGGCAAACCATCAATCCAACATGCCACCCTACGTACAGCAAGCAATAGTACTCAGTCAGATATCAAGTGGGCTCTTAGAAGCCAAATGGCTGGTAGGTTAACTGCTCCTCGCTGACAGATGAAATCCCAAGGTGATGGAGCAGAAAGTTTACAGAACCTCGGTTGTAGTAGTTCTATGACGTAGACATCAGAACTCGCTAGGGGAGACTAGTGTGACTCTCAAGGTTAAGACTTAATTACAAATTCAGGCTAAGCTGATATTTTCACCAGCACTACATGAGAGGGGGGATTAACTCCTTATATTCATTTCTTCTGATACATCTCCACTCAAGGCGCTTAAGTGCTCCATAGACTGTCTTCATGTGTAGAACTGTTTACAACCGTCTACATGCGGATTCTCTTTGGGAAGAGAAGCATCGGACCTGTTAGGCAGCATCACTCCCTACTGTGAGTTTTTAACTGGGTGTAGAGGAAAAGGGTTCATAGAACGGGACACAGAAGCACCCGATGCACAGAACATTGCCCAGTCTTCAAATTATGCTGAATGTGCCAATACTGCAATTCCAGTGCAGATATCCACCACAAGTTTCACAGTAATTCCTTCATTTAGTGTGATCATTACCGATAGGTCTTGTGGGTGATTCCTCTACCATACGGTGAGTCGATAGGAGAAAGGATTTGTTGCTGTGCCAACAGATTGAGTTATACCCATCAGTCTCACCAGGACATGACATTACATTCCCAGTGCAGGCACAATTCAGTGATGACATCGATCATTACTGTCAGCAACCTCAGCCAGGCCAAGAACAAAGCAGTCCTGAGCCTTCCCTGAAGATAGCCATATTAAGGATGTTGACAAAGTGATTAGGCCGACTCGACTCAGCCATGTTAGATCTCAAAGGATAGATATGTACATTGCAGGAGGCATGAGCCAAAGATGTCCTGTGATTTGATAAATGTCTGGACATCGTAAGAAAATTGGCGGAAGGAACTACCAGTCGACGAGTGCTTCATTGGTACCTGCACGGGCAGATGCGGCTTGCCAAACTGAGTGCATTAGGCACCCTGAGTCGGGTCACAAGTCTGTACTTGGTCCTGCAAGAATAGGCCCTCAGAGTATCTACTTCAGATTTAGAGCCAGCAGACAGAAAGTGGTCTTGGAGTTCCAATGATAGTGTCCACAGTAAATAATGTTCTTAGTCACATGATGGGTGAGCAAGTTGAAGGAGGTAACCAACTTTGATCCTCTGCAGGGATAGCATATAACAACGTCAGAGGGCAAGGTCATTGACTGTGCGCCGAGCCTCCAAAAACAAGACCATCAGAGTATTAAATGGGGCAGAGCCTCTACGGTCAATGACGAGTTGCAAATTTACTCAAGCAAAAGCTGAGTAACCCACAATGTCGAATCCACTCGAGGAGTGGAGGAACCGTAATTTAATTTGTTGTTTGAAGGGTCTTGCTCATGGAAATAGGAATTCTTATGAAATAACTCTAATTAATGCCCTTTTGATAATTTTAGGGGTAAAATATATTTCTTTTAAGATTTTTACAGTTGTTCACATTCTATTGGTTTGTTGGTTCAGTGGGTGGTGCAACTCAAGGTTTAGGTTGACCTGCATGAATGCAGGAAGCTCTGGCATATGCTCTGCATGACGCTCTGGCATATACGGGTATCAATGTTTTTCAGGACATGAAACATAATATTTGAAATGTGCATGATACATGGAATGAACCTGAACAGGGGGCTTTTGTTCCAGACTCTCATCATAGTGGGTTTTAGAGCTATCTCTTAGATGAGCTCTTTCACCACTGAAACCGGGTCTGTCAAGATAGTTTGTTGAGAGCGTCTATGCTTGCATGAGCCATGTTACTCCTGCCTCACTCCAATACAGGCAAATACCTATACATATAATAGCAAGGTGCAAGAATATCAAAGTGTTATGAAATTAATTAACTGGAATGTGGCAGTGGTGAAAATCAAGCTGCACGTTACAGGATGGCGATGGTGATTACACTGCAATGATGTGATTTGTCTACAGGAGACTTGGCTGATAGAGGATAGCTGCATGCAAATAATATTTAATGAGTTCTGTGTTTTCTCTTTAGGAACAGTGCAATCAGGAACAGAACACTCAAGGAAAGGCAGCATCACCATGATCCGTTAGACCCTTCCTTTCAACCCAGTGCTGTTGACCTGCAACAAACATGTCATTATGATCACGATTGAAAACAAATAAGGCTATGTAGACAAACATATGATGGCTAACATCTACATGTACGCAAAAGAGAATTTTGATGGTATTGTTACAAGAGAATCCCCTTTCAATATTTAACCTTGTAGTGTCTAGGCTACATGTATTATTATGGAGAATTCTAATGCAAAATTGGGAGGGAAGGAGGACTCAGGTCCAGAGTTGAGGCTGCTAGAGGAAGCCTTAGGCATCCCAGAATGGATTGCATTCATGCCTGAACAGGACATCAGGGGTTGCATAATCAATCACTTTATGAAGCAAGCCTGATTGCTAATACTGAATAGGAGGTGCACAGGGGATTGACTAGAGTATGATGGTCTACTTACATTTAATAATGTCATAGACATCTCAGTGATTAATTATTCTGAAAGTGATCATAATCCTCTAAAACAATTAACATTTTCCTTAGTAGATCCCGCAAAAGTAAAAGAGTCAGGCAGGGTATTTAGGTGCCCAGGTACGATGAGACAGAGTAAGGAGATGGTAGCTAACAAACTAAACAATGAGGACATTCACATATTCAGCAAGTCCGCCTCTTAGTGAAACAATAGCCTCATTTGAGGAACTAATACTGGGCCTCTTTAGGAAGTTTGCTCTTAATCAAAATAGTATCAATATGGCAACATTGAAAAGTTGAAAAGGTGCAACCTGATTTGATACTGAGTGTATTATAGCAAAGCAAATGCTGTACAGAGTAACTAGATCAAGGAATCTGCAGGCAGGTGAATTGCACATTTTGAAGCATGCTTTAAAAAGTCTGCTAAAAGTGAAGAAATCCAATTTTATTGAAAAACCGTGGAATCCGCTGGACAAAACAATTCAAGAAAATAACATTATGGAGTTCTAAAATGTAGTGGCTAAGGGCTTTAATGATACTGGAAAGGGGGATGTTCATGCAATGTTATCTACTTGGAATCCCATTTCAATGGCATTATATTTAAAGAAGTCCAGATTATACCCCATGCTATGGAGTAACAATCAGGATGATGAAAGTATTGCCTTTACAGTTGAGGAGATTGCAGCTTCTCTGACAACAGTTAAGGAGGGTAAGGGTGCAGGGGCAGAGGACCGCAGGCCAAGGTTTTTAAATGGCTCCTTGGGTGATGCTCCCCTCTTTTAGCAAGGGTATTTAACACAAATGTCCATTTACAGCCACTGTGTGCCTAATGGCAAAGGAGTTTGATTGTCCCACTTTTAAAGAAAGGCGTAAGAGATGAACCCCAATGTTACCGTCCAATTTCCCTTCTGGACGCCTTCTCAAAATGTCTCTATTTAAGTCTTCATGAGCAGGTAACTCATAACACTATCCTCCCAGAAAGTGGGTTTCAGGAAAGGATTTCGTACGGCCGATCAGTGCTTTGTGCTTAACACAACTGTTGAGAAATATGTAAAGATCAGAGATGAGAATGTGTTTGTTGCATTCCTGGGTCTTACCAAAGCTTTTGATTCACTGGATCAAGCTGTTGTATGGCAGAAATAGGCTTTGGAACCCTGATGGTTTATTGCAGCTAACCCAACTTATCTTTCCCGAATACTTCGGTGACGGCATGTGTTTACCGGGGCTGACTGTTATACCATGGATTTCACTGCAAATAAGGTGGTTACGCAATTACCCTCTTGCCCCTTTGTTATTCATTATTTTCTTGTCGAATTTCTACGCACATAATTCCTCAGCAAGAGCTAATCCACAAATTGAAAAGGGGGCCAGTTATGATGCACTATTCTATTCTGATGATATGGCACTAATTGACCACTCGCTGAAGAGATTACAACAATGTTAGCTGTATGTGGCTAGGTTTTTTGAGGAACATGGCCTGGAACTGAATCTGACAAAGTCTTGATAATGTTAAAACTGACGTTCACGATTTGAATAATTAGCTAGGCCTTTTATTCTTCAAAACATTTAGCTAGTTTCACCATATCAGAATGGTCATGAAGAGGGATGAAACTTGTTTTATGGAGTTATTAAGATTCAATCATAGATATGGCAGCAAAAGATTGGATACATCTTTAAAAGTGTTGGAGACTACAGTGCATTCCACTCTCTCCTTTCACATTTCTGACATCTCTAAAAAGTGTAACTATCAGCTACACCTCCTAAGAGGTACTCTACCTTTTCTCACCGTCTCCCAGCAGCTCACTGTCTCCAGAGCCTTGGTCGTCTCTCGGTTGGACTATTGCAACAGCCTTTTCCTCAACCTCCCTTCTTCTGCCATGTGCCCTCTGCAACTCATCCAGAACAGAACCGCAAGACTTATCCTTGGCCTCAAGCCCAGGGACCACATCTCTCCAGCACTGAAATCCCTTCACTGGCTCCCTGTGGCTGCACAGATCAAGTTCAAGACCCTCTGCATTGTCCACAAGGCTTTCTGGAGCCTGGGACCTACCTACCTGCAACGCTGCCTATCTAAATACTGTCGCTCACGAGCCCTGCGCTCATCTACCTCCAACCTTTTGCCAGTGAGCTGG
Organism: Ambystoma mexicanum; assembly: GCF_040938575.1. Taxonomy (NCBI): domain Eukaryota; kingdom Metazoa; phylum Chordata; class Amphibia; order Caudata; family Ambystomatidae; genus Ambystoma; species Ambystoma mexicanum. The sequence goes on from NC_090928.1 coordinate 1,000,521,215, forward strand.
TTCTCCAAGCAGAGATTTGGTGGGAGATCATTATCCTCCACAGGTGCCTACTTCTGGAATAGACTCCCTGCCGCCCTACATCTTGAGCCGGATCTCCTGAAATTCCAGAAACTCCTCAAGACCTTTCCCTTCCCCTTCTTTTCTTCCTTCTCTCTCCCTCTAGCCTGCTAACTTAGTTCTCTGCGCTCTCCCTCTCTCCCTCGTACAGGCCACCTGGAGTACCTCAGAGTCTCACTGGTCCCCAGCACCCCCGCCAGTCCTCTCTCGCACTTGCCTCAGGGCCCTACACCCCACCCACACTCAAAGCACTGAGAAATTAAACCAAGAGAGTGGCTCTCTCTGCACTTACCACTGTCTCAACTGACCGGGTACACTTGACCCTCCCCCTCCCAGTGACCATTTGTGCACTTGCTCGATCCTTACGCACCACGCCTGAAGATCGTCTGTCTGTTTCTCCCCTGTCTTCACCCCTAATTGTAATGTTAAAATTGCAGATTCGCCGTCAGCCCTATTTGCTAAATCCCATACTGTTAAATGTATTTTATGAACTTACTCTGCCTGTGCAGACTATTATCGTCTCAGATTTTCAAGGGCTCTGAGCAACTGTTGTATTTTCCCTGTGCTCCCATCCACCTTGAGCGCTTTAAAACACTTGTCTGTGCATAGGCGCTATATAAATAAACAATACCATACCATTAATGGGAATGCCTCGGTAGTGCTGGACTACTGGGCGGACCTCTTCATCTACGTGGAGCTTGGTCTGTTTTCATTTGTTCATTTTCGCAATGCCTTTAGCGTAGGGAACAGCTGGTCTATTTTATCCGCTGTATCTATATACTTATTGACCATCAGTCTGTATAATACATGGATCAGTCCGATGTCAATGGCACCCACACTCTGTCCCCATCGTTATCACATGCACGGGTATTCTTCTTTCTTGTGCTTTATACGTGCATGTTGCCTCAAAGTATCCTATTTAGGGTAGAAGGGACTTGGACCGATATGGGTAAATATCGACCTCCGACGGGCGAAACCTGGGTACTTGTGGTAGAGTCTGTCTCTCATTTAGGTGCATGAGTATTGTGGGACTGTGCTCAGTGGAATGTTTGTTTCCTGTCTTTGTTCTCCTTGTGATGAACAAAGTTCAGTTTCTGACGGTGACTATTGCACCAAATACCTGACATGGCGCCTGGATCTTCATACAGGACATGCTATTAAGATGTGATATCGTCCTTCATCTTCCTCTCTTCCCCAGAGTCGTCCTCCCGTTGTCCCCTTCTCTGTATTTGCCATATGTTTGTGCCGCCATTTGTGTTGCCGCTGTTGCTGTAGTTGTGGTGCAGTCTTTCATTCTTCCCACACCACCACCTTTACTTTCACCCTTTGCTGGGTTTCTGGACATCCTGCAAACAGACTTGAAGTGATTCTCACCCCCACACGCCAAGCATCGCTGCCCTACCTTTAGGCATGTGGCTTCATGTAGGAATTTGTGCAGACATGTGGAGCAGAATGGTTCCCCTTGGGCCTTGGGTGGCGCACCACCTATTTTGTATATCACGTGAGGGTTTGGTGAGGACATTTTTGTGTGGCCCATAGCTTCCACCTGTGATTCCATTGTTAGTTCTACTCACACCAGCATTAAGATCTCCTACAGCATTCTATGTTCCTGTAACAGTTTTGTTCGATACATTTGCAATTCACACCCAGCGGTTATCTGGGAGAGTAGCACTTCGGTGTTTGAATACTTGTTGAAAACACAATGTTTGAGCTTGATCCTCAGTCTCATCACAAAAGCGTCCATGGTTTCACCCTTTAGTTGCTTGGTTGAATGGGACACATGGTGATCATTGTCCACTTTGGGGGGTTTGGCATGAAATAGGTGGTGAAGGCTGCTTTCAATCCATGAATCGTGTCCGTGGAGTCTCTCAGCAGTTCAACAATGATGTCTCTGGTTGCAGGTGCTACCGCCAGCTTCAAAAGGCATTGCTGCCTATGGTCGTCCATGGGCCCCATCGCCCCTATGTGAGGTCAAAATCTCTGGTCTATCTGGCCCATCTAGGCCCCATTTTGCTAGTGTTTGTGCCTTGAAACACTTGTGTATAGGTGCATTTTAAATGTCATATCATATCATATCCAAAACCCTGTGTAGCTGTAACACCAGGGATTCCTGGACTCGATGTGGTGCATGCACAGGTGACGTGACTGTGACTGTGGCAGGGATGTCGTGGCCCACCATGGTAATATATGTGTCTTGTTGGCCCGGTGGTGTGCTGACCCTGCAGGTTAATTAACTTCTAAATGAGTGTGCAGGTGTAACAGTGGCTGCACTGTGCATAGGGCCTTTCAGGGCTTCAAATCACCTACTTGTCCTTATAAAGTCCTCACGCAACAGGTCTTGCCACCTGCGGGGGTGCAGTCTCGTGAAAATAGTAGCAGCCTTGAACATGCACTGCTTTGCCGATGCATGCCTGAGGTGCCTCCATGTTGCTGCAGCTGGTTCCCTTCTTGCAGCGTGCTCACTGCTGACAGCGAGAGGATCACAGTCTCCTGCTGAGCCCTCACGGTCTGCTGCTTTCGCCTCCTTAATAATTTTTGTTTTTCAAAACCAAATTACTGTGCACCTGTGGTGCACAATCAAACCTTCCAGTGGGCCTGCACGCACCTTAACCGATGGATGTGCGGACACACCAGTTTCGTCACCGGTGTTGCGTCTCTCTGTCAGGGGACCTCCCTGGGGAGACAGTAAAGCCTGCACAGCACCTTAAAGAAGACACGGACACCAGAGGACCTTTTCACATTTCTTTACTTAAGCTCTGCCTTCCATCTCCTGCCCTCCTTTACAGCACTTCCCTCCCTGCTCCCGGTCCCGCCCACACCCGAACACTAGACAGTCACACCCGATGCCACAGGCCAGTACAAATTGTTCCTAACCTTTGCTACTGTAAAATGTGATTTCTGAAAATGCAGTACTGCACTCAGATGTTTTTCATTTGCATACTGATATGTATCTCTGGATTTTATTTGTATTTTCTCCCAACTTTGCACTCAAGGTTCTATTTTTACAAAACGTGATTTACAAATCTACAAGTTGAGAGAGTTTGATGGTTGGACAAACATGAGATTTTGGTGGCTCTGAGTTTGCTACTTGTCAGAAAGCAGCCATATTCAACTGCTCATTCATTAGCACATTATTGTTTTGTTTGCTCTGTACAGTACAAATGGAGTCTGTGGCCAAAGAGCTCTAGTTTGTAGTCGACTACTGTAACCTCTGTAAAACAGACTTGATCTGAGGCACCAAAAGCCTATGCTGTATATATTTAAAACAACTTTAAACAGCCTGCATTTAATATTAAGTAGAGATTTCAGTACCAAAATCAATGAAGAATTTTGGGAGAAAGTATGGACTATCACTGAAAAGTCAAAATTAGGTAGCAATTATAAACTTGTCTATTTTAAGACTGTTGAAAGATTTACTGTACAAGGTCAACTTTAATTTGCTTAATTCATAAAGATGAAGTGATTTTTTCTAAATGTCAAAGGAAATCTTAAGCAAGTTCTTTGTAGCTACCCAAAACTCAAGATGTGCTCAGAGAAGGTAAACAGTCCAATATATGAAATAGTGGAATGCATGCATGTAACAGTGGTATAATTAAGCTTTATAGAGCTAGTCTGAAGGCCATCCTAGGCTGCACGCTGCAGAACAATTTCAAGACCCACATTGGCGTTTAGCAAGGTTTTCAGGGCCCATAACTTTCGGTACAGTCTGAGGGCATGGTCTATAAAGCTAGTATGTCCCTATACGGGCTAGTTGCCAGCAACCATGCACAAATATGATGATGAAGGAGGGGCTTGGCTTAGAAACCATCTGGGCTGCATCTGCCAGTTGTGTCACGTCAAAGACTGTAGGCAGCAAGGTGGTGGATGGCCGCCCCCGACCCTAAGAAGGAAAGGAGCGGTGGTGGGTGGAAGGTGAGTTTGGTGCACAAGCCACATCTGTCAGGTGTGGCATGGGCGAGGAGAAGATCAGTGCTGGTACGGAGGTCTCAGTACCACAACCCTAAGAAGGTAAAGAGCAGGGGCAGTGCGCAGGTGATTTTGGTGCCCAGTCCATGTCTGCCAGGTCCAGCGCGGGCAAGGAAGGGCGCTGTCAGCATATCGCTCTGTGAAGAGACAGAATGCCGTCCTAAGAGCCATGCTGTGGTAACGGCATGGCTGTCAGTATGGCGTTCACTTGAAGAGATGAAGTGCCATAATGAAAGCCGCGCCATCAGCACCACATGGCGCTCAGCCCTGCATTCCCTCTCTTCACAGGAGCACCATGCTAAGAGCCATGCAGCACTGGCAGCGTGGCTCTTAGTTCAGCGCTCCTGTAATAAGCGGAGGCCAATGGTGAGAGCATGATTTCAGCAGTCCAAGCACAATGCAAAGGAGAAACCTGGAGTACATAAAGTCTCTCTCTGCCTACTGAAATGAATGCTGAAACATGAGTAAAATATGGCAATAATAAAATTGTAGGCAAAGAAGAAAGAAGCTTTAATTGATCAAAAATACCTCTATTTTGGAGCTAATTGTTTTGGCACACAAAGTGCGCCTTACATGATAGTGGACATTCTTCCCCCCTTCTTTTTATTTTCCATCATCTGCCTTAATGTTCCTACCCTTTCTTCCTTTCTGTTTGAACAAGTGGAAAGGAATAAATGAGGTGAAATAATTTGATAAACAGTAATAGTGAATAATTGATGTTTATTTAGTATGAAATAGTGATCCTGTAGGTGATTCTTTTTTATAATAAAGGAGAACAATTAAACGTTTGGAAGAACAGAAATACTTAGTAATTAAATTAAGCTAACAAAAGAAGAGTTACTGGTCCTTTGGACATATGCCCACACTTTCAAGATCAGAAATTACAAATACACTTAGCGGGTAGCTTTGTAAAAAGGCAAGAACACAGAGAGGATGGCCAACGTGTGTACGTATGTGCACAGCGGTCCCCTCTCTTGCTTTTACATGCGTGCGCACGTATGACTGCCTGGCAGATGCCATAGACCTTTGGGTCAGTCACTGAAGTATTATCAATTCTTCTTCTCTAATAGCCTACATGTGTGATACAACAGAGGTCCCTTTATCTGTGTGCCTCTTCAATTCAATAGTTGCATGCTCTTTCAATCATCTATGATGATGCAAGTATTTACACCTTTTGGAGGTGAGTGTTCATGATAGGAAAACCCAACAAACGCCAAAGGTACCCCGTTGTTGACATGGGCTAACCTCAAGGCTTTGCTATGAAAGGTGTGAGAGGTGAAACCAGGTAAAATAATGCACATTTGGCTAAATACTATAACAATAGAGCCGTAGTGCAAACAGGCTGGAAAAAATCCTGCAAAGAAAGCTTAGGCAAATAAAGGTTTTCAATTAACATGGGTTCAGATGTGAAACAAATTTAAAACAAAATGTGAAAAATAACAAACAAATGATTAAGCTTTGAGGTGGTTCTCCAGACTGGGTTGAAGAAAAAAAGTGACTGAACCATGAACACCTGTGGTCAGATACAAGGACACTTTTCGTTGCATTTGCAAAATGTACTTTTGGAGTCACATTTATGGAGCACAACCAAGGCCATCAGTGTCGAAAGCTTCATGGAGTGGGCTAGTCATCTCCGGTTGCACTGTGAAAATACAGGTACAAGTGTGAAAAAATGTTGTAGAAAAAGGTGCCGAAAGGGCAAACCTTCAATTCAAAGAAGCCAGGTACATCCGACTGCTTGCCTCAGAAGGTTATCAAGATACAGGTGCTCCAGGACTTTGTAGATGTCTATGGGCACTAAGGTGTCGTCAGGAAATAGCCAACTAGGGCCTCACATCTTCGGATACCAATCTATATATCTCAATGCCAGCATGTCTTCTCACTAGGAAAATGTATTAAATGAGGCTGAAGCTTTTCTGGGAACATTCGCAGACTTCGGGATTGCTCTCCACTGGTTTCATGTCAATGTTGTTGTCAGTGTTGCATGGTTGGTCATGAGAAAGTCAACCAAAAGGAATGTCTTCAGATTCTGCAGCACTTCCAAGGTCTGAAGCAGACCGTGGCCTACTGATTAGTCCTGGATGCTGCAGTACACCAAAATAACCACACGCAGCAGATTTGGGTCAGGGAAAGAAAATGGCAGGCAGGTCTCACAGCTAGCTCCTATATGAATTGCCATAGGGCTTCTACAACTCTAGTAACCAGACAGTAGCAAAGCAGGGAAATACCACTGTTTTGGGAATGAGTAGGTTTCAAACAGAATGTCCTTGAGGGCCATCTGATCATGGCAAATTTGGACACTGCTTTTGCAAAATCCAGGAATGTTACCAGCGAGTGAAACACCTACATAGGACTTTGTACTGCCCGTATGGACATCCTGGCTATGGCTAAACTAATATCCACCCACATTTTACTACTCTATGACCTAATTTCCATTGATAGTTTTGTTTCAAAGCTTAGAGCAAAATGGTACATGCCTTCCATCTTGGAAAGGGGTGCTCAGAGTGCAATTCATGTCACCAAATGTCTAACGGGGAAGCCATCCGGCACGTTTAGAAAGAAGGTGGTGCCACCAACTGGGTTTAGAGTATTTCAACCCAACTCGCCTTCTAAAATGACAAAGGACTCTGCGGTCCCTGCAGTGGCAGTGTAAAGGTACGCTTCTCAGTTATGACTTATCATGTTCAGCGGCATTGAGAGTTATTAATTTAATTTGTAAACTCTACCTGTAATGGTTTGGTCAATGGACAGTAAGGTCCCAGTTACATTTCATGCATTGCTTCAAGAGCTCGTCGCAGAAATTAGGGCATATGATGGGGGAACAAATGTTTCCCTACTCCATGGCAATTGGGGAGCCCAGGTTGGAAAGGCATAGATATGCAACAATCTGTGTTTTCTTTCAATAGTTGAACCTTTCACAAGTAAAAACACAACACAAAAACATACAAGAAAAGATAAAAAGAAGACAAAAGATAAATACAGTTTCAATTTTCAATTATCACATTAATTCATACAAATATAGATCCATTATTACCCGCACGCGCTGCGCACCGGGAATACAACGTGTGGATTGGCTCTTTTGCGAGCCATACCACACGGTATTCCCTTGTGTACCGGTGCGTCCTGCGCGTGCTAGGTACTCTGTTCCCGGTGAGGGGCGTGGTAGCCCCTTAGCCAATGAGGAGGCTCGAAATGGGGCAATCCCCACTCCGAGCCTCCACATGGCTGGAGGCTGCCTTCGTCCCCCGCCGGGCATTCAGGTAAGGCTTTTTTTTTTCCTTTCCTCGCTCCTCCCACCTCCCTGCCCTCCCCACCCCACTTACCTTCTATCCGTTGGTCTCCGGCGGGGGACGATGGAAGCCTTCAGCCGTGTGGAGACTCAGAGCGGGGCCACACGGCTGGAGGCTTCCATTGTCCCCTGCCGGAGATAGAGGTAGGTTTTTTTTTTCCTTCCCTTCCGCCCTCCCAACCCCACTTACCTTCTTTTTTCTTCTGTTCCCAGCGCGTCCGCTCCCGATGGACTACGTTTTCCCTTTCCCGGTTGGCATTTTTTTCACTTTTTGAAAAACGCAGGAGCTTTTCTAAACAAAAAAAAATGCCATTAGTACCCCAGTCTAACGGGCCGGGGTACTAATGGCTATAAGAACCTTGGCAGCGGGCCAATACCGCCCACGGTGATCCCCTCGGGGCTTCGTTAAGGCCCGAGTGTGTAACTACGGCCCCGGGGGCATTACCTGGGGCGGTATTGGCCAGCCGCCTCGGGTCTTATTGCCACATTAAAATGTTTGCAATATATTAAAGCTCTGATTCAACAAGCTTTAAAGTATTTTGAATAATCTTCAATGTACCAATCGCCAAGGAGGTGTTGGAATCACCCAGTATACACAACCACAACCACACGTTTTTATAAGTGGCAGTAGATGGACTGCAAACAAAACGAGCAAAAAACATTTTCCTCTTAGAATTTAAAGATGAACAAGTAGTACACATATGTTTTAATCTTTCAGCATAGTCTACTTCTCTGCTAAATCTACATGAACGCTGGTTAGTATTTAATCGCTGGCGAGCACCCAACACCTCTGTCCTCTAGCACCTTGAAGCGTCTCTTGTGCTAGATGGAATTACCAATAAAAGATCTCAGACCAAATAATGTGATAGAATTAAAGAATATGGCAAAGTACTACTTTATTCCTATTTAATAAAGCAGGGTACACTGACAAACATCAGACTGACGTTTGCACACACACTAGCATACTTGATTGAACAGAGGTCTTATACCCCTATACGGGTAATCTATGACGTCTTAAGTAGCAAAATATAAAACCTACTGGTGGGAGGGATTGGTTAGGGGAACATGTAGAAAGTATTTAGGTTAGTACTTCATTGGTGGTCTCTTATCTGTAAGACACACCTCAAACTACCTCTAAAGATGCATAATACTGATAATAGCGGACAAAATGGAAGTGGATTGGTTTATTCAACACTGTATGGCAGGTTGCCCCATAGACCAACTGATTGGTTGACATCCCACCCAACCTTGGACTTTCAGCTCGCTAGCAGCACATAAGGAAATCGAAACCCAGGTGCTTGAATCCCGTCAGATTACTCCCCACTTTCCCAATCAGGCCATCATCTCTCATCAGTTTGACCATAATCCAAAGTTTCCCATTTGTAGTTGACCTTGTTGTTGCTCTCTGTTCTAGGACATTTAAGGGAGTATAAGCACATCATTTATCTTCAACAGCAGCCTAATGAATAGCCCTTATTTTTGTCTTCTGCATCACGTGTGAAGAGACCACAAATTTGTCAGTTTTGACCTCCTATTTACTGTTATTTGATTCAATTCAGCCGGGTATTATTGATTCCTTGGCCTCTAGAGACTTGCTCACTCCATCTTGTATGAGCCGTATTCACTGTTAATTGTCCAATATTTGTCTCTTGCATGTTTTCTCTTCGTTAATCTAAGAGAAATGTGTCTCATGCTCATGATGTTATCCGTCTGCCTCTTTTTGTACTCTGCAGCTATTTCTTGAAATAGCATCCTTGATCCTAGGCCAACATAGAATCCTCTTCATTTACACACAAAGCCGGTTTCCAGCATCTTCTGCTCTTCAGCCCTGATCTGTTTCTGAGGTAGTTAGAATGGATCATTGCACAAGCAGGCGTCAAATTTCCAATTATGGCCATTGTTGCCACATTGTATATTCCTTTTTAGCAAGCTTCTATGTGTCTTGTCTACCTTACATTAGTGCATAGCTACACTTATTGATCCACAAGTTACTTCATCTTCTTTTTACATATATGATTACTTTATCATTCCGTACATGTTTATCTTGTTGCTTCCGTTACATCGTCATTCTTAAATATTTTCATATCGTTTCAGCATATTCTCATATATCTTCTTCATGACATCACTCTACCCTGGTCAGATTTCACTCAGCTCTCCATAATGTCTAATGGTGCCTGCAGAATCCATCCACTCTCTCAACATGAGGGTACATTTGGTATGGTTGTCTGAGTGCATAACGTCTCTCATACACTCAATGTGGTATAGGGACAACACAGTGGGTCCCATATGCAACTTTTCTCTAGCTGTTCTAGTATGACAAGGGTGGGGGATTGGGAGTTTAGGTATATGCGTCTACCTGCTCTGCTACACCTTCATAGTTTATAATAAATTATAATAGTTCATAAACAACACCAACCCGCAGACTTTTACGGAAGCACCGGCACCGTTATTTAAAGTGCTGGTGCTTCTGTGGTCCCCACTCCCATAGAGTCCTATCGGACTCTATGGGAATGGGGATCAACAGTTTACCGGCACCTGACTTATCGGCGGGGTTGTAATGCCCCGGTGTTTCCGACAAGTCGGTTGCCGGTAAATCATTACAGGTCTGGCAGCTACCTGCTGGTTTTACCGGCATGGTTCCCGCCGGACCCGTAATGAGGGCCATTGATTGATTTTTACGCTTGGGGAATTTCATTAAATAAGGAAAAACTGTGTAGTATGCTGTCCCCAAGGTAGTAGTATGCCTGAATAGTTTGTATGATTTCCACAGGTCAATTGTCTATATCCTTTCCATACTCCGGTTCGCATGACAACTGCAAATGCTGTGGCATAATCTGCAAATACAGTAAATGTTAATTCTTGTTTCCTTACGCCAATGTAATCCAATAATGGGTTGTTTTACTTATTTTCGCCCCAATCAGGAGTACAGTAACATGTCACCAGTGTTTGTCATTTTCAGAGCTGGGGCCACCTAGTGATCTTTCTTTTTGGAATCTGAGGGAGTTAAGCTATATTTGGGCTACTTTCCTGGCCCTGTTGGGCTACTGGTAGGTTTCTCTTTCTGGGTACTGTTACAATACAAGCATTCTTTTATGTAGAGTTGCAGTGCCAATGACAACATACAGAGGTACTCATAAGAAATCTGAGAGCACCTCTGTATGTTGTCTGTGGTACTGCACCTCTCCAAAAAACAATTCCATACAGAAGTCCTCTTAAGAAATAACCTCTGTATGTTGTCAGTGGTACTACATCTCTTCACAAAATAACATTTGTAATGCTCAGATCCCAGGGTTTTCATATCTGCCTTACGTTTTCATTGTTGAAACCCGTTTGTGCTCTGAGTGTGTTGTGTATGTCGTTCAAGCATTTATTTCTCTGTTGGCAGGATAGAAACAAAAAATAGCATATATTGGGCAACATTACCACCTGTAAAAACCTGGATACTAGAACACAAATCTCGAAACAGATCTAAAAAGAGGAGTGCCCCACTTGTACAATGCTTCTTAGAAGCTAGCCATAAGCCTAATGAATTTAAGTAATGGATCATTGAAACTATATCAACGGAGGTGCCCCCTCATCTAATTAACAATACACTAAATAGAATACTGGATGTATCGCATTAATACTCATGTCACTGGCCTCAACTAGTTTATTAGTTGGTCCTCATTCATCACCGAGGGTGACGATGAACACCCTATATGTTCGGTATAACCAAGCAATATTTCTTTGAGACACTAACACAAGTACAGCATAGTCATGAGAAAGACCAGGTTATGTCTGAAATACGTCTTATCGCTTGGATGAGTGTTTACACATCTCTTACTAGCAGCAGCCAGTAGCATATCATATTATTTCTAACATGATATTATACTATCGCATGTAAATTACATCATTGCGCTTCTTGTTCACTTTACATTATGTTCCCCATTTCACTGTGGCACTACACGTGGGATATTAATTAAAGGTGGGATTGACCTAATACGTCGGCCATAGGTTAGCCATGCTACATTATACAGATTATTACTAAAAAACAACTCTAAAACTTTAACTAACTTGTTAATTGCTAACAAGGCAGAACATCATCCTACATATTTCACACTGCAGCATTGCCCGTTGAGCAATGCTTTATCAATTTCAGCAATTACTGATAACTTTCTTCATTTTACATTATGCTCCCCATTCCAATATGGTGGTAACTGAAACAGAGCTGGCCTTGACCAATAGGACGTCTGTGGGTGACATCAGATGTCATGTTATGTTACATGCACTATTAGGAATAATAACTTTAAAACCCTATCTACCCCATTTACATGTTAGAATTGTGAAACGCGTTGCCTGCCGAGGAAAGTGTTACTACTCAGTCATGAAGTTAACCCAACAACTTTGACAGCGATTTAGTTATTCCCATGTGAGTCTAGCTGTTCCATTGTAGCAATGTTCCGTGTTTCAAAAGCTTCCCAAAACTGCCACTCATATCACTGTGCTACAGTTATCATGTAGCAACCAGCAAATAATACTGAAGATTTGGCTCACCAGCATCACCTACAAGCAATTGTGGGCGAGGGTGACTTGTATTCACTATTTACTATGAATCTAATATTTGGAGCCCCACAAATTTAGTAAACAATCAATTGTATGCTTTCTTTAGGAATCTAACTAGCACTAAGTGAATCAGTGGCTAGTCCTGCTTTTTTAAGCATCTTATACGCCTTACCACAATTATGTAAGGGTAAGCAATTTTATTAGATCTTTTCATTGTGGAATTGCATTTTGTGGGTTCCTTAGAAATCGCTTATTTTTCATTATTTTTCACTTCGTGTATAGTAAGAAAACTACATCTGATTAAATGTATCAGAATGTTTCAATAATTCAGACAAATTACGAACATTACAGAGGTCTTGGTCCTGATGATAAGATGCCAAAACGTAGTACATGTTGACCTAGGTTAACGTGTCACCTGCGTTATTTACATAATATCTATGAATTATTTCTTTATTGTTTCATGCAATATATTGTTGGGATTCCAGCCACAGGTTTTGTCCTTTGGATAAGTTGATTCATTTATGACTCTTTGTGTTATTTGTGCTTTCTTACGCGTCTCTAATTATTGTCAGTACTTATTGATTTTTGATCACTTCATTAGTGCAATATGGTGTCAATTGGAAATGTGTTCAGTGGGATCAGTTTTATTTGTCTGATTATGCATTGTACATGATTATACATTTTTGTATTTGTTTTCTGCTTATCTATTTTTATAAGCATGGACTCAATAATATTGAATTGAATATCAAATTGATGTCTTGGATGTTTTATTGGGAGTCTAGTAATCATAAATCAACGTATTAACACCCGCATTATTAAGTGTGTATATCTATGTAGGGACACATTAATCATTGATTAATATCCTTGACGAAAATATTTTGTGATTTATTTGAAGAGTAAGCGGAACTAGCATTTTTGATATTATTCAAAAATGGGGAGGGCGAATAGGAGTCCAAAAGACACCAATCTATGTGTACACAAAAATAGAAATACGAGAAAGAAGTGATATTTGCAATACAATGTGTGGATTTGACACTCTCTGATGGTTACAAGATCCTCTCTAAACCCAGGCGGAGTAGCCCTCATCTTCCCTGAGTGGGTCCCTGCTACTATCATACCCCCTCCAACCTATTCCTCTTTTGAATGCCTTGTCGGCAGGCATGGTGTCTCCCCTGACCTCTCCCTGACTCTGGCCACCCCTCTGAATGGGCTGACCTCACTTCTTCCCTCCTGGCCTCCCCCTCCAAGCTTCTCTTTCTTGGAGACTTCAGAATTCACATCTCACTCCCCTGATGCAGCCTCGGGTTGTTTCTGCAAGCTCTGCGACTCTCTTTCCCTCTCCATTCTTCCCTCTGCTCTGATGCACTCTGCCGGACACACCTTGGATGCTCTCATCTCCTCTGACCTCCCCATTTCCAATCCACTCGTTACTCCTCTCTCCTGGCCTAATCATGCTCTCCGGTCCTCTCATTTTGACCTCCTTGTTCCACAGGCTAAGCCTCCACCAAAGCTGCCAGACTCCTTCCCCTTCATTTGACCAATGAAGAGAGTGTTAGCTGCCGCCTTTGCCGTCACCTTCACTTCCCTGCTACCCCTTCCACTGATTCTAACTCTGACAATGCCTTCTCTAAACTTCAACTCTCCATTACCATGTCTCTGGACATCCTTGCAACTGCCATGAGGATCTGCATGAATCCTGTTTCCAAGAGCACTCTTGGTATGATTCCGATCTGGCTGCTCTGAAATGCAAGTGCAGAGTGGTTCAGCGAACGTGGCAGGCTTCGAGCACATGCTCTGACAAACTAGCCTGCCGCCTGCTCCAGAGGCAATACAGACATGCCATCTGTTCTAAGAAGAGGGCATATATCCAAGCCTGCATCTCTGGAGCCACTAACATCATGGCTGAACTTTAAAAAATCTGCACATAACTAGCCAACCCTCTTGCAGTCTCCACTTCTCCTCTGCCTTCCTTGGCACTCTGCACTTCTCTGGCCTCTCACTTCATCTTCAAAACTCCTCTCCTCACTCACCTCTATTCCACATCCTCCTCCCCCTTCTTTCAGGTCTCCCTTAGCCCCCCTCTGCCTGCCCCCTGTACTCTCATCTTTTTCTCCCATAACACCTGATGAGGTTTCTAGACAATTCCCCTCTATGAAATTCTCTTCCAAACAGGTTCTCAACTGCTTCTCCAGAACTATCAAGGATAACAATGTCTCCTTTGCTCCAGCCTTGGCTGATTTCGGAAATCACTCCTTTGCCACTGGATCCTTCCCCTCACCCCTCAAGCACTCCCTTGTGCACCCTCTCCTCAAAAAACCTTCTACCGATCCTTCCTGTCCGGCAAATTACCGCCATATCTCCACTACCCCCTTCTTCGGCAAACTCCTGGAGAAGCTAGCCATCTCCCAGCCTGTCCACCACACTGAATCTGTTGGTTGCCTCTACGACCACCAGTCCGGCTTTAGAGCTGCCAGAGACATGGAAACTGCTCTCCTGAACACCCGTGAAGGCTTGCTCACTAATCTCGATTCAAACTCTCCTTCTGTTCTCATCCTTCTTGACCTCTCCTTTGCCTTTGACATGGTCAAGCATGCCACCCTGAAAAAGCAACTCTGTGACACCCTTGTCATCACGGACCTGACTTTGGACTGGTTGACCTCCTTCCTATCTGACCAAGCTTCCCAGGTTCAATTGGGCTATTTCCTCTCCACCATATCACTATCCACCTGTATTGTCCCACAGGGCTCTATCCTCTCCACCTGGTTTTTCAATATCTACCTTGCCCATCTAGCCTATCTGATCTCCACCTTCTTTCCTGATTTTCAGTGTTACGCTGATTGCAGGTAGCTCTCCTTCAACCTACCTACATTCTTCTACCTCCTCTTCTCCCTCCCTCATTCCTGACTGCCTGTCTGCTATTCAGGCCTGGTGCACTACTAGTAATCTCTGCCTTAATGCCTGTAAGAGAGAGTTCCTTTTCATTGGGTCCCCTGCTCCCTCTTCCCCTACCACACTCTGGCCACCCTCCTTGCACCCCCTCCCCTCAACCTTGTGCACAGTAAAAAACCTTGACATCATTTTCGACTCCTCTCTCTCTTTATCTCCTCACATCACGGACCTAGCCAAGAAGGCCCACTTAGGGGTATTCATTATTATGCATAATATTGTTCATTTGCGGTCTGGACGCTATACAACCTGTGATCCTTTGCAAAATTAGAGAGCTCCGGGTCAGTTCTACAGGACCATCTGAGACACCTTTTGGCATGTAATAAATCTTGTTTTTCCTTGCAAAGAGGTGCACCGATTCTTGTGGGCGTTTGGATTGTTTTTATTCCCGGGCTATTTTCTTAATTCAGGTACTCTACTTGCAAGAGAATCCTGGAACCCAAACCCCTCAATTAATAGCTACAAGGCAGCTTTTAAAGTGTTTACAAGCCCAAATTGTCAAAATACTAAATGGCAGCGACACCACAGTTACCGTGTCTATACCGTCTGTTCCCCTCAAACTGGTCTTGCATGGTTGGCCCATTAATCTGCATGACAATGCTTCATTCTAATATTGGAATGTTAGCAAACAATTATAAGCAATATGTAAATTGAAAGCCTTACCCACTCTTACAAACCGTCTGTTTCTCTCTTACCATTCTGCATCAAATCTCGCCATCTCTTTTAGCCAATATTCCAAATTGACATTGCTCACTCCCCAAGATTCAAGCAATTTCTCTTAATGTTTTGTTTTGTTTTTAACTTACCTTTCTAATTTCAACACATTATTATGGCCTTACAGCCCTTAGGGGTTATCATCCCCTATATTTGTTACAGGCTGGGTATATAACTGGGACTCTGGATTAAGACCTTATTGTTCTACGTGGGCATATTAGAATCTGGCATTACTATATAAAGTGGGAACAACGGAATCTGCTTTCTGATTTTCTACACTAACTAGTAATAATGTGTTATTACTCCCTGAGGGGCTGTAACAGCTGTTATCTGCACATACTATGGCACAAAGGCAAACACCTCAATCAAAAGGGCACCAGATTTCAATCAACTCAAGCAAAGTTATGTTGTCACCGTACAAAGCATATGGAGCACTGAATTTTATTTTGATTTATTGTTATATGTTATTTATTTATTGATGTTTTGTAAAGTGCCAACTGTGAGCACAGTCACCTTCTTGTGCTCCAAGGCACAGGAAGGGGAGTAAAGCCATTTGATCATTTACAGGCTTTGGAACATTCAGATCAGTTAGGAGCGGGAGATCGGGGGAGATAGGAGAAGTACAGTGATGATATAAGTGCAAAATCATGGTTAAGCACAAGTGGATATTGAAAGGGAAGTTCAGTGACCAAGTAAGTGGAGTACCACAAATTCAAGACTTCAAATAAAATGGTACAGCAGAAGATCTGGATTGGAGAAGGCATCACGGTATCATGACAGTGGGAATGCATAAGGATAGACTCACTAGTAAGGCAAGTTGATCAGAGGGTCCAGAGAATGATTTTTTTAAAACAAGCATTAGCAAGAAGAAGGATCCTGTATTTCTATTAAGCTGACTCTTAAAGCACTTCTCTATTCCATCCCTTTATCATTAAGAATGGAGGTGGTTGTGAGTATTTAATCTTAGGTCTATCCTATGTATTAGGCTATTTTATGATATTCTGTACCTATGTATGCTGTACATAATTATGGATCATTTTATCATTTATATGAATTGTTAGATGATTTATTCTGCGGTTTAAGCTTTCATATGGCAATGTGTGTGTTTTAATATGTATATTATTTTTGATAATGGAATTGTGTTGCACTGGTATGATGTTTTTATGCATAGTTTTTCTCTCCAAAATAATCTTTTAATGATAATTTTTAAAAGAAAAGAGAAACCCAAATGGCAGCCCTATTTGGCACTGACCCAATAGTTTTAGCTTTGTGTGCCACAGTCATTGTTTAGTATGGTTAGTCTGGACAAAAATGTGCATAGCTTGACTACTTCAAAATGCTGACTGCCCCCGTACATGATCATCCCACCTAAGAGAACCATTGAACCTGATACCCAAATAATCATAAGTTTGAACTCACTTTATCCATTTGCCTTTACACATTAGATGAGACAAGAGACCTGACGTTTATTTGGCACCATTAGTTTGGACGTACTTATGTCTACAGAGGGACCCTTAAAATCCATAAAAGGCACATATTGCTCAACTAACATCTGAGGAGTTTTTGAGATGCGGCCAAGAAAACTGCGACATCAGCATACAGTGAAAGTCTCATGAAATGATCATAAGATATTCATTGAGATTACAGATATACAAAAATACTGCTGCAAGGACACACCATTGTCATACTTGTGGGAAGATGGGACAGATGGGGACAGTTCACCCTTTGGTCTTCACCTAACTGAAACTTCTAAGTTAGAAGGAAGCTCTTTCAGGTTGCTCAGAATGGAAGATGGGAGGGTCTGGACTTTGATAATGGTCATAGGAAGGTATGACTGACACAGTCAAAGGCATTGGAAAAGCCCCATACATCAGGAAGAATTGAGTCTTATACCCAGTGCTCCAGATTAGATTTTGGGATAGGAGTCTTTTACACCACATGTTTAAACTATGGGAGTAAATGCCATTTCAAGGTAGTAAAAAAGAGGTTTCTCCTTCACAGGGGAGTAACAGGAATGTGATGTTCAACGGACGTATGCAAAAAGGTAAAATTGTATGAAAATCATTATCATGTGGCAATGCTCTAGAAAAGCATGTTTCTTTCACAATTAAGATGTCAAGCACAAGTGCAGTAGAACAAACACGCACTCACAAATGGAACAGGTGAGCACTAACTCTCTGAGCTTCACTTGCAAGCAAAGGGCATGAACAACAGCAACATAAGCTGTTTAAAGCTTAGCTCACACAGAATAGGTCAACCCGAGAAGGAGCTTTTTAATTCTACACACCGTTTTAATAATTAGAGTGTACATTAAATTGTAAGAATAAACATGATTGCCTCTGCAGGAGCGTAAAAGGTTTGTGGTTGGCAACCAAAACGTGACAAGACCTGAAAATTAATAGAACACATAACCAAAACAGCTGTTAGCTTCAAACAATTTTGTATTTGTATTTATTGAATTTATAGCGCGCTTTACTCCAAAGCGCTTTACATTACAACAAATGAATACATTGAATAAATGGAAGCATAAATGCAAACCATGAGACAAACCATCAAAACAATATAAAGAACAATTTACCTGGTGCAGTGAATGAAAAATGGGAGAGAGGGAGAATGAGAGAAAAGTGAGGAGGTTAACAGGACGGGGAATGAAGGAAATGGGATTTCAAGGAGGAGCGAAAGGAGGGGTAGGAGGAAATGGAGCGGCTAGAGAGAGGTAGAGAGTTCCAGTGTAGGAGCTGAAAGGAACGGAAACGAGAAGGGGCAAAAGGAGGCGGGCGAACAGTGAGTATGAAGAGATCAGCAGATCGGAAGGGACGAGAAGGGGAGTAGAATGAGAGAAGAGAGGAAAGGTAGGGAGGAGCAAGATCATGAAAAGATTTAAAGACGAGACAAAGGAAGTTAAATTTATGTTGAGAGTGGAAGGGAAGCCAGCCAAGTTGATAGAGGAAAGAAAAAATAGAGTCAAGAGGAGAGAGGAGGCAAAGGGTACAAATGGCAGAATGATAGAGAGATTTAAGAGGAGCAAGATGAGAGATAGGGAAGCCAAAGAGGAGAGTGGAGCAATAGAAAAGGTGAGAGAAGATGAGGGAGGAGATTAAGAGTTTGGTGGCATGGAAGGTGATAGAGGGACGGATTTTTGAAATATTAATGAGGTGGAAGCGACAGGTGCGGGAGGACAGAGAAATATGGTGGGAAAAGCAAAGGGAGGAATCGAGATGGAGGCCAAGATTACGAGCATGATCAGAGGTGGGGAGATTAGAGGGGGGGAGAATGAAAGGTGGTGGAGAAAGGGGGCAAGGCGAAGTGGAAGGAAAGAATAAGACTTCAATCTTATCAGTATTGAGGGAGAGAAAGTGGGAAGACATCCAGTTTTTGATAGCGGTAAAACAGGAAGAATTTGTTACATTTATGTAAAAACGTTCTCCGACACAATAATGGGTATGAACAACACCACACAGATGCATATTTATGATAAATGCACACAACATAGGAACTTTGAAAAATACTTTTGTGCAATGCAAGCAAGCATTCACTGAAAAATCATAGTTTGTTCATGAAAAAGATACTTCGCAACTATAACTAGGTTTTCCATATTATTACTGCAAACGTCCTAAAAGGCTGGGAAAATGAATATGCATGGGTGTAAGGCTCCTTTCTATGAACATCTGCAGCCACAAAACAGAAAAAAAACATTCCTTATTTCACTGTGTGCTGTTTTTGATATGCTCAATGAACACATACCAGAGTAAAATGTGTTTTCAGACTGTGCATCCATGCAGATAAGAATCCAAGGAAGAGCTCAGGCTTCTGTCAAGTTGCCTGTCCTTTGCATTGCACTCTGCTTTCAACTGCTGTGCAAATGATACACATGGAACGATAAAAGGTGTCCTATTTACAAGATTTTAATGCATAAAAAGACTCAGTACGACACTTATCTGGGGGCCTGCCTATATCCTAGCCTAATGGACAACCCCCTCACAAGAAACATGCTGCACCTCGGAAACTGGTCAAATGACTTTAACCCAATCCAGGAGTTTCACATCTAAAAGTTTTCCAAACAGTGATGAAGGCTCATACGGCAAAGAAATTGGTCAGGAGCTTTTATTGTCACCCTTTTTAAAAATTGAGACCAATATAAATGGCTTCCAACCGTCAGTCTCATGTCCTTAAATCAGTCTCATTTATTTACACCCGGTTTGTATGGCACTGTCTTATACTCTACCATGATGCACTGTAACTAACATGTTCTTACACTGTATGGGTCGGCTGGATGGAGAGGAGGCATGTCATCTGTGTTCAAGTAACTGTGAAATAAAACCACATTACCACTGGTTGCTCCCCTTACTGTAAATCAATTAAAAGAGGTTTAATAACTGATATCACAACATGTAGCTGATCACAGTAGAGGGACGGCACATTGCACAGAAGAGGTTTGTATTGGAGTGGTATCAGTTAGCTTGACATACATTATGGAGTGCTATGATACTAATATACAACAAGCCCCTTTTGATAAAATGTGCACCTGGCCTACAGCTTGATACCAATGCTGTAACAAGGACCAGGAATGAGTAGACTAAACCATGGATGTGTCTCTCAAGATGGATGTGAGAGCAAATCTCACAAAATGCATGTGTATGCTCACAAGTGGTACAGTAAGAATAATCAAGCTCAACTTGCATTATGTACCAGTTAGAGAGAAATCATCCATTGAAAAAGTGCACATCTTTGCATGAAACAAAAGGCCAGACTGTACTGTTTTATCTTTGGCAGCAAGTGCAACCTATCTTTTAAACCTCACATCTCCAAGATGGCCGACTGGCATGAATACAGGTACAACTACAACGCAAAATTAAGAAATGTCTCCCACCCACTGAATATTACAGACCAAGCTATAGCCCTCTTACATCTGGGTGGAGATAAAGCATGCCTCGCAGGTGGCACCGCCTCAGTCCTTTCCCCACTCGAAGCAATGTAACACGAAAGTGTCAAATTAATCACAGGTATCAGGAAAATCATCTGCATCGCTCTCTTTTTAAAAACGCTTTACAATTTTCTAATTCTACCCTAGGTCATCTTTAGAACTGTTTGTATTACATTGAAAGGCCCAAAATGCAAACAGCAGAAAAGCGAGAAACAGCTCAAGTTGCAATATTTTTGCAGCTTTCATGTTAACTTTCCATGTATTTCCTCTACAAAATGAGGTGGTTTGGCATTGAGAACAATCAACGTACCTGCATACTTAGAACCCTGCAACGTTAGGAAAAGGAACTGAGAAATCTATATATGTAAAATGCCTAATTTTAAATTAAACCTTTAATTTGATGGCCATGACAGCAAATACATAAATTAAACAAGTAGGTGTAAACACTAATAAGGAAGTGTTTCTCAGTGGCAGAGGAAGGGAGACATTCTTTAGAACAATATCAAATTGCAAATAATCAGTTGACGGATCCTGTCTGTCGGATATTGCCACATAACACTGAGAGCCAGCTTTGACTCTAGTGTAGACATTGTAACAATTGGGTAAACGTGAAATTAAACAGTGGTCGATCTGACACCAAAGGGCAATCCAGATTTTTGAGGTCCAGTAATTCCTTTGAAAACCCAAATACATTTTTGGTGGAGGCAAGACCATAACGAACCATGAATGGTACACTCAAATGGATAGGAGGCAGGTGAAGGAGGGAGAGGGGAGATGGGAGTTAAAGTGACGACAGAGGAAAAGAAGCACATATGGGAGGAGGGTGAGTGGGCATACCATAGAAAAACAGAAGAATTTGGAAAATAAATCTTTGATCATTCCATTAGCACACTAGAAAACGTCTATAGGAGCAACATCGTGTTTCCCATGAAATGTTATTCACTCTAGGTTACCCTATGTAAAATAAACAGTCGTGGTTACAAGATAGTGGTAAAACGATAGCAGTGATATTTAGTGCACAAATGAACATGTTTATTCTATGTTAAAAACCAGGAAGAACAGAATGACCTCCTGGAAAAAGTCAGAGTGCTGATTTCATGGAAATAAAAAGGCATTAGTAGCACTGTGTTATCAAAACAAAAATAACGGCTTTCAATATTTCATATGTGGAACCATGCGATTTGGTACCTTGAACCAGTTCTGGTCTTTTTGTAAAGAATGAGTGACATGCCTGGAGTAAGCACACATGAGAAATTGAGCGGTATCCCGGCGGTAAATGACCCAGGCAACAATATTACAACAGTTCCAAAATAAAAAAATGTCCAAACAAGGTTCTATATAGATATATATACTATATATTTATATATACATCAATTACATAACTAACTACTAAAAACACTATAATAAAGCCATCCTGTAAATTTAAACAAAGAACATAAATGTATAGGCACTCTAGATACGTTATAGGGGATGAAACAGGCATGAGATGCAACTATGTTCATGAAAAAGTATATTTCAAGGTGGAACATGGTTCAAAAAGGGACTTAACCAATGGCTAGGGTCTTAATGGGGGAGGAATGGGTATCTTCAAAGTACCTCAATGTTAGGTGGTTCAACGGCATCAAACCAGGCTTCTGGCTGTTATGCTTGTGGGTCAAACCAGATTTCAAGGACGTTGAGTTGCTTTGCTGCCAGGAGGTGAGTTGCCATTGAGTTGGGTCAGAACAAAGAGCTGGCTGTTCAAAGTTGGCACTAAGCAATGAGGATCGATGGGTCAGTAGGAATGGATCGACAATCAAGCGTGGTTTGTAGTGATGAGTGCCACCGGAACAATGAGTGAGCTGTGATTTGACAGTTTGATTTGAGCTCTGATGCGAAGTCCTAATGGTTCAATGTGGGTTTGACTTTAGCGGTTTGAGGATCTCTGAGGATGTCCTTATGTTCGATGCAGACAGGTGATGTTCTCAGCTGGAGTGGTAGGGGGAGGGGGTTGGGCCTGGTTCGACGAATGCAGCAGTGATTCCATGATGAGCAAGTGCCAAAGGCAGCACCTGCAGATCCCAATGATCCTTAGCCATCAAACTTTGTTCAAAGATGGATCAAGGCTGTATGAATGTTGAAATCAGGGATCCTGGCTGTTCTGGCTTTCAGGATGCTGCAAGATGCACTGCAGAGGCTCTAGAACAAGGTGGCTCCTTTCAGTTTCTGCTTTCCCAGCTTACTGAGGTCTGTAAGCAGAGTAGCAGGCCTTGGTCCTCAGCCTGGTCACCCTCAATGTGGCCTAGGAGTGGGGAAGGAGCAGATCGTGTATCTGCCTTGGAGCACTGCTTCTACACCTCAATGGCTGAGAGCTTTGGAAAGATCAAGTTTTTCAAAGAGGGTCCAAATAAATTCTTTCTAAAAATCCTTGAATGTCCAAAGGTGTATCAAAGAAGGATTGGGAGACCCCCCTTTTTTGTAGGTAAAATGCTGTAGTGGATTGGAGGACAGAAAGGTTGCTTTATGGGGTCTAATCCCCATCCGTAAGACAAGTCAACCTTGCCTCCTAACATCATAAACAGAGTGTCCTGACCTGCAGGAAGGGGAGGGCACAGGAGGAAGAGAAATCCCACATATGTGTAAGAAGAAGGACTCCTTCTTCAAAACCACTTCCCTGGTGGTACTTGCGCCACCCCTTTCTCAGCTCAAACAGGCAAAGGTTCTCTGGTGTAAAGGCCCCTAGTGTGAAGCAGGCCTTTGTTATGGAATTGCCCCTTTGGATGCAAGGCTCTCAGGCCATCTACAGCTGGGAGATCCCAGGTCTGAAAAGTGAGAAGTTGCCTTTTGTTCCATTCACTGGAATGCAGCCAGGCAGATGCTTGAAATCTAGATAGCTTCCCAAAGCTTTCTGTGCTCAAAGGGATGACACTGGTATGCTACAAATCAGATGTGGCTTTAATAATTATCTGAACTACTAACAAACTACCATAGCAAAATCGGTATGGCTTATATGTTCAGAAAAATCCTACCAACAGTTGGGTAGTTTCTCAAAATTATGATGGTTTTGGAACAGAAATGCAGATTTATAGGCCGATTCATGGAATTAATGTGCGCTCAAATTTGCAGCGCAAGCGTGCGAAAGCGTGCGAATCGCAGTGCCAGTGCGGAAATCGCAGCGAAACCCGCGCACAGCGATTCATGGAAGTCCGTGCGCGTATAAATCCCAGATGTGCGCCAAAATTCTGCGTGGCGCACGCTGGTGTACACGTCTCCAAACAGCGTGCGCTACGCGCACAGCGTAATCGCACATAGCGTGGTGCACACAACGAAAGTAGGAGGAACAGAGGGCGTGACACACGGAATGGGGAAAAACGCGTGAAAATGTGGGCATCACGGGGGAAGTACAGGAGGCAAATGCGCGGAACGCCCACACGCACCTACAAAACACGTATTCATGGATTCGAACGGGGCTAACGCGTGCGCCAAAAAAGACGCGCTAATTCTGAAACACGTACGCCAGCAGGAAGCAGGCGTACGTGGACCCACGCAGCATAAAAGTGCGCGCAAACAACAAACAAGCTCAGACGCCAGGATGAATATACCGTTTCTAGCAGCAGTGGCCGTGGTATACAGCAGGAGGAGGAGGACAGTCAGGCCCAGAATTTTCACACCCAGAACCAGCCTTTTTGGGATGCCTGATGACCAGGTGTATGGGAGGTACAGGTTTCCACCTCACATAATACTCGACCTGGTGAGTGAGTGGGAGGATGACCTCACATCACCCACCCTGTGCTCCCAAGCACTTAGCCCCCTGGAGAAGGTCCTCAATGTACTGCACTTCTTGGCCACTGGATCATTTCAGCGGACAAGTGCTATAGTGGGGGGGGGGGGTGTCAAAGGCCACGCAGTCACGCTACCTACACCAGGTCTTGGCCATCATGACTGCATGCTCATCAGTCCGCAGGCACATATGCCTGCCCAGAACACCTGCAGAAAGGCAGGCTGTCGTCCAGGATTTCTACGGGGTGGCACAATTCCCCAAAGTCCTAGGTGCCATTGATTGCACCCATGTGGCTCTACGTCCCCCCAGGGCATCAGAGCACATCTATAGAAACCTAAAGCACTGGCATTCCATCAACGTCCAGGTAGTATGTGATGCCAAGGGAATCATCACCTCAGTATATGCCAACTATCCAGGGTCCACCCACGACAGTTTTATTTACAGAATGTCAACCCTAAACCGGGACCTAGAAGCTGGGCGGCATGGCGATACATGGCTGCTCGGTGAGTATAAATGCCACAGCACATGCATGCATGTCAGATACTGAGTAATGTCACAACCCCACTAATGATACCCATCACCACCTCACCAGGGGACAGTGCCTACCCTCTGAGCACCCACATGATGACGCCAATTCGGAACCCCACCATGCCACCCGAGGTAAGATACAACACAGCCCACATTGTAACCCGGGGCATAGTGGAGCGCACATTGGGAGTGCTCAAGTCACGCTTTCGCTCCCTTGACCGTTCTGGCGGGCAGCTGTTATACGCTCCCCCAGTAGTGTGCAGGATCATAGTGGCAGCATGTGCCCTGCACAACGTTGCAACACGCCGGGGCCTGCCCGTGGACATGGTGGTGCCCCCACATCCCCAACCACATGCACGCCCGCTGCGCATGGAAGGGGAAAGGGCACGGGGTGAGGCAGCCCGTACGCAGCTGGTGGCTAATTACTTCACCTAAAATCACACCCCTGTGGAGTGCACACAGCCCTGGCACATACCATCTGACAATCAATGATGATGACATAAGGGACAGTCAACTGTCACAACCATACCACCCTGAGATTGGTCACCTGGAAGTGTTACATTGTGTGCATCCCTACCTACACAAACACCACCAATGCTGTGTCATCAAAAGACACACTTCTATGCTGCTAAATTCATGACCCCCTTGCAAAATACAACATGACAACAGTGCCATGTCACCCAACCCCTCCCCAGCACCGCCACCCAACACACCATTGCATGTCATGCTATGTGGGAGCAAACAAAGCAATCCCCAAAACCTGACACAAGTGTCACAAAGTACAGTGTCCCTAATGGAAACTGGCCACACACAATATGCTCCCAGTAATGTAGAACTAACAACACACATGAGCAAATACTTACCAAAAATACAATGCAGCTACACAACCTCAAACATAGCATAAACATGACAGTACTAAGTTAAAGTAGTGGTAGTCATACAACCTGATTATGCCAGCACATCGACCACTTCCAACTGTAGAGTGTTGCTGCCACGCAAATGTGTAAGTGCACTGCTTACAACATGAACTCCATCTCCAAAGTAGACGGCCTTGTGAAGACATGAGGAATTAACCTCCAAATTAGGAGGAAGACATGGATGCACAAGCACATATCAATACACCATGCAGTGTACAATACAACAACAATATCCACTAGGAATGTATACACAGTATTGACTACAGACTGCCCACACAGCGCATGGGAGTCCGACGTCACTGTGTAAGTCACTGTCAGTTGGGCACACCCTTTGCAAGCCCATGGAAACGGGAAGCAGGAGGGGTGTGTGTCTCATGAACCCAAGCATCTAACCCACACTCAGGACAAGCCTGCATGTGCCCAGCCGGAATACAGTGGATGCCCACGGGAGCCACACAAGGCAACACACTGTAAAAAAAAATCAAAAATCAAAAATCAAAAATCAAAAATGGCCATGTGGGGTTCAGGGGGGGAGGCCACCCAGGAGGTCCGAGGACTGGGTGCGCACCAACAGCCACCTGTGTGGATGTTGGGGAAAAAAACACCTCCATGGGATCATGGCCTGCACCGCTATGCCAATGTGGGAGAACTGCTGCTGTCGCTCTCATCACCCTCTGCTGCTGCCACAGGAGGTGGTGGTGCTATGGGAGGAAGCCCACGCAAAGCCCTGGTATGGTCCTCCATGGCAGCAAGCATGCGGGTGTGGAAGGTCTCAATCTGGAGGATTCTAGTGCGGAGATGCCCATGCAGCACCTGACGTGATGCCCGGATCTCCTCCCGAGTTGCCTGCATCTCAGCTGAGAGCGAACGTGTGAGCCGCTCCAGCTGCTGTTCTGTCCTCAAGTTAGTGGAAGCCTCAAGGTCAACAAGACTCTCCCTGAGGTGATGGAGTTCTACCCTCAGGGCTTCCCTGTGGCCCTGCGACTCTATTGATATCGATTGGCGTAGAGTCTCCAGTGCCGCCCGTCTGTCCCTGTTGGACGCCAACATGTCCTCCCTGTGTGATTGGCAAATGGAGTCTGTTGCCTGCTGTAGTTGCTCCATCTGCCTTTCAGGGGGGACAATGGAAGTGGCCACCCTCTCCATTGCTTGAGCCATCATCTCAACTGATGCTGCCTGTTGGCTTGCCATACCGTACATGGATTGTTCCCATACGGTATTGCCTGGTGGCATACGGCCACAGCGTCGGCGGGCACCACACCTGTTTGGGGCAAGGCAATCTGTGCCTTGCTGTGCCGGCACTGCCTGAGGCTGCATGACTGCATTCCCCCTCTGATTTGCTGGCCCAGGAACAGGATCAAATGTTGTGGAGAGTGACCCTGCATCCGTAACCACCAAAGGCGGACTTAACAACACTGACATCCCCATAGAGGGTTCTACCTCTGGTGCAGGTGGGTTGGACAGAACAGAATCCCTGCCAGAAACACTTACCTGCGACGGCACATAGGTCTCGTCATCCGAATCAGCACCTGAATAGAGGTCTGGGGGGGTGCACCCAGAGATACCCCTGGACAGAATGGTCTGCAGCAAGATTGGGTTCTCACCCACCACCACACCACGTCCCCCACTGGTGCCCGGTCGTCCCTGAGATTGCTCCTGGGTCTGCACCATCTCCTCAACCTCAGCAGCATCAAGTGCGTCATCCCCTGCAAAAGCATGAAAGACAAAAAATGAAAGCAGGCATTAGCACCATAGCACACAAATAGGCCTGACAAGCTACAGAACTAGTACATGATTTACACATGTCCCACATGACTATAACCCTCCCATGCATGCACTGTCATTGAGTTGGAAGGGGAGGCAAAAGGCAGACACTGATGACACCAAGATGGAAGAGCAACACATTTGCTGCATGCTGGGTAGCACTGCCATCACACATTGGCCTGTGAGTGGCATGTACAATACACATACATGACACATTTCAAAACACAGATGGCATGTACCATTGCCATGGTACTTTCCACAAGTACATCCATATGTCAGTGAATGTGTACTGTCAGCCATCCATGTGAGATGGACATGATGAGATGAAAAATGCTACATAGTGTGATAAAATATGTTTGTGCCACACACTGCAACACATCCAGTGTACAAAAATACAGTGATTGCAGGCCGATGTACACATCAATGGTTGTGCACTTCAACATGACAGGAAACAACTATCATGTTCCACATTCAAACAGGCCCCAAAAATGCATGTGTTCAGGCCAATACTCAATCAGCCTGAATGGTCAAATCATTCACCTAACAAGGTAAGACATGTGGGCCAATGTGGGGTTCATCAATGACAGAAGGATGTCACAAATGTGACAATAGGGCTGAGGAATGCGTAGCAAAAGTGGGAGAATTGAAACAATCAACCTGAACGAACACTGGAAAATACAAACAATGTTGTTGCAAGACGCCACTTCAAGGGCAACTGCCGTAATGTTGCGCTAAATTACTACTGTGGGCAGAAGGGATACGGTCACACCCAAATCCAAGGCTGCTGAATGTTTTGGATGAAGCACATGGGTGACCCATACCACTCATGCACACACACCCTCACCTGGCACTCAATCAGAACCCATCACACAAACAACATACACATGCATTACACACACATGCATGGGCACTCACCGGACAATGCATCATAATCAGGTAGTTCTCCCGCACCTTGGATCTGTTCCTCTGTGACGAAGGCCCCAGCAAAAGACTCATGTTCAGTGAGTTTGTTGTCCTCTTGTGGAGACCCACCGCCAGTCACCAGAGTAGCGGCATGATTTGAGGCTAGCTTGTTCTTTGCTCTGCGTTTCAGGTAATTCCACCGCTTGTAGCAATCATCAGCTGTGCGCCTCACAAATCCAAGGGCACTTATGCGGTCGGCGATGATCTGTCAGTGTGCCTTACGTTGACCAGTTGTGGTTTTGGACCCTGCAGTCACCAGCATTTCGTGGCTATGTGCCGACACATAGGACACAAGTGCATCAAGTTCCACCTCATTAAAGCAAGGCTTCCTTGAGGTACCGGAGTGTGTAGCCGTGTCTGGGGTCTCAGCCTGTCATGCCAGAGCACCCTTCTTCCTCTTCTTTAAAGGTGGAGCAGAGCCAGAGTGGCTTACGCCGCTCATGTCAGTAGGGGCAGAATCACCAGTGGACTGGGTAGTAGGTGTGTGGGAATGCACAATGACCATAGGTCTTGATGCAGGCATTGGTTGCAAGGTAATGTTGGCAGGGGGAACGTCAGTTTGATGGACCTGGACTGACAATGTCCTGGATGGGACACTCAGAGCTGGGGCAGATGGAGCTGCAGCTGCCCCTGCACCCTCTCCACCCTGCATACTTGGGGCAGCAGATGACATAGCTGCCCCAGATCCAAGTTGCTTGGCGACAACAACTTGCACCGCCACACGTGGCCTAGACTTGCTGACCTGGAAGTCAGCCAGGGAGTCATCCTGTGCCAGGTCAGGTGGCACAATGGGCTGGTCCAACAGGGGCTGCGCTGGGATGGTGTCAGCCACGTTTCCCTCAACCATGGGGGGGGGGCATGGGTGTCCCTGATTGTTCCTCCACACATGGGGGTATAGGGGCACCCTGCAAATCCCGGCCACGTCCCCTACCACGCCCACCACGCCCACCTTTTGAAGGTCGGCCACCTTTGCCTCCCTTACCACTTGGTCGCCTCCCAACCATGGCACTGATGTTGTTGTGCGTATGGGAGTTGCAGTAAACTATTGGCCTGGGCAATTGGGGGTCAAAGGGGTAGGATACTAGATGGAATTCGTACCCTAGTGCTCTAACAAGGCTGTCTGTGACCCCTGGGGGAAGATGAATGGTCACGCAACGCAAAGGCAGCCCAAAATGAAAAATGTACGTGCACGCAACCCCTCGTAGACCACATGCGTGAAAGAATTAACCCGCACTTCGCTGTGGCACCCAGAAACACAAAAATAAGCGTACGCGTAATACACAAGCCTACAATGACCTCTGAAGGGGAACGCGACACACGGGGCAAGCACTGTTGCTAAGTACGTGCGGAACTCACTGTCTGCCTGGAAAAAGAATGTAAAAAATACGTGCGTGTGCACGTTGGCAACACTCCAGCCAAAAGAAGAATTGTACGCTGTCTGAGGAGACAGGACAAAAGGAGAAGTGAACTCTGTTTGAGGAAACAGGCCCAACAAAAATTCAGAAAAGAGTTGTCAGAGGTAACAGGGAGTACGAACTAGAAACGCTGTGAAGTAATCGCGTGTGAACCGGCAAGAAGTACAGATTTCACCCACTCGCTCGCCACGAAAAGCACGTACAAGGAAATGGCGTCCTACACGTAGCTTTTAAACAGGCCCACACGTACATTTCAGATACGCGTATATGCGGGCGCTTTCTTCCAATTACACGCGATGACACTTGGACGTGCAGTTTTTCCATGTGTTCTGTAAGTAACTCCAATCAAGCAATCCCACTAAGTCCGTGCCTTGTCTGGGATGCCCAAGGGAAGCCCTTATTTATATATTTTTATGGCAAGTTATAATCTGGATGATGAACCCTTGTATAACACCCCTCTCTTAGAAGCCCCCTTGACCCCACTGAGCCAAGAAGTAGGCTTGTTTTGCAATTTAAAAGGTTTATTTGAAAACATTAAACAATATATATATATCACACTTTTATAATAAATTAATAATTGATATCACACTTATGAATATGATGTTGATCAACAATGGGTAATCTGACACTAGCACACTTCTTTACAATCAATGAGGAGTTGGTATAGGATGGATAAGGCCGCGAAAATACTTTTATGGTTTCAAGGGAAAAGCAATGAGGAATGAGATGCAGTACAGAAATAACTTGATATGATTTTAGCAAAAGATAATATAATCACTTTTTCTCTGGCAATTCCCCCCCCTCCTATGCAATGTAAGGAGATGAAAAGGAGGAGCACACAGTTCTCAGGAATGCAATCAAATACAATACGAAATTCAGTTCCCCCCAGCAAGCTTAGAGGAAAACAGGTAGAAGTTTGAAACACAGGCCCCAAAATGCTTTGAATGTGATGACAATGAAGTGAGAAATGTGCTAAAAATGCTTTTAATTCCCTCTAGAGGTTCAGGGTGGGTGATATCTAGTTTATATTAGTTCAGGCTCACTTAAGCAATGTTCTATGAGTAACTAGCAGGTTAAAACGAATATTAGCAAAGGAAAGCAAGGAGCTGCTGATTTTTACAGGTGGCTGAAATTGTGCAAAATGTCAAATCGCGGCAAATTTAATCGCGTGCGTCCAGCGTGATTGCGGAGGCACTATAAGGAGTAGGAAGTCGGTTCTAGGCTCGTTGGAAATCTCAGAATCTTAGCTTTAAGATGACAGTTAAGTGATACTAGCACAAACAGTTCCAGAGATACGGCCGATTTAGTCAAGGTAGTTTTTCGGATTTGAAATTTTAAAGCTCAGAATGACAGATGACAGTTTTCAGTTTTAAAGATGGCAGAATGACACGATTCTAGGAGGCAGTTCTAATAGGCTAAAATAGTTTGGATTAGATTATTTTAAACTAAGGGATTGGTTTTGCACAGTGAGTACTCACACTATATTTTTGAAATAAGCCGTCAAGGTCTGGTCAGGTTGGACGGGACTTCCGGCGGGTGGTTCTGAAGTCCCGGCTATCTGGGTCAGCTCAGCTCTCTGGGTCTGTCAAGCACCAGTTCTGCTCACAACACTGCACAGTTCTGGTCTCACTGGATCTCTGGTCTCTCTGGATCACTGGTCTCTCTGGATCTCTGGTCTCTGGAGGTTGATGGATTTGAAGTCTGGAGTCTCCCGGCAAAGCGTCCCGCAAGAAAGTGGAAAGTGAATGTCCCTACCTGTCCTGCACTGTCTGCTTTTATGTGTTTAGAAAGTGTGTGTGTGTGTTGCATCACTGAGCCTGCCCCTCTCTTCTTGTCATTGGCCCAATTCTCCCCTCTCCCATGATTGGGGGAAGGAAATGGATTGTCATCATGATGAGGTCTGTTTATGGGTCAGAGGATCCTCCCCTTGTCAAATTGCACACAAATCTATTTCTGACTCAAATACATATTTCCCAGATACACAAGTGGTTGACATTACATGTACATATTACAGATGAATTAAGACAGGTCTCTGTTCAAGCCCCATGTTCCTGAGAGCTGGGATTCAGAAATGACAACATTTTGCGCTTTTTGGTCGGTTTACCAATATCGGACATTTACCAAAAATTACACAAATGTGCGCAAGGAGTATGGACATTAATTGATGAAGTGTCACATTTTTAACATGCAGACATTTGGAGTAAGACCCTATTTTCTGCTAGCAACCCCCCAGAATACACCACAGGGTCCTAACACCTCTTAAAATGTGCACGGAAAAATCCCAAAAATAATGATATTACTTATATAATTCTGACAAGTCCGTACTATGAATTATCATCTTTTTTTAATTATGCTCTGGCCCAGATGGGAGTGGTTTAAGTTCCAAAGCACATGGGGGGAGCTTCTGTCTGTCCCCGCCTCCAGCTCAGGTGGCTCCCAGAAGCACTTCTTCTCCCACTTCTCCCAAGAGGAAGCTATTTTACGACCCTCTCAATATAACATTTGCCTGAGCCCAGGACAGTGCATTGTTCTGTGTCTCTGCCTTCTGCAGGTGCCCCTCCCCTAATCTAATCAGAGAGGTGTCATCTCCTTTTGGTGGGGAAGCAGGAGGCAGCCAGGCCTGGGAATGCAATTTGATCAAGTTTCAACTCCTGTCGGGGGTTGTTGCCGGGCAGAATTCACTCTCTTTAAGCCAGGCTTCACTCCTGTCAGAGTTTAGACCGCTAGCGCCGGCTTGTGTCCAAAGCCAGTACTGCACCCATTTTTGAGAGTTGTCTTGAATTTAACAGGAGAATTTTGCTATTGTTTTGATGGGCATCCTTACAGTAGAGTGGTGATGTGGAACCCCCCACAAGAAGGTTGAATCTTTGAGTGGTCTTGTGCCCATGATTTTAGCAAATTCTTGAAATTAAGAAAATAAATTCCCAACAGCTCTGGGTTGCTTTTGGCAATCAGCATTGCCATTTGTAGCAGGGCTTGGATGCATGGGTAAAAACATCCCACAAGCCCCCCTTCTTGCGATGGCCATTCAGCTATTTCACTGATGGAACTCGCAAGATCTGGGATGTTCGCCTCTTCTTCTTCCGATTCGTAGATGGCACAGTTCAGCATCTTCTCATCCATCAGGGAGGATCGATCGGTTCTCCTTGCCGGTCCTGATGGGAGTATTGGGCGGTACCCCGGGCCCCTCGGATCCTTGCTCCCGGTCCCCGGGTCGTTCTCCTTGGCCAGTCTCCGTGGTTTCATCTCTCCTAGGATGATAAAGCAAAAGCGGCAATACACATTCCTAGACATTTTTCCACCACTATTAATGGTGTGGCGCACATGTACATTTTATACATCCAAATGCATTTTGCAGTCTGATTTTAAAAACAATATATACATGAAACATTTTTTTTTCCAATCATAATATTTTAGAGACTATATGTGGGATATTTTAGGATGGGAACTGAATTAATCTGGAGCGGTCCCCTCTGGTATTGCAGAGGACTCCTCCAGTTGCTGCAGGGTGTGCCTGGGATGGCAACACTTTAGCTGATTTATATGTACCCACTTGTCTTCCCCTTCCGCCAGACTACCTTTGGGGATGCAGATCTTATACGCTACAGGGGAGATCTTGTCTATAATTTCAAATGGTCCCTTCCATGTAGGCAAACATTTTCGCTGTTTGGCCTGGTTTCTTTGCAAATTCTATAGATAGACCCGGTCCCCCACCTCATATTCCTTCCTGGTGGTTTTCATACTCTCAGCTGATCTTTCTAGATTCCGCTGAGCATAGGCAAAAGCATGTTGGAGGTGTTTCCTTAAATTCTCCTCATACTCATGAGTTGTGGAGGCATTTATCAGTGTCTGCTCATGGGTCCTGTAGAGCAAATGCTGAGGAAGCACCATCTTGCGTCCAGTCATCAACTCAAATGGTGACATTTTAGTTGCAGATGAAGGGGTAGATCTGATGGCCATTAGGACCAGAGGTAATCGGATATCCCAACTTGGCCCAGAATCTGCCACAAACTTTTTTAATATGCTCACAATTGTCCGGTTGTATCTCTCTACTGCTCCAGAAGAAGCTGGCCTGTAAGCAATATGTAGCTTCCTTTTGACCCCCAGTATCTCCCACATCTTTATCAATACTTCACTGGTGAAGTGGCTACCCCGTCTGACTCAATCCTTTGAGGTATACCAAAACGGGAAAAGATGTGGTTAATCATCAGGGCAGCTGCAGTTTCTGCCTTGCAGTTTGGGGCCGGGAGACATTCCACCCACTTGGTAAACAAGCATGTGACGGTCAACATGTACTTGTTTCCTCTAGACGAGCGAAATACAGGGCCTACAAAGTCGATTTGCAAATCTGACCATGGCAGTGTCATCCCCCTCTTTTGGAGAGGCGCACGGTGTGTGAGGGATGATGGCTGAAACTGTGCACACACAAGACACCCCTTCAAGTATTGGTCGAGGTCCTGCCCCATGTGTGGCCAGTATGCAACCTCTCTTAAGATTTCCAGTGTTGTGTGAAACCCCCTATGACCGGCAGTGGGCGCATCATGGGCGTGACTTAACATCAGGCTTCGGAATGAGGTAGGGACCACCCACTGATCATGGCCAGCTTGGGATTTCATTACCAACAAACCGTCTTGGATTCAGAATTTTTTTGGACATTTCATCAACACTCTTAGGTCCTCTTTCCCAATGTAATTGGTATCCGTCAGGGGAAAGTTCTCAGGGTCCTCAATGTGTTGGTAAAACTTACCAATTATTGGATCCCCCTTCTGAGCTGCAATCAAATCAGCATCAGGGGTCTCCTTACTCCATTGTGCAGTTAAAAGATCATTGTGAGCATTTGTCTGAGACCTAGTGATAGCAGTGACCTGGATTTCCCCCAACAGGGACTCTATTTCTATTAGATCCCCTTGGATGGCCCCAGTTTTGGCCAGCTGATCAGCTAAGTCATTTCCAGTTTTGTCTGGTCCCTCTACTTTGGAATGACCCTTGATCTTTTTCCAGTAGATGGTCATCCCATTCGATGTGACCAGATCATCAATATTTTGGATTAACTTCCCATGTTTCAGGGGTTTATTATTAGCACATAACATGCCTCTGTTTTTCCAATTAACCAGGTGCTCCACGAACCCGTTCCGTACATAATACAAATCTGTAATTATGACTAGTTCGTGGAGTTGCTGTTGGACAGCAGTGAGGATGGCTTGATGCACAGCCATCAATTCTGCCACCTGACTACTTCGGGGACCAATTTTGTATCCAGCGGAGGGTTCTGGGGACTCATTCACCCATGTGTTCCCTACGCCGGCCACCAGTTCTTTTTCCCCGTTGTTCTCAACATGGTCCGAGCATCCATCCACATAGACAGTGGGTATTCCCTCACACTTGTCTTCTTCAAAGACTTTGTGTGGGGAATTAAGGTATGCTTCCATGTTGTCCTTGATTTTTAGACTTTTGTCCTCGAGACAGTTTTCTCTGGCACAATCATGCAAGTCAGCCAGACCTTGTGCGAGGGGACTCTTCTTGTTTTGGCCATATCTGACCTCCACAGGAAAGCCTTGCATTGACAGAATCCAGGAAGTAACTCGGGAATTACTCACATTTCCGGCCCGGATTCTGTCACTTTGGAGGTATTGCAGAGGCTGGTGTGGAGTCTCCACTATGATGTGTTCCCCCTGGATGAACGGGCGGTAATTCTTCAATGCCCACACCGTTGCCAGGAGTGCCTTCTCACAATCGTTGAATTTTTCCTCCACAGAGGAT
Source organism: Ambystoma mexicanum (assembly GCF_040938575.1). NCBI lineage: Eukaryota > Metazoa > Chordata > Amphibia > Caudata > Ambystomatidae > Ambystoma > Ambystoma mexicanum. The sequence goes on from NC_090928.1 coordinate 1,000,556,760, forward strand.
AACGTTTTGCTCGTATAGGAGATTACTTTACTGACCTTGTCATGCTTTTGGTATAATACTGCTGTCAAGCATGTTTTAGAGAACCCAGTCTCCAGGAAGAACTCCTTGTTTCTGACAGGGTAAGCTAGGCAAGGCGCTTTTGAGAGGCTTCTCTTGAGTTGTCTTACTGCCTCGGATTGTTCTGGACCCCATTCCCACTTCACCCCCCCCCTCCAAGAGATGAATCAGGGGTCTAGTGATCTCTGCGTAGCATTCAATGAACTTTCTGCTGTAATTAGTCAGTCCAAGGAGGCTCCTTAGTTCCCGCAGAGTTGTGGGATCATTCAGTTTCTGAAGTGCTTCCACTTTCTTTTCTTGGGGACAGAGACCCTGAGGAGTAATCTCATGCCCCAAGAAATTAACACAGGTTCTACACCACTGTGCTTTCTGAAAGGAAAGTTTTGCTCCGGCGGCCCTCAACTGTGTCAGAACATAACGGATCTCCACTATGTGTTCCTCCACAGATGAACTTTTGATGAGGACATCATCTACATAAGCCAGGTTACCCCTCGCACCCAGGTCGGGCATGGCCTTGTGTAGGAAAATGTTGAATTCATTGCCGGAGTTGAGGTATCCGAAGGGAGTCCGGGTCCATGTGTACTGCTGGCCCCCAAAGGTAAAATCCAGTTTGTATTGGTCCTTCTACTGACAGGCACGGTCCAGTATCCATTGGTCAGGTCTATTGCGGTGAATACCTGTGACCCCTGGATCTGGGCCAGCCCTTGGTCAATGTAGGGCAGAGGCCATCGGGAAGTATGGACCCGTTTGTTGAGCTCCCTAAGGTCGGTGCAGAGTCTCCACTGGACGCTTGGCTTCAATATTCCCAGCACCGGATTATTGAAGGTGCTGTTTACTGGACGGATTATTCCCCGGGACTCAAGGTTCTTAATTATTTCCATAAGGGACTCCATGGATGCGAGGGGCAAACGATATTGCTTCACAAACACTGGAGTCATTCCGGGGTCGTGGGAATTGTTGTTGTGTGGATGTCGGTGCGACCACAGTCATATGAGTCTACCGCAAAGAGATCTTGGAAATCCAAGAAAACTTGTTTCAACTTTTGCTTCTGTTCCAGAGTCACACAGGCATCAGCTAGGTTGACTGTCTCTTCCACCATCTGCCTGAAGTCTGGAAAGACTTCTGGTTTTGCTATCTCAGCGGCCTCCTCCAGCTGGGTGGAGAAGTCCCTGGTCAGAGTGATGATTTGGACCGGAGGCTTCAGGTGGGAAAGGCAGCCCTCATGGACCTGGAAAATCACCTCATCCCCTCTGAAGTCACAAGTCACATCTTCCTTACCATAAGGGCAAGAAGTGTACACCAGGAGGTTCCCCACATGCCGGGTGAAAATCCTGTCTGGTGTTGTATTGTCCTCACTGTCACTGTCAAAACAGTCCTTGGGGATCGGTCCTAACAGTTCATTTCCTAAATCAATGGAGAAATGTCGGTCATCAACCGCCATTCCAATGATGGTGCCTGCGGCTAGAGTAATACTCTGTAAGTCGCTTTTATCCACCTCTCTTGGAATGGTGTCATGTTCTATGTTGACTAATGGTGTTGGGTTTACCCCTAACCCTTGTTGTTGGAGAGAAGCATTTAGATGAATATAAGCATCAGGGTTTTTCAATTTTTGTCCTCTTTTAACTTTCACTTCCAGGGAGAATTGTCGGGTCCTTTCTGGGATGGTGACTTCCTCTTTAATCTGAATTTCAACTGCATAAGGTAGCAATTGAGCTGACCTAAATGCTTTTTCTGAATCATCAAAGCCCATGGGATGATCTGCTAATCGGGACCAAGCTTTGAAGTTTATTAGGTCCAAACTAATGGCGAAGCGATTAAGAATGTCACTGCCTAAGTAAAAGGCGGCAGTGACGTCTCGTACGACCCAACAATTATGGACTATTCTCTTGTTGCCAATGGAGATTTTGAGCATACACCTGCTTGGCAGGAGATGTTTGGAATTAGGTGCTTTCAGGTCCTTTTCCCATTTGTCTATCAGTTTGAATGTGGGAATGACTGGATCTTTTGGGAGTTGGCGGAACATGGCTTCACTGGTGAAGCTCTTACCGTTGTTCACACACACTCGAGCGAGAACAGAGTCCTTCCCATTATTTAACTGAACAGGGATGAACAACTGCTCTCCAATTTGCTGAATATCAGCCAGGCTCTGAGCTGATTTCACATCTTTCTGGACTATAGGAGTGGGAGTGTCTGATTGTGGATTGGTAAAGAATTTCAGAGTGTTTCCTTCCAGTGTGGAATATCACCTTAAACTGGAAGGAAGGTTGATTTTCAGAAATAGAAAGGACCCCCCATCACCAGTCTCTTTTCCTACTGCTATTACTGTCACATCTGGAATTTGGTTGTTCTGGAAGTGAAATTCTACTTGGTCAGATTTTTGTTCAACCATGTGGCATGTGCCGTTTAAACTAACATGGTTGACACTCTGTTTTAATTTTATTGGTCAGCTAGTCTGGGTCCAGAGGACCTTGTTTACACAATCTATTAGGGGTGACAACCTTCTCAGGAGGTCATTCCCTAGTAACCAAGGGGTGCCCTCTGGAGTCACTACTATGACCGGGTGTTTCACCTTGTGTCGCCAAATTTTGATGTCCAAATCTGCAGTCCCCTCGACAGGAATTTCCTTCCCGTCAACGTTCTGCAGTTGTCCAGGAAGAGAGGTGAGAGGAATACTGTAATTCTCCCCCCTTCCTGCATTTAGTTCATCAAAGGCCCTTTTGGACAGAAGGGTAGCTTGGGATCCAGTGTCCAGCAGTGCCAAAATTGTACCCTGCCCCTGTACTTGTACCGGGGCATAATATCTTCCCTCCTTCTCCTCAAGGGGGCACAGATAATGCACATTTTTGGACAACTGGTGGGCTAACTTTCTGGTTTTGGACATTGCTAGCGAAGAGATTTGGGCAGAATTCTGTGGAGAGCCTGGGGAATCTGAAAGAAAAAGTTGGCAACTGGAAATGGTTTCGGGTTCTGTGCTGACCCCCCCTTTTTGGAGGCAGTCATCAGGATGGGTTGGACCCATGGGATTTTGATATTGTTGGTTCTGGGATAGAATGATGGGCGGCGACAGCTCAATCCCCACATCTACCAAGTCTGTTGATTCGGTTTTAGGTTCCCCTGGTTCCGGTAGTGGGCCACCCCTGCCTTTTGGGAGGCAGTCACCAGGATGGGTTTGAACCAGGGGTTTTTGGTTTTTTTGGTTCTGGGATAGAATGATGGGCGGCGACAGCTCAATCCCCACATCTACCCAGTCTGGATTGGAATCTCTTGGGACCCATTTTTCCTTGGGAGGAGTTCCCCCATCTCTGAAGGAGAAGATCCTTTTCCCAGCGTCCTCTGAGGATGTAACGCTCACATGATTCCCGCAGAGGCGCCGGTCTTGACTGGGCGAATACCGTATCTTCAAAGGTGATGTGTAACACACGGTTGGCTCTTTGGGCTGGACCTCTGTGCACTGTATGTCTGACTCGAAGAATAAGATGTCTGCAGATAGAAAATATGGGATTAATGAACTGGGGTTATTGGGTGTCTCTCTCTTCTTCCCCTTCTCTTCTCCTGTAGAACCCCAAAGGTTAACGCTCTCACCTTAGGTAAGTGAACGCCGAGCTCTCCATCTGCCTCGGGGCAGGGTGCCGTAACCAGTTTCTTCACTGGATAAGGGTGCAGGCCTCTTGACCTCAGAGGACTGCTGTCCGTCGTTTACTGCACGAACGGTAAGTTCCGAGTATTTCAAATGTCTTTAAAAGTCTTTTGTAATGATGTCTCTTGTTTTGCAGGGTTCCGGCGATGGCGGATGACGGGCTGAAGTGAGTTGAGGATGGAACCCGTGTGAGGAATAGAAGCTCCTGGAAGCACGTAAGTAAGCGCTTGTTGCCTGCTTCACGATGCGCACTAACTGTCCTTTTATCTTGCAGGTACAAGTTCGGAGCTGCTGAAGGGTGCCGGAATACCCACTGGGTTCGGCGTGGGAAGGAGTAATGGCACGTGAGTAATAAAGTTACCCAATGTCTTTAAACGCACCTTATTTTGTCTTTCAGATGCGGGATGCAGCGCCGAAGGCCTCCGGAGCGTGCGAAGAGTTGGTAAGCTTTTGTCTTTCAGATGCCGGAATGCAGTGCGAAGACCTCCGGAGCACGCAAAGAGTAGGTAAGCCTTTGTCTTTCAGATGCCGGAATACAGCGCGAGGCGTTGGTGACAGCTGATGGACCAGGTAAGAGAAGCGCTGTCACTGAAGACCGTAATGCTAACCTGTTCTTTCTTGTCTTTATAGGTGTTGCTGAAGACTGGATTCAGGATGGTAAGCCTTTTTCCCTTAGGCCCAGGATCAGATGCAGAAGACACGATGAGCGTTCTGCTGCAGAGGATGCAGAATAACGCAAAGCAAGATTCATCCATCGGGTGTGGTTTAAATAGCCTCCTGTAGTGCTTAGGTGTCTCCTTCCACTGCCTCGCCTAGGTAAGAAAAGAGTTCCTGCTTTCCAGAAGAGTTCCAGTGTTCTGAACCTAGGGAGTGGCTCCTGCCCCACCCAACAGGAAAAGTAGTGCCAAACAGAAGAGGATTAGAAGCTCAACTGGCAGGTAAGTAAGCAGCATGGTCTGCTGCAGGTAAGTCCCCCCAAGCATTATGAGCCCGGCGCTTCCAGCGCTGGGACTGGGCATATTTATGAGCCTGGTGCCACTGGTGCCAGGACAGGGTCCAAAAGGTCCCAATTGGGACTGGTTGGCACTCGGAACCTGGGTTATGGGTCTGCTTCCAAGGGAGTTGGGTAAGTCCTGACCTTTTGGAAGCAGAGATCATGACAGCACCCCCCCTCAAGGCCCCTCCCAAACCGGGCTTCTCCAGGGGTTTGGGCTTGTCAGGAAAGGTTCGATGGAATCTTTTGATTAGACGAGGAGCGTGGACATATTCTGCAGGTTCCCAGGATCTTTCTTGGGGGCCGTAGCCTTTCCAGTCAATTAGGTAAAATAGTTTAGATTTGGAGATCTTGGAGTCCAGGATGCTTTTGACTTCAAACTCGAGTTCTCCATCAACTAGGATAGGTTTTGGAGATTTAGTTAGTCGGGTTTGAGGTTTCACGGGTTTTAATAGAGAGACGTGGATGACCGGATGTATCTTCATGTGAGGGGGCAAGTCCAACTTGACCGCTACTGGGTTTACTATGGTAGTGATGGAATAGGGACCAAGGTATCTTGGGTTGAATGTGCGTGGTCCTTTTAGAGGTAGATATTTGGTGGATAACCAGACTTGATCTCCTACTTGATATTGGGGGGCTTCCTTCCGATGTTGATCTGCTCCTTTCTTGTATTGTTCCTTAGTCCTTTGAAGGTGAGAAACGGCTTCCTTAAAGGCTTGGGTGATTGTAGAATGCAGGTAGTCTACTGCTGGTGTTCCAAGATCTTGGAGTGGATCCAACTCCGAGGTTCGAGGGTGACTGCCGTATAGAAGAAAAAACGGGGTTTTCCCAGTTCCCGAGTGGACAGAGTTATTGTAGGCATATTCGGCTATCCAAAGGATATCTTTCCAAGTTTTTTCAGTTTGTTGCAGCATGCAGCGTAAATACTGTTCCAGAGTTTGATTGGTCCTCTCGGTTTGTCCGTCGGTTTGAGGGTGGTGACTGGTCGATAGTCTCACATCAATTTGAGCCGACCGACAGCAACTTTGCCAAAAATGAGAAATAAATTGACTACCTCGATCCGAAATTAGAACTGAAGGAAAACCGTGCAGTCGGACGATGTTTTCGAGAAATTCTCGGGCCAGAGTTGTTGCTGTTGGCAAGCCTTTGAGTGGAATGAAATGCGCCATCTTGGAGAATAAGTCCACGATTACTAGGATCGTATTGTATCCGGAGCATGGAGGTGATGAAGTCCATAGAAAGCGTATGCCAAGGGCGAGGTGAGATGTCAATAGGGCGTAAGAGGCCGGCTGGTTTTTCCTTTTGACTCTTGTTTTGGGCGCATACTCCACAGGACATTATAAAGTCTCTGATGTCTTTTTTCCAAGACGGCCACCAGAAGTAGCGCTTGATCTTTTCTGAGGTTTTGGCCATACCTGGATGTCCTTCCATTAAGGAATCGTGATAACAAGAGATTACCTTTTTCTGTAAATCTGTGCTGGGCAGGTATAATCGTTCTTGGAAATACAATAAGTTGTCCTTCACTGCAAAGTCCTTTCCCTGCAGATGCCAATTCTGTATGTCTGCTGGAGTTACAAGTTGCCTGGCTTTATTCTTAACTTCCTCTATGGATTGTGTGGCGATTACACCCAGAATTCTTTGTTCGGGAATGATAGGTACAGGTTTAGGGTTGATCAAGTGTTCTTCCACTCCCATCCGAGAAAGGGCATCAGCTTAACCGTTTTTTGTACCAGGTCGATAGGTAATTATGAAGTCAAACTCGGCAAAGAATAGTGCCCAACGGAGTTGTCTAGAGGATTGGGCTTTTGCGGTTTTCAAATATTGCAGGTTTCGGTGATCCGTAATCACAGTAACGGTGTGTCGGGCCCCCAGAAGATAATGCCGCCAAGCCTTAAAGGCAGACTTGATAGCCAGAAGTTCCTTATCAGTAATAGTGTAATTGATTTCAGGAGGCGAGAATTTGCGGGACCAAAATGCCACGGGATGCAACTGATTGGTTACTGGGTCCTTTTGTGATAGAACTGCCCACATGGCAAGGCTCGAAGCATCAGTTTCAACGATGTAGGGGAGTTCGGGGCGAGGATGTTTTAAAATTGGTGCAAAGATAAATTTAGTCTTCAAATTCTGGAAAGCTTGCTCCGCCTCGGTAGGCCATTCAAAACGTTTGTTTTTCTTTAACAAGGCGGTGATGGGCTGGACTATTCGAGAGAATTCGGGGATAAACCTGCGGTAAAAGTTAGCGAAGCCTAACATGCTTTGAACACCTTTTACGGAGGATGGTGATGGCCATTTGAGAATTGCATCGACCTTCTTTGAATCCATACGCACTCCGCTAGGTGATAATATGAATCCCAAGAACTCAACTTCAGTCACGTTGAAAACACATTTTTCCAACTTGGTGAAAAGTTTGTGTTGACGTAATCTCTCGAGGACCATTTTCACGTGTTTCCGATGTTCAGATTCCGATGAAGAATAAACGAGGATGTCGTCAATGTAAACAACAACACACACATCTATGAGCTCTCTGAGGACATCGTTCATAAAATATTGAAAGGCGGCCGGGGCATTGCAAAGTCCGAAGGGCATGACCTGATATTCAAATAGCCCATACTTGGTGCGGAAGGCCGTCTTCCATTCATCGCCTTCTTTTACTCGTACCAAGTGGTAGGCGCCTCTAAGATCCAGCTTTGTATATATGCATGCTTTTCTGACTTGGTCCAGGAGTTCAGGGATCAAAGGTAACGGATATCTATTCTTAACGGTGATCTGGTTCAGGGCACGATAATCTATACAAGTTCTAAGGTCCCCTTCTTTTTTTGGAACGAAGAACAAAGCTGAAGAAGCAGGGGACTTGGAAGGACGAATAAACCCATTCGCTAGGTATTGATCCAGGTATTGTCGGAGGTGAAGGTTCTCAGGCTCGGTGAGGGCATAAATTCTACTACAAGGAGGAGTAGATCCAGGTATCAGGTCTATCTGGCAGTCATAAGACCTATGAGGAGGTAGAGAGTTAGCCTGATCCTTCCGGAAAACATCTTGGAATTCTAGGTATTCGGGAGGTAACTGGGGAGTCTCCGAAGAAATTGCTGCCAGTGCAACACCAGGTGGAGGGTGACAAGTAGAGACACATTCTGGAAACTGAACCGTTCTTGCTCACCAATCGATCTGAGGATTGTGTTTCTCTAACCAAGGTATTCCTAGAATAATCTGGAACTGAGGGGCCTTGATCACATTGAACACGATCTTCTCATGGTGTCCATCTTGACTTACTAGCGTCACTTCTTGAGTGGTATGCGTTACTGGTCCGGAGGCTATCTCCGTACCATCCACCGTAGTAATGACGTCCTTTACAGCCTTGGGACAAAGAGTTAGATTCATCCTCAAAACCATTTCATGATCCACATAATTGCCGATGGCACTGCTGTCGACGTAAGCTTCAATCGCATGTAATCGATCCGGATGATCAGGGCTAATGAGGACCATAGGTATCACGAAATGCGAGGTCACGGAACTGGTTTTAACGCTCGGCAAGAGGACCTCTATTCTTGTCGGGCGAGGTCGTTTCCCTGCTCAGAGTTTGTGACCTTGGTAACTGCAGCTCCTACTGCCTTCTTGGCTGGTTTCACCGGACAGTCTCGAAGAAAGTGCCCTGAGTTTCCGCAATAGAGGCATAATTGCAACTGTTTTCTCCTTTCCCGCTCCTTTTGTGTTAGTGGTCCTTTCAGGCCCCCTATTTGCATGGGTTCCCCGGAGTCTACTCCTTTGGAAGGAGTTGGTGGTTTGGAAAATACTCGAGCATCAAACTTGGAACGATCGGCCTTCCTGTTCTGCAGTCTGTGATCTATTTGAATGACTAAGTCTATATAGTCCGAACAGTCTTGCGGGGGATTCACTACTTGGGCTAACACATCTTTGAGCTCTCCACGTAGACCTCTATAAAACAGCGTAGTCCTTTTGTCCTCAGGCCATTGAGTTTCCACTATCAGTCTGTTGAAAGACGCAATATAAGCCAAAAGGTCTTGATTACCCTGTTGCAACGAAAGAAGCTCATTGTCCAAGGCCTGCCCCTGTGAATGTCTTGCGAACAGTTTTTCCATACTGAGCTGAAAAGCTTGAAAATCATGGAGAACCGGATCATCTTGATTAACTAGGGGGATCGACCAGTCTGCCGCATTGCCACTAAGGTACGAAAGCTACTTTAGCTTGATCAGTTGGAAAGGCTGCTGGCCGGCATAAGAAATGCAACCGGCACTGATTAATAAATACTGCAAACCTCTTTGGGTCAACAGAAAATCGTTCGGGCGGAGCCAGAGGTACATTCCCAGCTAGGTTGATTTGCACTGGATTCATAGAGGATGTTGAAGGAAGATTTGCCCCTGATGCGGGTAATGGGGTCTGTCTGGCTTGTGACTGTAGCAATTGTCTAGCGAGATCGTCTGTTCGCTCCTTGGAAATAATCAGTTCCCTTCTTAGAGCATTCGTTTCCTGGCGGGCTGCATGCACTTCTGCTCTTAGTTCCCCAAGTAACTGGGCTAGCTGGTCGGTATCCGAGGTTTCCATAGCGCCTGGGCGGGAGTTTTGCGGTAGGCTTTGCGTTCTGTAACGCTCACCTGATTCCCGCAGAGGCGCCGGACTTGACTGGGCAAATACCGTATCTTCAAAGGTGATGTGTAACACACGGTTGGCTCTTTGGGCTGGACCTCTGTGCACTGTATGTCTGACTCGAAGAGTAAGATGTCTGCAGATAGAAAATATGGGATTAATGAACTGGGGTTATTGGGTGTCTCTCTCTTCTTCCCCTTCTCTTCTCCTGTAGAACCCCAAAGGTTAACGCTCTCACCTTAGGTAAGTGAACGCCGAGCTCTCCATCTGCCTCGGGGCAGGGTGCCGTAACCAGTTTCTTCACTGGATAAGGGTGCAGGCCTCTTGACCTCAGAGGACCGCTGTCCGTCGTTTACTGCACGAACGGTAAATTCCGAGTATTTCAAATGTCTTTAAAAGTCTTTTGTAATGATGTCTCTTGTTTTGCAGGGTTCCGGCGATGGCGGATGACGGGCTGAAGTGAGTTGAGGATGGAACCGTGTGAGGAATAGAAGCGTCTGGAAGCACGTAAGTAAGCGCTTGTTGCCTGCTTCACGATGCGCACTAACTGTCCTTTTATCTTGCAGGTACAAGTTCGGAGCTGCTGAAGGGTGCCGGAATACCCACTGGGTTCGGCGTGGGAAGGAGTAATGGCACGTGAGTAATAAAGTTACCCAATGTCTTTAAACGCACCTTATTTTGTCTTTCAGATGCGGGATGCAGCGCCGAAGGCCTCCGGAGCGTGCGAAGAGTTGGTAAGCTTTTGTCTTTCAGATGCCGGAATGCAGTGCGAAGACCTCCGGAGCACGCGAAGAGTAGGTAAGCCTTTGTCTTTCAGATGCCGGAATACAGCGCGAGGCGTTGGTGACAGCTGATGGACCAGGTAAGAGAAGCGCTGTCACCGAAGACCGTAATGCTAACCTGTTCTTTCTTGTCTTTATAGGTGTTGCTGAAGACTGGATTCAGGATGGTAAGCCTTTTTCCCTTAGGCCCAGGATCAGATGCAGAAGACACGATGAGCGTTCTGCTGCAGAGGATGCAGAATAACGCAAAGCAAGATTCATCCATCGGGTGTGGTTTAAATAGCCTCCTGTAGTGCTTAGGTGACTCCTTCCACTGCCTCGCCTAGGTAAGAAAAGAGTTCCTGCTTTCCAGAAGAGTTCCAGTGTTCTGAACCTAGGGAGTGGCTCCTGCCCCACCCAACAGGAAAAGTAGTCCCAAACAGAAGAGGATTAGAGGCTCAACTGGCAGGTAAGTAAGCAGCATGGTCTGCTGCAGGTAAGTCCCCCCAAGCATTATGAGCCCGGCGCTTCCAGCTCTGGGACTGGGCATATTTATGAGCCTGGTGCCACTGGCGCCAGGACAGGGTCCAAAAGGTCCCAATTGGGACTGGTTGGCACTTGGAACCTGGGTTATGGGTCTGCTTCCAAGGGAGTTGGGTAAGTCCTGACCTTTTGGAAGCAGAGATCATGACAGATGATCCCTCTCCCTCAAATTGGAAGACCTGTACCTCCTCCACAAAGTGGGTCTATTTGGGTCCTTTGTTTCTCCTACCCCCCCTCTGCTCCTTGGGAGGCAGGCTTTCAGGGGCAGAAGATTTTGTTTCCGGTTCCTGGTCTTCCAGGGGCTGTTTACAAGTTGGGAAGGAAGCTTCCTCCAAGGATTTACACTCTTCTTCCCCTTGTGCCTCCTCCCTGGGAACCGGTGGGTTATCGGGGTGCTGCCCCGTCATTGTTCTGGAGCACCAGGCCCAGCGCTTGGAGCATTCTGCAGTGGCATGCTCATTTCAGGGTTCTTTTGAGCCCTCAGTATGTGACCCAGATCTCGTGCCATATTTTGGACCTGGCGCTCAAGTTGTGAAACCCGCTCAGGCTGATACGGGGCTCTATTTTCTCCACTCGGCTGATCCCGGGAAGGGTAGCTATCCCTTCTCTGGTAATACCCCGGATTGGGAAGATTTTGGTACCCCTCCACCCTTGACCTCCCCTCTCCTGGATTAGGTTGTCTGGGCTCAGGGAATTGGGGAAAGAAGGATGGATGGTTTTGGGGTTGGAAATTGGGTTGATACCTGGGAAAAAGTTCTGCTCAGTGTTTGGGGAATTTCTGCCCTCCTGTGGGAAGTTGGGAGGGAAGTTCCCTGGGTCAGGTGCTTGGCTGGATCCCCTCCTTGGGCTGGAGGAGTCCACACATAACCCAGGATGGGTCTGTTTCCCTTGTAGAAGGGACTTACATAATCAGGGGAGCGTGGGGACCCCATTTGTGGGACTACCTCCTCGACTCCCTGTCTGTGACTGGCCCGAGGGCCCTCTGGCCTGTGAATTATTTGGTGCAGGCAGGTTTTTAGGCCCCCCCATCTCCAAATCTAAAATGGGGGCAACCTTTACCTCTGCCACCTTGGCAGCAGCAGGGGTGCTGTTGGTTTTGGGGTTTTTCTGCGCATTACTTTTATTTTCTATGGGCTTCTGCACCTCAGAGATCCAGGTGGCTTGCTCAATGACCCATTCTAGTGACCTCTTCTCGTGACAATCTCTCACTAGCTGGGTCATGATGTATTTGGGCAAGGCATGGAAAAAAGTATTGACAAATTCTCTGTTGTCCGTGCGCACCCTTCTGGTGGTCTGCGCAAAGGCATGCTTCAATTCTTGTACGAATTCTTGTGGGGCCTGATCCTCCCCACATTGCAAATTGTAGGCTGCCTTGCGAGCCTCTTGAGGATTTCTATGAACAGAAAAATGTTTCAAGATGGCCGCCCTATATGCGGACCATCTTGATGGTTTTGGTCCTCTAGCCCTGCAAAGAAACTGGAGTATTCTGGGGAGAATGTCCATTTGACGTACTGGATGCAGCTACTGCTGTCCTTCAAAGGGAAAGTCTCCATAATTTGCTCATAGAGCTCCAAGTGTTCCCAAACAGAATACTTGGCGTTCTTATGATAAGGCGTGATGACACTCCTTATTGCCTTTATTTGTTTCAATGGGTCCTTAAGCAAGGCCCTTTTTGCCTTATTGGCCTTTTTGGTTCGGGTAACCCTGGTCCATTCATCCTCTGACTCCGAAGCACTGCTCCCAGAGGTGCCCGTCTGATCTTCCAGGTTTTCCCGGATTCTGAGAGCCTGGGAATGGCTGGTAGAATGTGGGGACCTGGTCTCCTGTGTCCTGTAATGCTCAGAAGAGTCTTCAGATCCCTCCTTGCTGCCAGGATTTGATGGGTACCCCCCCACTGACCTAACTGGGCAGGGGTTTTCAGGATGCCCTTAATGGGCCTACTCTCCTGGGGTTCCCCACTAAATTCCACTGTGCTTGGGTGCCCATACCCGGATGCCCGCCCCTCCATTCCTGGGTGGTACTGGCCTATGAGCCCCATACTTTTGGCTGGATAGTAATCTGCCATCCCTGTGGCCCTGTGCTCATGTGCGCCAGGGGACATGGGGGTGGCAGAGTCCAGGGACTGAGAGAGATGAAGGCCTCCGGTACTAGGGCTCCTGAGGTTATGCTCAGGCGTTTCCCTTTCCCAGCAAACTTCATCTCTGTCAGCCCCTGCTCCCTGTTGCAATGCAAGAGCCTGCGCCTTCAGTTCCTCAGTTAAGGCCTTACTAGACTCTATCAGTCTCTCCTGCATCGCTACCTATTGCTGGAGCCTATCATTGTGCTGACAGAGAGCCTCATTTTCTCTCTGTGCGTCCTGATTGGTCCTGGAGTACTGGGCCAGTTTCTGCTGCAGCAGGGTTACCTCCTGAGTCCCATCCCTACTGGCCTGCTCCTTTCTTGCCAGAGCCTCCTCCACCCTCCTGATGGGCTCTAGCAAGTCGTGATGCTCTTTTTGGGGGTCACCCAGCCCCTGGAGGGCCAGGTGATTTTCTTCAATTTTTTCTTTTAATTGGCAGACTTCCTGGCCTAAGGTGTCCCTTTCCTGACTAAGAGCCTGCATCTGTGCCGCCAGGTCGTCCCTCTGCCTTTGAAAGGCACCAGCTTTCTGGCGCTCTTCCTGAAATTATGTCTGGGTGTCCAGATCTTTCAGAATCAGTTTATGACTCTCTTCTTTTTCTCTATCCAATTGGCTTTGCAGGGTGGCTACCTGCTTTGTGCATGCCCTGTTGAAATCTATCTGTTGCAGCTTTTTCTGGCACTGCAGTAAGGAGTCCAAACTGTCTTGGTGCTCTTTCTGCAAAGCCAGAATTCTGGTATCCTGGCCAGCCTTTTCCTGTTGCAGGATATCCATATCCTCCTTCATTTTAATGATGTACTGTCTACTCTCATTTTCTGACTCCTGGCTCCTGAGCAGCCTCTGCTCAGAAGAGACCAGGTCAGATTGGGCCTTTTCTAACGCCAGCTGTTGCCTATTTGCCAGATCTTGGCCTTCAGCACATTTATCCTGCATGGCTCCCATATATAGATACAAATATGCCGCTATCCTAACCATCTTGTCGTGTTCATCTTTGGCCTTATGGGCCATATATAGTTCACTCAGGGCCACATGTAATGGACCCTGATCTCTCCATATATCTGACCCTGTTTCAGTGACCTGCTGCGCGATTGCCTGCAACCAGACCGTTTGGTCCTGATGAGTCCACTCACCTCTCACAAATAGCTTATGTAAGAAGTGCTCTCTAGCTATTTTGATGTCTACCAGTGTCGTCATTCTGGAGATTTGAGTTCCTTCCTGACTTACAGAGTTTGTATTTTATTTTGCAAAACAGACCATTTCCTTAGAGTGTTCCTTTGAGGAGTGCTTTCACAGTGTAAAACAGCGTGGTGATCTAACCGGATATGTGTATGCGGTCAGTTGGCACACTGTATTAAGCTGCACATATGGTAAATCTAATCCAGAAGATCCTGGACGAGCCCCCACTTTGTAAGTAACTCCAATCAAGCAATCCCACTAAGTCCATGCCTTGTCTGGGATGCCCAAGGGAAGCCCTTATTTATATATTTGTATGGCAAGTTATAATCTGGATCATGATCCCTTGTATAACGCCCCTCTCTTAGAATCCCCCTTGACTCCACTGAGCCAAGAAGTAGGCTTGTCTTGCAAATTTAAAAGGTTTATTTGAAAAAAATAAACAATATATATATATATCACACTTTTATAATAAATTAATAATTGATATCACACTTATGAATATGATGTTGATCAACAATGCGTAATCTGACACTAGCACACTTCTTTACAATCAATGAGGAGTTGGTATAGGATGGATAAGGCAGCAAAAATACTTTTATGGTTTCAAGGGAAAAACAATGAGGAATGAGATGCAGTACAGAAATAACTTGATATGATTTTAGCAAAAGATAATATAATCACTTTTTCTCTGGCAATTCCCACCCCCCCTATGCAATGTAAGGAGATGAAAAGGAGGAGCACACAGTTCTCAGGAATGCAATCAAATACAATACGAAATTCAGTTCCCCCCCAGCAAGCTTAGAGGAAAACAGGTAGAAGTTTGAAACACAGGCCCCAAAATGCTTTGAATGTGATGACAATGAAGTGAGAAATGTGCTAAAAATGCTTTTAATTCCCTCTAGAGGTTCAGGGTGGGTGATATCTAGTTTATATTAGTTCAGGCTCACTTAAGCAATGTTCTATGAGTAACTAGCAGGTTAAAACGAATATTAGCAAAGGAAAGCAAGGAGCTGCTGATTTTTACACGTGGCTGAAATTGTGCAAAATG